>NW_028270165.1:77400834-77713776 GCF_037043375.1 Chiloscyllium plagiosum | reverse complement strand
TTGGGCCTTGAATGACTGCATGTTTTATTGTTCCGGAAAGTGTAAAAAGGGGATCAAAGCTTCAGCAGAAATCCAACAAAGCTGAGAACAGATGACATCTAAGTCTGTGGGAATGGTGGGATCAACGGAGGACAGATGAAACAATGCAATACCTGCAGTACTGAAAACCGTCAGGCTTCTAACGATACCATTTTCTGATTCACCGCTCCTTCTGATGCACAGCGTTGGAAATACAATGTTGGTGGCTGAAAGAAATGAGCAGTTTAAAACAAACCCACTTAACACTTCACTGGGCTCCTTGCTCAGCGCACTTTACTTACTGCTGGTAAACCTTAAAGCACTTCATCCCCGCAGTGCAATGAATTCCCACTTTCAATCAAAATCACGGATGTACTCACTCACTGTCTCACAAATGCAAGATTTCATTGTAACTTCTTCTGCTCCCAGTAAGGGCAAAACATCTTTGAAAGCTGCTCTGAAAATCCAGTCTTCACAACGACCCTTCTGCTTTCACCGAAGACTATTACACTCATACAGCATGGAAACAAATCCTTTGGTCCAACCCGTCTGTGCCGAATCTAGTCCCATTTGGCCCATATCTCTCTGAACCCTTCCTATTCATATATCCATCAGATGCCTGCCTCCACCATTTTACCTGGCAGCTCATTCCTTACACACACCACCATCTTTGTCAAAAGTTACCCCTCAGGTCCCTTTTAAATCTTCACCCTCTCAACTCAAACCCATGCACTGTCTAGTTTTGGACTCCCCTACCCTGGGGAAAAGATCTTGGCTATTCTTCTTATTCATGCCCCTTATAAACTTGTATAAGATCATTCCTCAATGCTCCAGGGAAAATATCCCTGGCCTACTCAGCCTTTCATTAAAGCTCAAACTCTCCAACTCTGGCAACAGCCTCGTAAATCTTTCCTTGAACCCTTTTGGGTTTCGCAACATTTTTCCTATAGCAGGGAGACCAGAACTGAATGCAATATTCCAAAAGAGGACTCCCCATTGGTCCATCAAAAGAAGTTCGCAGGCACTTTCAGGGGACAGTGTGTAGCATGTGCAGTATTTTGCTGACATCGCCGAACATGTGCAGTTCTTTGCTGACACCGAGAAGCATGCACAGTATGCTCTGTGGAGACAATGGTGTGACTGACAGATTTCAAAAGGCCAAATGCCAATGGGGAATTAAAAACAAAAGGTCAGAATCAGAATTTTGTTTTTTTCCTTTCGCACTTTGTCTGGCTGCTCAGCTTCGAATGACTTTTCCCCAGGGTAGAGGTAGTACAAAACTCGTGGGCATAGTTTTAGGGTGGGGGGGTGGGGAAGATATGAAATGGACCTCATGGATAACTTTTTCCACACAGAGGGTGGTGTGTATGGAATGAGCTGATAGGGGAAGTGGTAGAGGCTGGTACAATGGCAACATTTAAAAGGTATCTAGATGGATATATGAAAAGGATATGGGCCAAATGCTGGCAAATAGTCATTCGATTAAATTAGGATATCCGATCAGCATAGATTGACGGGTTTGTTCTGTGCCCTACAACTCTATGACTATTTCTACATAGTTAGAAACAATTTCACAAGATGAGGAATAGGCCATTCATCCCTTACAGATGCCCTCAAATGTGACCCTAAATGCACATATTTGAATGCAAGTTTCAGAAAGCTGGCTGCAGCTTTATATAATAAAAAAACATGTTTTCAGACTATAATGTTTCTGAATATATCATTAGGGTTATTCTCAATTTTACAGATCAGCCATTTCTCACATTGCCCATCTCCCAGGTACAGTCTTCATCATCCATTCATTCTCTCTCTTCTTAGAAGGGCTTGACACAGCTGCAACCTCCCTTTCCAGCTTCTCCAGCCCTGAGCACACCAGATCCCCAGTCTTGGCGCCAGACTGATGCCATCTGGCCTCCTGCTGCCAACTGCAGAGAACAGACAATCCCTGTCACTATTCTGTCCCTTACCACCACCACATCCACCTCCCTGAAGTTGCTCTTCCTCCCACCTAGCCAGTTAGCTCCTCCCCGCTGCAGCTCTCTCTGAGATCCCCTTTACCTGCCTGACCCACACACCCACCCTCCTGACCCTGTCCATCGATCCAATCAGAAGGCTGTGTCCGGAGGGGAATGACCGCCTCCCAGAATAAAATGTCTGGTTAACTTTCCCCCTTGACTGCCACGGCGAAAGAGTCAACCAGACTGCTATGGGTCTGGAATCACAGGTAGACCAGACTGGGTAAAGGATGTAGCTGGGACAACTGAGTGAATTATTTTCCACAACAGCAGTTTCCTTCCCCAAAAACGACGAGTGAATCAGATGGGTTTTTTTCCCCAGAAAATGTTTTTAATATTAGATTATGAACTCCAGATTTCTGACCGAATTCCACTTCTGCCATCTGTCATGGCAGGATTTGAACCCAGGAGTCCCCAGAACTGGGTTGATAGTCCAGTCGATAATGGCAATAGGCCATTGCTCCTTCAATCCCCCTGCAATGGCATGTGAACTCTCTGGTGCCCCTGCAGGTGGGAGCAGCAGGTGAAGCCCTTCCCGCACTGAGATCAGGTGAATGGCCTCTCCCTGGTGTGGACCCGCTTGTGGGTCAGCGGTTTAGCCGACCAAGTGAACCCCTTCCTGCACTCGGGGCACCCGAAGGTCCTCTCCCCATGTGGACCTGGTCATGCTTCCGCAAGTTGCCCACCTGACTGAACCCCTTCCCGCACACAGAGCAGATGAACGGTCTCTCCCTGGTGTGGACCCACTTGTGGATCAGCAGTGCAGCTGCCTGAGTGAATTCCCCCCAGCACACGGGGCACATAAACGGCATCTCTCCTGTGTGGACCCACTGGTGCCTCTGCAAGTTCCCCACCTGACTGAATCCCTGCCCGCACACTGAGCAGGTGAACAGTCTCTCCCCAGTGTGGACTCGCTGGTGGATCAGCAGGCCAGTAGCATTCACAAACCCCTTCCCGCACACGGGGCACCTGTACGGCCTCTCTCTGGTGTGGACCCGCTCATGATTTCGCAAGTTACTCACACGGCGGAAGGCCTTTCCACACTCGGGACAGGAGAATGGCCCCCCCCCGGTGTGGACTTGCTTGTGCGTCCATAGGTCGCCCACCTGACTGAACCCCTTCCCGCACTGAGAGCAGGTAAACGGTCTCTCCCCGGTGTGGACCCGCTGGTGGATCAGCAGGTTAGCTGAGCAAGTGAATCCCTTTCCACACTTGGGGGCACGTAAAGGGCCTCTCCCCTGTGTGCACCCTCTCGTGCTTCCGTAAGTTGCTCATAAGACAGAAGTCCTTCCCGCACTCGGGGCAGGAGAATGGCCTCTCCCTGGTGTGACTGCGCCGATGAGTCTCCAAGTCACGGAAGCCTTTCCCACAGTCCCCACACTTCCAGGGTTTCTCCATGGGGCGGGATTCCTCAGGTTTCTCCATGGCCGAAGCTTCAGCTGCACACAAACGCAAGTACAGACCCTCCCCGTTGTGAATTCCTCTTTCCAGGCCGTATAACTGTTTCAGGCTTCACAATCAGTGCGCTGCAACAGTAGGGTCTTTCATCCAGTCCCACTGATGCTGAAAACGTACCAAACCAGGAACAAAAAAGCTTTACTCCTTCTCACAGAATCATAGCTAAAAATCATTGCAGTTCCGATGGATTGAGTGACAGTCAGGCATTGACGTGAAAGTGAGGACTGGAGAGTCAGAGTAGAAAAGTGCTGCACTGGAAAAACACAGTGGGTCAGGCAGCATCCAAGGAGCAGGAGCGTCAACATTTTGGACATAAGCCAAATTTGCTGATTTTGAAACTTCCGTTCTCAGATCTTCAAATACTGTGTAAAAAGAGATTACAAAAGTCAGTCCAGGGTGGAAATTCAGAACCAGCAATTCTACTTTCTGCGGAAAATTAATTTCTTTTGTTATTAGATTAGATTAGATTAGATTAGATTACTTACAGTGTGGAAACAGGCCCTTTGGCCCAACAAGTCCACACCGACCCGCCGAAGCGCAACCCATCCATATCCCTACACCCATATTCCACAACATTGAAAGCACAACCCCACTCTCTCTCTCTCCCCACCCCCTCCCCCCCCAACTAATTTTCCTGAAAGTGCGATTCAGGATCTGACAGGGACAGAAAAGCAAAAACGTCAAGACTGACATCTCTCTGAATTTTGAATAACTCCACATTAAAGTTAATATCTTTTATGATATTGGGATACTGCTGAGAGTGAGCAGGTCTGATTTTGGGAAGCAAAGAAAAAAAAAAGAAGGTTCTTGAGAAATAACCTGACACAAAATAGTTAAACTGTGAAGTAATTTTTGGACCGGTGTGCCTACTTGTTAGCCACCCTTCTTGCAAGAATGTTTCAATAAAATTTGCTGCTTCAGAATGTGACTTGGACTGAAATTTATTGATACGTGAGCTTTGTTTCTCACAACATGAAATATTCCTCATTGCAGTTTCAAGCTGGCTGCAACAGTTTTGCATCCACCTTGGCGGGGCGGGGGGGGGGATGGGTGGAATACTTGATGGTGGGAATGAGACATCAAGGCATGGACACCAACAACCAGAGAGAACCTGAACACACAGACGTGGCAAACATTAGTGGCAAGCCAGAATCATGGAGATATATAGTACAGAAACAGACCTTCTGGTCCAAATCGTCCATGCCGACCAGAAATCCTAACTTAATTTGGTCCAATCTGCCAGCACTTAGCCATATCCCTCAAACCCTTCCTATTCATATACCCATCCAGGTGCCTTTTAACTGTCATTATTGTACCAGCATCCACCACTTCCTCTGGCAGCTCATTCTTTACATGCACCACCCTCTGAATGAAAAAGTTGCCCCGTAGGTTCCATTTTGATCTCACCACACCCCCCACCCAAAACCTATTACCCTGTAGTTCTGCAGTACCCCATCACAGGGGAAAAAAAAACTTTGTCTATTTACCCTATCCATACTCTCATGATTTTATAAACATCTCTCAGGTCACCCCCTCAGTCACCAGCACACAAAGGAAAGAGTTCCAGCCTATACAGCTCAAACCCTGGCAACATCCTTGTAAATTTTTTCGGAACCATTTCACGTTTCACAACATCTTTCTGACAGGAGGGAGTCCAGAATTGCACATAATATTCCAAAAGTGGCGTAACCAATGGTTACAACCTCCCAACTCCTATACTCAATCAGAGGATTGGGAAAAGCATCAAAACGCCCAAATGACAACCGGGAAAGAATGGAGGGACAAACCGAACTGTTGTTGGTTGGCTTGGAAGCATTAACGCCTCGGGACGGGAAGTTGGGGATTGGGGAATGAAGCTGATTGTGCTGGAGCCAAGGCGGAGCCAAGGTGGATGCAAAACTGTTGCAGCCAGCTTGAAACTGCAATGAGGAATATTTCATGTTGTGAGAAACAAAGCTCACGTATCAATAAATTTCAGTCCAAGTCACATTGTGAAGCAGCAAATTTTATTGAAACATTCTTGCAAGAAGGGTGGCTAACAAGTAGGCACACCGGTCCAAAAATTACTTCACAATTTATACAGTTTAATTGAGTTTCTCTCGGTACTTCCCCCATTTACTTCATTGGCCTAGCATATTATATGTCAAACCTATCACTATTCCTTACTGTATTCTGCCCTTGCCTAGCTGCGATCCACCCTTGTTTACTTCTCCCACTACTCTAAGACTGGCGCCTCTTACTCTTGTTTGTTTTATCCCCTATTTGCAACTAACTTGGCTTGTTCTGGTGTGTACTGCTGAGCTGGTGTGGCTCAGTGTCCTTTCATTCCCTCTATCCTCCTTATCTACTTGTCCGTAACATATTCCATTGTTGCCTGTCCTAATCTTAACTGACTCCCTTCACATAGTTTCATCTTTGTAATTAAGTTTAGCTGACTCAGCTCTTTGCTGAAACAATTATACAATTGTGTAAGTTAGTTCATCTCCTTGCAGAAGCAATTATAGCTGCAGAAGCAACACTGCTTTACCTCTATCCCACAACGTGCTGTACTTTGACCTGTTGCATTTAATTTTTGGAAACAGGTGCATTTTATACATAAAAACAGAAAAGATATCTACCCCTCCCCCTTCCCCTTCCCCTTCCCCTTCCCGACCTCTATCCTTCAGTCCCTTCTCACCCAGGTAATTCAAACACATTTGAGAGTCTGCTCCCTCCTTGAATTCCCTCGTGTTGCGATGTGAACACATTTTCCCGCCCTCCCAGGCTGAGGTGTTGCCCAGAGAATGAGGGCTTCGATTTAAAACTAACAGGGCCACTTCCGCATTATGACATCAACAATGGGGCGATGGGCGGACAGAAGCCAACGGCGGTTCCTGCATTGCGCGAGCTCCGGACGGTGGGCCGGCTGGACCACACTGCGTCTGCGCTGCCCTGCTGTAGAATGGGACGAGCGCGCAGTTTGCAAAAATCCCTTCCCTTCATAGAATTCCAACAGTGTGGAAGCAGGCCACTCGGCCCAACGAGTCCACACCGACCCTCTGAAGAGTTACCTCACCCAGACCCATTCCCCTACCCCTATTGCTCTACATTTACCCCTGACTAATGC
The DNA here is from genome assembly GCF_037043375.1 of Chiloscyllium plagiosum. Lineage (NCBI taxonomy): Eukaryota > Metazoa > Chordata > Chondrichthyes > Orectolobiformes > Hemiscylliidae > Chiloscyllium > Chiloscyllium plagiosum. Next base: position 77,707,179 of record NW_028270165.1, on the reverse strand, counting down.
ACCTAACCTCCACAGTCCTGAACACTATGGGTATCAGCAGAGCCAAACCACCCCAACCTGGACAAACTTAAAAATCACACAGCACCAGGTTATAGTCCAACAAGTTTATTTGGAAGCACTAGGTTTTGGAGCGCTGCTCCTTCATCAGGTGGTTTGGAGAAGGCACAGAATTTATAGCAAAACATTACAGTATCATGCCACTGAAATTATATATTGAACTAACTTGGATTGTTAAGTGTTTCATCTTTTAGAATGGGCACAGGTGTCATTAACATTTAAATCCAAAAACTTCTCATCAGTCACCTTCTCGAGATAACTTAAGGTTTTAGAACAAAAGGAGAGATCTCAGCTCAGATAAAGCATTAAAAGTGTGAAGTCAGAGCCTGTTTGTATCTCAGTTTTGAGACAGACTGGTTCTATTTCCAAAGTGGAATTTACAAAATGTTACATGTATTGACTGCCTACATGGACTGCCCGCAGATTGTGCATTTTTTAAGCAAAATAGAATATAATTCTGCAAATACAATTTCACCCTTAGACGGGTGTGTGTGCGTGTGTGTGCGCATATGCATGAGAGAGAAGAGGTCTATTTCTGTGCTGTATATCTGTCTATTTGATAACAGATGCTTTATTTCTGTTGATGTAAATATCGTTATATATCATAGCTGGATAATAATGTTTAGATGCAAGTGAAATAGAGAATAGTTAGAGAATTACTGAAGTAGGGCACTATAAGAATCCTGGGAGATCCCTATTTCTGGTTTATTATCTAACGAACAAACATTAACCACGAGCATCATTCAATCCTGGCTGATTAGGTTATCAACCCCATTCTTTCACTTTCTCCCCATACCCTCGATCCCTATAGAACATTGAACATAGAAGAATACAGCGCAGTACAGGCCCTTCGGCCCTCGATGTTGCGCCGATCCAAGCCCACCTAACCTACACTAGCCCACTATCCTCCATATGCCTATCCAATGCCCGTTTAAATGCCCATAAAGAGGGAGAGTCCACCACTGCTACTGGCAGGGCATTCCATGAATTCACGATTCGCTGAGTGAAGAACCTACCCCTAACATCTGTCCTATATCTACCCCCCCTTAATTTAAAGCTATGCCCCCTTGTAATAGCTGAGTCCATACATGGGAAAAGGTTCTCATGGTCAACCCTATCTAAACCCCTAATCATTTTGTACACCTCTATCAAGTCACCCCTAAACCTTCTTTTCTCCAATGAAAACAGCCCCAAGTGCCTCAGCCTTTCCTCATATGATCTTCCTACTATACCAGGCAACATCCTGGTAAACCTCCTCTGCACCCTTCCAGTGCCTCCACATCCTTCCTACAGTATGGCTACCAAAACTGCACACAATACTCCAGATGCTGCCGCACCAGAGTCTTATACAACTGCAAATGACCTCAGGGCTCTGGAACTCAATTCCTCTACCAATAAAAGCCAATACGCCATATGCCTTCTTCACCGCACTATTTACCTGGGTGGCAACTTTCAGAGATCTATGTACATGGACACCAAGATCCCTCTGCTCATCCACACTACCAAGTATCTGACCATTAGCCCAGTACCCCGTATTTTTGTTACTCTTACCAAAGTGAATCACCTCACACTTACCTACATTGAACTCCATTTGCCACCTTTCTGCCCAGCTCTGCAACTTATCTATATCCCGCTGTAACCTGACACATCCTTCCTCACTGTCAACAACTCCACCGACTTTCGTATCATCCGCAAACTTGCTCACCCAACCTTCTAGCCCCTCCTCCAGGTCATTTATAAAAATGACAAACAGCAATGGTCCCAAAACAGATCCTTGCGGAACACCGCTAGTGACGGCACTCCAAGGTGAACCTTTGCCATCAACTACTACCCTCTGTCTTCTTCCAGCCAGCCAATTCTTAATCCAAACCTCCAACTCACCCTCAATGCCATACCTACGTATTTTTTGCAATAGTCTACCATACATCAAACGCCTTACTAAAATCCATATACACCACATCTACCGCTTTACCCTCATCTACCTCCTTAGTCACCTTCTCAAAGAATTCAATAAGGTTTGTGAGGCACGACCTGCCCTTCACAAAACCATGCTGACTATCCTTGATCACATTATTCCTATCCAGATGTTCATAAATCCTATACCTTACAATTCTCTCTAAGACTTTGCCCACAACAGAAGTGAGACTCACCGGTCTATAGTTACTAGGCTTATCCCTACTCCCCTTCTTGAACAAGGGAACCATATTTGCTATCCCCCAGTCTACTGGCACTACTCCTATAGACTACGAGGACATAAAAATCAAGGCCAATGGCTCTGCAATCTCCTCCCTTGCTTCCCAGAGAATCCCAGGATAAATGTCATCAGGCCCAGGGGACTTATCTATTTTCACCATTTCCAGAATTTCCAACACCTCTTCCCTACATACCTCAAAGCCGTCCATTCTAATTAATTGTGACTCAATATTCACATTGGCAACAATGTGGGCAGCACGGTGGCACAGTGGCTAGCACTGCTGCCTCACAGCGCCAGAGACCCGGGTTCAATTCCCGCCTCAGGCGACTGACTGTGTGGAGTTTGCATGTTCTCCCCGTGTCTGTGTGGGTTTCCCCTGGGTGCTCCGGTTTCCTCCCACAGTCCAAAGATGTGCAGGTCAGGTGAATTGGCTATGCTAAATTGCCCGTAGTGTTAGGTTAGGGGTACATGTAGGGGTATGCGTGGGTTGCGCTTCGGCAGGTCGGAGTGGACTTGTTGGGCCGAAGGGCCTGTTTCCACACTGTAATGTAATCTAATCTAATGTCCTGTTCCTGAGTGAATACTGACGAAAAGTATTCATTCAGTGTCTCCCCAATCTCTTCAGCCTCCACACGCAACTTCCCACTACTATCCTTGACTGGACCTATTCCTACCCTTTTATTCCTGACATACCTATAGAAAGCCTTAGGGTTTTCCCTAATCCTACCAACTAAGGACTTTTCATGTCCACTCCTTGCTGCTCTTAGCCCTATGGTAATCAAGAACCTATCTCCGTCCTAAATATATTTAGTAACCTGGCCTCCACAGCCTTCTGTGGGAGTGAATTCCATAGATTCACCATTCTCTGGCTGAAGAAGTTTCTCCTTATCTCCATTCTGAATCCCTTTACTCGAAGGCTGTGCCCTCAGGTCCTAGTCTCTCCTACGACTGGAAACATTTTCCCAACATCCACACTGTCCGGGCCGTTCAGTATTCTGTATGTCTCAATTAAGTCCTATCCCATCCTTCTAAATTCCATTAAGTAGAGACCTAGCGTCCTGAAATGTTCCTCATATGTTAACTGTTTATTCCTGGGACCATTCTTGTGAACCTCCTCTGAATACACTCCAGGGCCAGTACATCCTTCCTGATATATGGGGTCCAAAACTGCACACAATATTCCAAATGTGGCCTGACTGGAGCCTCACATGGCCTCAGAAGTACATCCCTACCTTTATATTCAAATTCTGTCAAAATAAATGACATTGTTGCATTTGCCTTCTTTACTACTGACTCAACAGGATAGCCAGAAGGGACTGATACAGGATAGCCAGAAGGGACCTGAAGAAAGGGATTAGGAGAGCCAAGAGAGGGCATGAAAAATCTCTGGCGGATAGGATCAAGGATAACCCAAAGGCATTTTATGCGTCTGTGAGAAACATGAGAATGACGAGAACGAGGGTAGGTCCTATCAAGGACAGTAGTGGGAGACTGTGTATTGAGTCGGAAGAGATAGGAGAGGTCTTGAATGAGTACTTTTCTTCAGTATTTACGAATGAGAGGAACCATATTGTTGAAGAGGAGAGTGTGAAACGGACTGGTAAGCTAGAGGAGGTACATGTTAGGAAGGAAGATGTGTTGGATATTTTGAACAACTTGAGGATAGACAAGTCCCCCGGGCCCGATGGGATATATCCTAGGATTATGTGGGAAGCAAGAGAGGAAATTGCAGTACCGTTGGCAATGATCTTTTCATCTTCACTGTCAACGGGGGTGGTACCAGGGGACTGGAGAGTGGTGAATGTTGTGCCCCTGTTCAAAAAAGGGAATAGGGATAACCCCGGGAATTACAGGCCAGTTAGTCTTACTTCGGTGGTAGGTAAAGTAATGGAAAGGGTACTGAGGGATAGGATTTATGAGTATCTGGAAAGACACTGCTTGATTAGGGACAGCCAGCATGGATTTGTAAAGGGTAGGTCTTGCCTTACAAGTCTGATTGAATTCTTTGAGGAGGTGACCAAGCATGTGGATGAGGGTAGAGCAGTGGATGTAGTATACATGGATTTTTAGTAAGGCATTTGATAAGGTTCCCCATGGTAGGCTTATGCTGAAAGTCAGGTGGCATGGGATAGAGGGAAATTTGGCCAATTGGATAGAAAACTGGCTAACTGGTCGAAGTCAGAGAGTGGTGGTAGATGGTAAATATTCAGCCTGGAGCCCAGTTACAAGTGGAGTTCCGCAGGGATCAGTTCTGGGTCCTCTGCTGTTCGTAATTTTTATTAATGATTTGGATGAGGGAGTCGAAGGGTGGGTCAGTAAATTTGCAGATGATACGAAGATTGGTAGAGTTGTAGATAGTGAGGAGGGCTCTTGTCGGCTGCAAAGGGACTTGGATATGATGCAGAGCTGGGCTGAGGAGTGGCAGATGGAGTTCAACCTGCCAAGTGTGAGGTTGTCCATTTTGGAAAGACAAATAAGAATGCGGAATACAGGGTTAACGGTAGGGTTCTTAGTAAGGTGGAGGAACAGAGGGAACTTGGGGTCTATGTTCATAGGTCTTTGAAAGTTGCCACTCAGGTGGATAGAGCTTGTAAGAAGGCCTATGGTGTATTAGCGTTCATTAGCAGATGGATTGAATTCAAGAGTCGTGAAGTGATGTTGCAACTGTACAGGACTTTGGTTAGGCCACATGTGGAGTACTGTGTGCAGTTCTGGTCGCCTCACTTTAGGGAAGATGTGGAAGCTTTGGAGAGAGTGCAGAGGAGATTTACCAGGATGTTGCCTGGAATGGAGAATAGGTCGTACGAGGATAGCTTGAGAGTGCTAGGCCTTTCCTCGTTGGAACGGCGAAGGATGAGGGGTGACTTGATAGAGGTTTATAAGATGATCAGAGGAATAGATAGAGTAGACAGTCAGAAACCTTTTCCCCGGGTACAACAGAGTGTTACAAGGGGACATAAATTTAAGGTGAAGGGTGGAAGGTATAGGGGAGATGTCAGGGGTGGGTTCTTTACCCAGAGAGTGGTGGGGGCATGGAATGCGCTGCCTGTGGGAGTGGTAGAGTCAGAATCTTTGGTGACCTTTAAGCGGCAATTGGATAGGTACATGGATGGGTGCTTAAGCTAGGACAAATGTTCGGCACAACATCGTGGGCCGAAGGGCCTGTTCTGTGCTGTATTGTTCTATGTTCTATGTTCTATAACCTGTAAGTTTACTTTGAGAGAATCCTGGACTAGATCTCCCAAGTCTCTTTGCACTTCAGATTTCTGAATTTTCTTCCATAATCCTTCTGTTCAAAGGACACCGGTCTGGTGTCAGGGCAGCACCAGAGATTTTCTAACATGGGGATTGTAGTCTGGGCTACCAAGGGATGTCAGGAACTGCCAATATCGCAGGGGGAATAGTTATCCCTGGAGGGGTCCGAGTGAAATTCGGTGTGGTCCTGTAAACTCCAGAACTTCCATAACTTCACGCGTCAGCAATAACTCTTTCTGGATCAAGAAACAAATAGGCCAATGAGAAACTACTATAAGGGAGTCAAAAAACAACATGCTAGTTAACCATCCCTAGGAAGAAGGAGACAAAATAACGAGCTGTCTCTTTGGACAGATGAGATAACGGCGTTTAATATTGACATAAGGACAATTAAGTCTGTCTGTGGAAGGAAGGCCCTGACATAAAGGAGTTAGTTGCAGGAAAGGCTGTTTCAAACAAACTAAAGGTCAAGGATAAGAAGGTAAGCTATAGACCCAAGGTCTCCAGGAATGTGGGGAGGTGGTGGTAGAATCCAAAGAAACGTCACACCACAAATTTGAAAACTCAACCAGAATTCAATTCCAGAACAATTCAGCAGCATAGTTGGAAGAACAACATCAAGTTCCTGGACACTTCCAGAGATGAATACTCAATGGAAACCCTGTTAAATTCCGCATTAATCGGGTGATAGCCAAGATGGGGGGGTGAGGCTGAACTTACTTACTTGAAAAGTTTTATTTTTGTTTGTTGCCTGCAATGAAGTGTAAATCATTGTTTCAACAGTTGATTGTGCAGTTTCTGTGTCAGTAGTGAAATTAAGGCAATTCATCCACAACCAGAGCGAGAGGCTGGGATTAATAATGACTCCATTGCATTCAGCAGAATGTCACGTCAATACTGTTATAAAACGAACGCTGAACTCCCTCTCCTCTCAAAGATCTCAAATCGAAACATGCAAAATTGCCCTGTAATGTGTAAAATTAGTGTGAAAAATGGTGTAACCTGTTCTAGTGTTAAAAATAAAAATAAAAGCCTGACACTTTAAAATCAACAATTGGCAATTTATGTATTCAACAGTGAACTGAACTATTAGCAAACCAAATAAATCCCTTCGAACTACTGACTGTTCTGGAATAAAACAAGATTCTTGTTGTATGCTGTTCCAATAAATACAAGATCCATTAATATAACAAAAAAATAGAATTTAGTCTCTCAGATTACAGCTAGGTTGTCTCCCTTCTGGAATACTCTGTGCCGCCTTCCATCAAATCTCCTGTCAGGAACGCCTCCTACAAATTCTGCCTTTTCTTTGTAAATGATGCTTTGTCTAATGTGCAGATGATTGTCAGAGCCAATTTCTCTCTCTAGTGCTGACGAGTCTTGGCTCTAGCGATGGGGAGTTAGCTCTGGGGCTCTGTCCGACTGCCCCCTTCTCTTATACACTTGATGCCCTATGAGTCTTTTACAATGGTTTTGACAACAGAGGACCAATCCTATCAGACTTAAATTTAATAGGTTTTGGTAGCCAAAGGACCTGGTTTAAATTGATTGACTAAATTGAAAACCCATTATTTGGACTGCTAACTGTACAGCCTTTTGATCCAACTGTTTTAGTTCAGGTGCTCAGTGTTGCTCCTTTAAGATGATTGTGCTGTTTTTGTTATTTTCCCAAGAGGGGTTGTAAAAGGCAGAGGTTCTGATTCATCTGGGCTAAGAGACTTCGATTATGGCTAACAGATACTGGCTAAGGCAACAATCAGGGAAAAGGATTTGAGATTTTTTTTCTAAAACACTTCTACAACAAAAGGGGAGTGGCCAATTCTCTCAATGTCTTATCCCGGCTTGGTTTGGATTTCAGCAAACAGTCTGCCTGAAGCCGCTGGGAGAGGAAAGGTTCTCTGATTCAACAGATGTTTCTGGCTGACTCTCTCTCCAATATTTCTCCTGTAAGAACTTGTATTTAAACTGAACTTTCTTTTGCCAAAGGGGTATGTTTATGGGAATGTTGCAGAAATCAGAACTGCTCCTTTCTTAAGTTGTGGGGAAATCATGTTGGTTGCATTTTCAAACGGCTGCTATTCTAAATTCTGCTTTCTTTTGCTTGTGTTTCGATCGGCGGCGTGTAAGTACGCACTGTTTTCCTGGAAGCCAAGTGGTTTGACCAGCTGCATCATTCCCGGGATATCTCTGCCTAAAACACCAAATAAAGTTAAGGTCTGGGCTACCTTCTTAGAATGCTTTGAGGTCTGCCCTGGTCCATAAAACTGTATACCAGCAAATTGTGTCCCCAAGAAGGATGTTGTGAAACTTGAAAGGGTTCAGAGAAGATTTACAAGGATATTGCCAGGGTTGGAAGTTTTGAGCAACAGGGACAGGCTGAATAAGTTGCAGGCATTTTCTCTGGAGTATCGGAGACTGGGATGATGTTATAGGAGGTTAATAAAATCATAAGAGGGGCACGGATAGGGTAAATAGTCAAAATCTTTTCCCTGGGATGCGATAGTCTAGAACTACAGGTTTACTGTGAGAGGGTAAAAATTTAGAAGGGACCTAAGGGGCAGCTTTCTTACACAGAGGGTGGTGCGCATATGGAATGAGCTGCCAGAGGAAATGGTGGAGGTTAGTACAATTACAACACTTAAACGGCATCTGGATGGGTACATGAATTGGAATGGTTTAGAAGGATTTGGGCTGGCAAATGGGACTCGATTAATTTAAAACATCTGGTCAGCACAGACAAGTTGGATCGAAGGGTCTGTGTTCATGCAGTACACCTCTATGACTCTAAGTCTCTAAAAATACCACAGTGCCTTGACTGAACTCTGAAAACCAACGTTACTGACGGTTTCTTTGTGTGTGAACCCGAAAGCCCTATCTTGTCCTATTATAGAGTTGTCAAGATACACAGCACAGAAATAGACCCTTGGGGCCAACTCGTCCATGCTGACCAGATATCCCAAAGTTAATCTACTCCAATTTGTCAGCATTTTGGCTCATATACCCATCCAGATGTCTTTTAAATGATGTAATTATACCAGTCTCCATCACTTCCTCTGGCAGCTCATTCCATACACACACCACCACTAGGAGAAAAAGTTGCCCCTTAGGTCCCTGTTAAACTACCCACCCCCCAACCTCCATCCCAGCCTAAACCTAAGCTCTCCAGTTCTGGTCTCCCCTACTCTGGGGGAAAAACACCTTGTCTATTTACCCTATCCATGCCCCTCATGGATTTTATAAACCTCTATAAGGTCACTCCTCAACCTCTGACACTTCAGGGAAAATATCCCCAGTCTATTTCAGCCCCTCCCAACAGCTCAAACTCTCCAAGTCTGGCAGCATCCTTTGAAAACTTTTCAGAACCCTTTCAAGTTTCACAACTTATTACATACACATCGACTAATTTGGAGAAGCCTCTTAATCACACCTATAAATAATGAGTCATGAATAAAGGCTGTATTAATCTTTTATTGTGAAGTTTTATTCATACATCTCAAAACAGAGCTTACAAACTTGGTCAGAAGCAGCCCATGGGAATATAAGGCACCACTGGCTATTTCCCAAGGAGGACTGACTTTGTACAGAAACCACAGACATCTTAAATGAATGGGTACCATTCACTTTAAGATCAGATGAACTTAAGAGGTACAGCATTGGCTGAGAAATGAGAGATCCTTGACACACACAGTTGAAATCGTCACTGCACCATTATTAGCGAATTGGAATTAAGGTTGGATAGGCTGGGATGGTTTTTCCACAGGTGCAGAGGAGATTGAAAGGGGAAGTTTATAAAATGATGAGGAGTATAGATAGGGTTAAGGGCTGTTGTTTCTTCCTGAAGGCGGGGAATTTCAAGACCAGGGGCACATTTTTACAGCGAGAGGAGAGAGATTGTAAAAAGACATGTGGGGCAAAACATTTACACAGTTTGGTTCACGTATGGAATGGGCTGCCAGCGGAAGTGGTTGAGGTGGGTACATTAACAACGTGTAAAAGACATTTGGACAAACATGTGGATAGGAAAGGTATGGAAGGATACGGGCCAAGTGCAGGGAAATGGGGTTAGCGTTGATGGACATTTTGGTCGGCATGGACCAGCTTGAGCTGAAGGACTGCTATAGGACTCCATAACTTGCTTCTCTTTGTCGCTCCGACAATTTTGAGTTTCTAGATGAGTATCTCACTAAATCATGCCGAATAAAATCAGATCTCATTCATCAACTCTAATGTGGAGATGCCGGTGTTGGAGTTTGGTGGACGAGGTCAGAATTCACAGTACCAGATTAGAGTCCAATATTTGAACTCACGAGTTTACAGAGTGCTGCTCCTTCATCAGGTGAAGTGACGAAGGAGGCAGCACCGATGAAGGAGCAATGCTCCTAAAGATTGGGATTTCAAATAAACCTGTTGGACTGTAACATGGTGTCATGTGACTTCTGACTTCTTCAGCTATGGGTTTGTATCAAACCTAATGGGATACTTTGTCCAACTCAGCATTTTTAAACAGTACCACTTGGAGGGATTCATTTGAAACCTTTCAGGAGGTGAGCTCAACAAGACTGAACTATTCAAAGTTATTTGGACTCAATTTTAAAACTTACATCAGGACCGGTTGCTATAGAGATGTTCAGCACAGAAACAGACCATTTGGTCCAACCCAGCTGTGCTGACAGGATATCCTAAATTAATCTCGTTCCATTTGTCAGTATTTAGCCCATATCCTTCTTTTGTTCATGTCTGAAACCAGATGCGTTCTAAATGGTATAATTGTACCAGCCACCACTTTCTCTGGCAGCTCATTCCATACACACATGACCCTCTGCATGAAAACATTGCCCCTTATATCTCTTTTCAATCTCTCGTCCAGCCAAATAGCCTCTCCCTGCAGCTCAAACCCTCCAACCCCCGGCAACATCCTGGTAAATTGTTTCTGATAGAGAAGTCAATGGGTTGGGAAGAACCCTTCTTCAGGAGGAGGGTTAATGCTAGAATCACTGACTTCTCCATCTCCTGGTGCTGCCTGCCTTACTGTGTTCTCCCACCTCCTGGGTCCAGATTAGAATGGTGCTGGAAAAGCACAGCAGGTCAGACAGCATCTGAGGAGCAGGAAAATCGACACTTCGGGCAAAAGCCCTTCATCAGGAATGATGGAATGATTCTCTGGTGCTGTGAGGGTCAGGGAGGGGGTTGATCAGACCAGCAGAAAATAACAAAAGCTCACCGACTCTCCAACTGCACCCATTTTCAGAAAGGGCAGGAGGTTCAGTCCTGGGGGTGACCCACAGCAACATCACCAGTGGAATCTGATTGTTGGGAGCGCTGGTGCCCCCGCAAACTGCAGGGCGATGTGAACCTCCGCCCACACTCAGGGCAAGCGAACAGTTTCTCCCCCGTGTGGACCCGCCGGTGGGTCAGCAGGTTGGAGGAGCGGATAAAGCCCTTCCCGCACTCAGGGCAGCTGAAGGGCCTCTCGCCCGTGTGGACCCACCGATGCAACAGTAGGTCAGAGGAATCACTGAAGCCCCTTCCGCACATGGGATATTTAAACGGCCTCTCGCCAGTGTGCACCCACCGGTGGGTAAGCAGGTGCGACGAACGGGTGAAACTCTTCCCGCACTCTGGACAGCTGAAGGGCTTCTCCCTGGTGTGGACCCGCTGGTGGGCCAGCAGAAGGGAGGAATTACTAAAGGCCTTTCCACATTCAGGGCAGTGGAAGGGCTTCTCAACATTATGAATCCGCCGGTGGGCCAGCAGGTGGGAGGAGCGAGTGAAATGTTTCCCACACTTTGAGCAGCTGAAGGGCCTCTCCCCGGTGTGACTGCGCCGATGAGTCTCCAGGGCAGACGGGGCACGGAAGCCTTTCCCACAGTCGCCACACTTCCACGGTTTCTCCATGGGGCGGGATTCCTCGGGTTTCTCCATGGCCAAAGCTTCAGCCACACACAAACATGTGTACAGCCCTTCCCTGCTGTGAATTTCTCTTTCCAGGCCGCATAACTGTTTCACGTTCCACACTCAGTGCGCTGCAACGGTAGAGTCTCTCATCCAGTCCCACTGATGCTGAAAACATACTCAAACAGGAACCAAAAAGCTTTGCTCCTTCTCACAGAATCATAGTCAAAAATTGTTGCGGTCCTGATGGATTGAGTGACTGTCTGTCATTGATGCGAGAGTGAGTACTGCAGACACTAGAGAGTCAGAGTCGAAATGTGTGGTGCTGGAAATGCACAGCAAGTCAGGCAGCATCCGAGGAGCTGGAGAGCTGATATTTTGGGCATAAGCCTGTCGTCATCTGTTGATTTTGAAATTTCTGTCTTCAGATCTTCAAATACTCTGGAAAAAGAGATTACAAAAGGTTAGGTAAATTGACCATGCTAAATTGCCTGTAGTGTTAGGTGAAGGGGTAAATGTAGGGGAATGGGTCTGGGTGGTTGCGCTTCAGCGGATTGGTTTGGACTTGTTGGGCTGAAGGGCCTGTTTCCACACTAAGTAATCTAATCATCACTGCCAGTCCAGGGAAGAAATTCAAAACAAGCAATTTTACTTTCTGCGGAACATTTCTTTTTTGTAATTCCATGAAGCTGAAAGCACCATTACACTCTCTCCTCCCCCCTCAATTCTCACTCCGTGCTAATTCTCCTGAAGGTTCGTACTGGGCAGAAAAGCAAAAAACATCAAGACTGACATCTCTTTGAATTTTGGAGAACTCCATCTGAAAGTTAATACCTTTCACAACATTGTAATACTGCTGAGAGTGGGCAGGTCTGATTTTGGGAAGCAAAAAGAAGTATAATTTCAGGATTAACAAGGAGAAAGTGAGAACTGCAGATGCTGGAGACCAGAGTTGAAAAATGTGCTGCTGGAAAAACACAGCAGGCCAGGCAGCATCCAAGGAGCAGGAGAATCGATATTTCGGGCATAAGCCCTTCTTCAGGAATTTCAGGATTAACCTGCATTGCAGCTGGGGATGTGGCAAAGAGTTATAGAGATGTATTGCACAGAAACAGATCATTCAGTCCAACTTGTCCATGCTGATCAGATATCTAGTCCCATTTGCCAGCAGTTGGCCCATATCCCTCTGAATCCTTCCTATTCATACACCCATTCAGATGCCTTTTGAATGTCACAATTGTACCAGCATCCACCACTTCCTCTCTTTGCTTACACGGACCACTGGAAAAAGTTACCCCTGAGGTTCCATTTAAATATTTCCCCCACTCACCCTAAACCTATTACCCTCTAGTTCTGGACTCCCAATCCCAGGGAAAAAAACCTTGACTATTTACCTTACCCATGCCTCATGATTTTATAAACGCCTACAAGGTCACCCCTGAGCCTCTGGCACGCTATGAATAACAGGCCCAGCCTATTCAGCTCAAATCCTCAAACCCTGGCAACATCCTTGTAAATCTTTTCTGAACCCTTTCAAGTTTCACAACTTCCTTCCGATAGGACGGAGTTCAGAACTACACATAATATTCCAAAAGGGACCTAACCAATGTCCTGTACAGCCACAACATAACTTCCCAACTCTAAGACACAATCAGAGGATTGGGAATAGTATCTAAACCAGAGGTGGGGAACCTCTTTTTTTTAAGCTGAAAATGTATTGCTGGAAAAGCGCAGCAGGTCAAGCAGCATCCAAGGAACAAGAGAATCGACATTTCGGGCATAAGCCCTTCTTCAGGAATGAGGAAAGTGTGTCCAGCAGGCTAAGATAAAAGGTAGGGAGGAGGGACTTGGGGGAGGGGCGTTGGAATTGCGATAGGTGGAGGGAGGTCAAGGTGAGGGTGATAGGCCGGAGTGGGGTGGGGGCGGAGAGGTCAGGAAGAAGATTGCAGGTTAGGAAGGCGGTGCTGAGTTCGAGGGATTTGACTGAGACAAGGTGGGGGAAGGGGAAATGAGGAAACTGGAGAAATCTGAGTTCATCCCTTGTGGTTGGAGGGTTCCTAGGCGGAAGATGAGGCGCTCTTCCTCAACCGTCGTGCTGCCATGGTCTGGCGATGGAGGAGTCCAAGGACCTGCATGTCCTTGGTGGAGTGGGAGGGGGAGTTAAAGTGTTGAGCTATGGGGTGGTTGGGTTGGTTGGTCCGGGTGTCCCAGAGGTATTCTCTGAAACGTTCCGCAAGTAGGCAGCCTGTCTCCCCAATATAGAGGAGGCCACATCGGGTGCAGTGGATGCAATAGATGATGTGTGTGGAGGTGCAGGTGAATTTGTGGCGGATATGGAAGTGTCCCTTGGGGCCTTGGAGGGAAGTAAGGGGGGAGGTGTGGACGCAAGTTTTGCATTTCTTGCAGTTGCAGGGGAAGGTGCTGGGAATGGAGGTTGGGTTGGTGGGGGGTGTGGACTTGACGAGGGAGTCATGGAGGGAGTGGTCTTTTCGGAATGCTGATAGGGGAGGGGAGGGAAATATATCCCTGGTGGTGGGGTTCGTTTGGAGGTAGCGGAAATGACGGCGGATGATGCGTTGTACATGGAGGTTGGTGGGGTGGTAGGTGAGGTTCTGTCCTGGTGGCGGTTGGAGGGTGGGGCTCAAGGGTGGAGGAGCGGGAAGTGGAAGAGATGCGGTAGAGGGCATCGTCGACTACGTCTGGCGGGAAATTGCGGTCCTTGAAGAAGGAGGCTATCTGGGTTGTACGGTTTTGGAACTGGTCCTCCTGGGAGCAGATGCGGCAGAGACGAAGGAATTGGGAATATGGGATGGTGTTTTTACAGGGGGCAGGGTGGGAGGAGGTGTAGTCTAGGTAGCTGTGGGAGTCGGTTGGTTTATAGTAAATGTCCGTGTCGATTCAGTCGCCCGAGATAGAAATGGAAAGGTCTAGGAAGGGGAGGGAGGAGTCTGAGATGGTCCAGGTGAATTTGAGGTCAGGGTGGAAGGTGTTGGTAAAGTGGATGAACTGTTCAACCTCTTCGTGGGAGCACGAGGCGGCGCCGATACAGTCATCAATGTAGCGGAGGAAAAGATGGGGGATGGTGCCAGTGTAGCTGAGGAAGATGGACTGTTCCACATATCCTACAAAGAGGCAGGCATAGCTGGGGCCCATGCGGGTGCCCATGGCTACTCCTTTGGTTTGGAGGAAGTGGGAGGATTGGAAAGAGAAGTTGTTCAGGGTGCGGACCAGTTCAGTCAGTCGAAGGAGGGTGTCGGTGGAAGGGTACTGGTTGGTACGGCGGGAAAGGAAGAAGTGGAGGGCTTTAAGTCCTTCGTGATGGGGGATGGAGGTGTACAGGGACCTGGATGTCCATGGTGAAGATAAGGCGTTGGGGACCGGTGAAGTGAAAATCATGGAGGAGGTGGAGGGCGTGGGTGGCGTCCCGAATGTAGGTGGGGAGTTCTTGGACTAAGGGGGACAGGACTGTGTTGAGGTATACAGAGATGAGTTCGGTGGGGCAGGAGCAGGCTGAGACAATGGGACGGTCGGGGCAGTCGGGTTTGTGGATTTTGGGCAGGAGGTAGAAACGGGCGGTGCGGGGTTGTGGGACTATGAGGTTGGAGGCGGTCGATGGGATATCCCCTGAGGTGATGAGGTTCTGGATGGTCTGGGAGATGATGGTTTGGTGGTGGGAGGTGGGTTCATGGTCAAGGGGGCAGTAGGAGGAGGTGTCCGTGAGCTGGTGTTTAGCCTCAGCGGTGTAAAGGTCGGTGCGCCAAACTACTACCGCGCCTCCCTTGTCTGCTGGTTTAATAGTGAGGTTGGGGTTGGAGTGGAGGGAGTGGAGGGCTGCACGTTGTGAGGGTGAGAGTTTGAAGTGGGTGAGAGGGGTGGAGAGGTTGAGGCGGATAATGTCGCGGCGGCAGTTGGCTATGAAGAGATCGAGGGCGGGTAAGAGGCCAGCACGGGGTGTCCAGGTGCATGGGGTGTGTAGAAGGGGGGAGAAGGGGTCGTCAGAGGGTGGGCGAGAGTCTTGGTTGAAGAAGTAGACGCGGATGTGAAGGCGGCGGAAGAATTGTTCGATGTCACGCTGCGTGTTGAACTCGTTAATCCGAGAGCGTAGGGGAATGAAGGTGAGGCCTCTGCTGAGGACTGATCTTTCATCCTCAGAGAGGGGTAGTTCTGGAGGGATGGTGAAAACACGGCAGGGCTGGAATCTAGGACCTTCTATTCATATACCCATCCAGATGCCTTTTAAATGTTGTAATTTTACCACCCTCCACCACTTCCTGTAACAGCTTATTCCATATAGGTACCACCCTCTGTATGAAAAACTTGACCGAGGTCCCTTTGAAATCTTTCTCCTCTCAACCTAAACCTATGCCCTCTAGTTCTGGACTCCCCCACCCAGGAAAAATACCTTGTTTGTTAATCCTTTCCATAACCGTCAATTTTATAAACCTCTGTAAGGTCACCTTCCAAAGCCTCTGATGGTCCAGGAATACAGTCCCAGCCTATTCGGCCTCTCCGTCTAGCTCAAATACTCCAACTGTGCCAACATCCTTGTAAATCTTTTCTGACCCCTTTCACGTTTCACAACATCCTTCCAATAGGAAGGAGACCAGAATTGCATGCATAGGATACACTTAAAGCAGTGTTACTTTTGCAACAATAATTGCTTATGCAAGGTAAATGAACTCACACCAGTGTATAATAGTTTTCATTCTTGGCTGAAACAATGTGAAGAAAATACACAATTGCTGTTACATTAGCTAAAATGTGCATACAAGAATGAAATTGCCTGCAAACAATGGGAGATGTTACAGACAAACAGATAAGGTGCAAAGAACATTGAGTTATGCCAACTTGGCATATTGCCCTCGTGTAGGCACTGAAACGAGCCAAGTTAGTTATAAATAAGGGACAGGGTAAATAAGAGTGAGGGTCACCCAGCTTGGAGTAGGGGGAGAAGTAAACAAGGGCGGAGCACAGCTCGGCAGGGACAGAACACAATAAGGAATAGTGTTGGGTTTGAAGGCCAATGAGGTAAACGGGGAAGTACCAAGAGAGACTCAATTAAACTGTATAAATTGTGGAGTAATGTTAGAATCGGGGTGCCTATTTGTTAGACACCTGTCTTGCAAGAACGTTTCAATAAAATTCGCTGCTTCAGAATTTGACTCGGACTGAAATTTATTGTGTTGTAAGCTCTGTTTCTCACAATTTGGGGGCTCGTGTCCTGAATGTCCATCATTACCAGCAGGGGAGGCACCATCGACGGCTGGGAAGATGCACCCATTTCTTTTAGAACGTTCCCGTGTTCCTCGGCGGTGGGTTCCCCCTTCTGGTTGACTGATTGTGATCCAAAGAGAGTCTATCTGAACCAGGCGAAAGAGTTGTGAAATAGGAAATTTAAGTAGGCACAGGGAGACATTGAGCCAGGCAACTCCGTGCACGGACCAAGGTAGGAAAATTGACTTGTAAGTACTGCCTTGGTGGCTGGGATTGAGCTTCAGTAGTTAAGGGACTACCGAAGGAACTCAATACGGGCTGTGCCGAGGGTAAAGAAAAAGCCTCCAGGGAAAAAGATGGAAATGGAGGCGGGGTCCCTGACAACATACCTCCAGAAAGTCCTTTGGGCAGGATGTTGTGGAATTGGAAAAATAATACTTGTACAAGGGGAAAATATAGGAAAAAGATGATTAAATATTGTTGCTTTGTATGGACTAAGGAATCCATTCTTCGTCCCGCCATCTTCTGGCCAAAGTATGGATCGGATGAAGACTGTGCTTGTAAATATTTGAATTTATATGTCAACGGAAAACAGCCTTTCAGTCAGGAGGGATCAGATTATGCTTCGTGTTGGAAGGGCTAGTAGCTGAAGGGCTACTGAGGGTACACTTCATAACTAAATCATGGCCAGACATCCAGAAAACGATTCAAAAGATAGAGGGGTGGAGCGAGAAGTCTCCAGTGGAGTTGTTGCGGGAAGCTCAGAAAGTGTCTGTGAGATATAGTGTGTGTGTGTGTGTGTGTGTGTGTATATATGTGAGAGAGAGAATACAGCCACACATTCTCAGTGACCTGTCATATTGATTCATAGCTAATTTAAAACATGACAGCATTAATTCATTGTTAATTAAAGAATGGAAAGCTAAGTTACTGACCAGAGTGTGTACAGGCAGTGGCAGCAACAGCCTTATTGGTAGAGGAGAGTTGGAAACTTACTTTTGGGGGAGCCTTAATAGTCAGCACCCCACACCAGGTACGGACCATACTAAATCAGAAAGCAGGACGATGGCTCACAGACTTTAGGATCTTGAAATATGAGCAGAATAACCTTGTGTTAGTCATAGACAGTTGCTTGAAACCAGCTGCTTTTCTGTGGCGGAGAGAGGGGGTGGCCCCTGGCAATCCAGAACATGACTGCCTTGATATTATTGAATATCAGACCAAAGTGCGGATGGACCTAAGGGACATACCGTTGCATGCGGGAGCTCGGTTGTTTATCGATGGGTCCTCCCAGGTGATTGAGGGTAAAAAACACAATGGATATGCTGTAGTAGACGGGACAGAGGGAAGCGTTATTGAGGCTGAAAGACTGCCTAACGGCTGGTCAGCCCAAACTTGTGAACTCTATGCCCTAGAAAGAGCTCTCAGAGCCTTAGAAGTCAAGGAAGGAACGGTGTACACAGACTCCAAATATGCGTTTGGAGTAGTACACACCTTCAGAAAAATTTGGCAAGAAAGAGGACTGATAAATAGCAGAGGAAAAGAACTAGCACATGAGGAATTGATAAAACAAATGCCGGAATCTCTGTTACTCCTGAGAGAAATAGCGGTAGTTCATATAAACGGACGTCAGGAGGGGAATGAATCGGAAGTAAGAGGAAATAGACTGGCCGATGAGGTAGCTAAAGAAGCAGCCCTGAATCCACAGGGAGCAGCGATATACTCCCTAATACCTGCAATTCCTGATCTTCAGGCTGCTCCGTTGTTTACTGCAAAGGAGGAAAAGGAACTTAAAGATTTAGGAGCTGCAAAGACAGCGGATAGGCGCTGGATGTTACCCGATGGGGGGGAAATGTTGAATAAAATGATGATGCGAGAAATTATGGCTGTCTTACATCAGGGGAGTCACTGGGGAGTGCAAGCAATGTGTGATTTAGTTTTAAGGAAATATGGATGCAAAGGGATATATACAATAGCCAAACAGATATGTGAGGGATGCATAACATGTAAAATAAAACATGAAAGTGTTAAGGAAACAAATCCCAGGAGGGAGAGAACCTGGGCTAAGACCATTTCAGAGCATCCAGGTAGATTATACCGAATTACCCCGAGTGGGAAGACTGAGGTATATGCCGGTAATGGTTGATCACCGATCTGGATGGGTGGAGGCATACTCTTTAGCCACTGCCACCGCAAGTGGGGTGTCCAGATAATACTCAAACACATAATCCCCAGATACGGGATAGTGGAATGTATAGATTCAGATCAGGGAACTCATTTTACTTCCAGGGAGTAATGATGGGTTCGGTATCTCCTGGGAGTTCCAGTCCCCTTGGCATCCATCTTCATCAGGAAAGGTTGAGAGAATGAACCAGACACTCAAGAAGCAGTTATCTAAATTAGTAGTAGAAACCAGACTCCCTTGGACTAAGTGTTTACCGATAGCCCTTTTGCGAGTGCGTACAGCCCCAAGGAAAGATAGGGGGCTGTCCCCTTATGAGATATTGTTTGGTTTGCCCTATCTGGGAACGAAAGGGGAACTGCCAACCCTGGAGATTAAAGATCTGTTCTTAAAGAAGTATATACTGGGCTTGTCCTCCTGTTTGTCTTTCCTCAGGAAGCAGAGTTTGTTGGCACAGACTCCACCCCTTGAATTCACCGTCCATCTGATCCGACCGGGAGATTGGGTCCTAGTCAAATCATGGACTTGAGACCAAATTGCAACCAGACTGGGAGGGGCCGTACCAGGCACTCCTAACTACTGAAACAGCAGAGAAAGGCTGGACTCACTACACTCCGATTAAAGGGCCATTGGAATCTCCAGTTGAGAGAGAAGTCTGGACAACCGAATCGACAAAAGAACCACTTAAACATAAGCTCAAAAGACTTTAAATAACTGATTATACAGTGGCGGCGCGAGCGCGGGATAGTTTCTGTAGTATTGTATGCTAAATCTCTCGGTGCTTCAGTACCACTGTAGAATGGGGGGAATGTTCAGGTACACTATATTTGCTCTTCTAGCCCTAGGATTCTGTCAGGCCTGATGTGGTCGTCTTACTTAGTGATAACGGTTCCAGAGAGTACAAGTCCACAAGTCATAGAAACAGATGCCTGCAGCCTAATGGATTGCAGAGATGTAAGAAATCAGAGGCAATGCAGTAACTCAGAAATACATCTTAGGTTCTATGAAAAAGGTCCCGAAAGGGGGGACATGGGATAAGACCAACGGGAAGAAAGTGTCCTGGAGACAGAAGTGTAAGGGGATATCTTTGGGACAAAAAATGCAAAGAATGGCGGCGGCAGGAAGACCGTGAAGGTGATCTCTTGATTAATCCACTCGTTACATTACACCGAGGCTCCTTCCGGCCAGCTCTTGACTGTCCCGATAAAAAGTGTAACCCGATATATTTAACAATAAAGAAAACCTCATGGTATGAAGTGGTTTTAGGGAGAGAAACCTATCCGGTCCAATTAAACCAAATATTTGGCATAGAGATGAAAGCAAACGGGAAGGATTTCCTGTTTTAAAGTACAGTGAAAGACAGAACCCGAGTAGGGGAAAGGAAGAGTAGAGCCCCTTACTCTGATCCTAAAGTGATAAAAATTGAAGAGGTAAAGGACTTAAAGCAGACCTTTGAAGTAGAAACAGGATATGGGGATACAAATGCCTGGGTTGAATGGGTAAAGTACACGGTGAAAAGTTTGAATAAAGGCAATTGTTATGCATGTGCCTCTGGGAAACCGATGGTTCAAGTAGATTAGATTACATTACATTAGATTACATTACAGTGTGGAAACAGGCCCTTCGGCCCAACAAGTCCACACCGACCTGCCGAAGTGCAACCCACCCATACCCCTACATTTACCCCTTACCTAACACTACGGGCAATTTAGCATAGCCAATTCACCTTACCTGCACATATTTGGATTGTGGGAGGAAACCGGAGCACCCGGAGGAAACCCACACAGACACGGGGAGAACGTGCAAACTCCACACAGACAGTCGCCCGAGGTGGGAATTGAACCCGGGTCTCTGGCGCTGTGAGGCAGCAGTGCTAACCACTGTGCCACCGTGCCGCCCCCTTTGAGTAGTCCCCTTTCTGCTCGGATGGAAGCAAGACAGGAGGGGCATGACATGCATGATAGCCCTGTATCAGGATGAGACTGCATGGAGTAATAAAGATTGTATGCCCCTTCTATTAAAGTTCCCTCCTTTAAAGAAGGAAGGCTTAAAGACGCCCCCCCCCCCCCCATGTTTTCTGCCATGGTCGGAAATCACACATCGTTTGTAAACAGGCGAGGAACAAATCGGTCCAGATATTTGAGGAAGCTGAAACCATGTACCGAAATTGAGTACATGACGGAAACGGACAAGGGAGGGAACTACTCAGCATTAAGGATTCCCCGAGCGGATCCGTGGTGGTACTGCGGAGGGAAAATATTGAGACCCACCCTACTTCCAGATTGGAGGAGCATGTGTGCAATTGTACAATTGGCAATCCCATTCACCCTGGCATTTGAAAAGAAAGAGATAGTAAAGGAAGGGGGACAGAGTAAGAATCACTATTGGATACTTCGTTTGATGATCAGGTATATCTAGGCTCTATAGGAGTCCCAAGAGGGGTACCCGATGGGTTCAAGGCTCTTAACCCAGATCACGGCAGGTTTTGAATCGGCCCTCTTCTGGTGGGTAACAGTCAACAAAAATGTGGACTGGATAAATTATATTTTCTATAATCAGCAAAGGTATATCAATGACACTAGAGACGGAATTAAAGGTATAGCTGAACAACTTGATGCAACCAGCCGAGTGGCCTGGGAGGCTAGAATGGCCCGAGATATGATCCTCACAGGAAAGGGTGTGTGTGTGTGTGTGTGTGCGTGCGTGTGTGCGTGCGTGCGTGCGTGCGCGTGTGTGTGTGTGTGTCCGCTGTACCTCTATTCCAAATAACACAGCCCCAGATGGGTCTATTACTCGGGCCCTGCAAGGCCTAATGACACAAGCGGAAGAACTAGCCGAAAACTCAGGAGTCAACACGTCACCCACCGGGTGGCTAGAATCGTGGTTTGGGAAGGCTGTGGTGGTTTCAGTCCTTACCTCCTTGATCGTAGTGGTGGGAGTACTAACCACAATAGGATGTCGTATCATACCTTGCGCACGGGGGCTAATCCAAAGGTTGATTGAAACAGCTTTGGCCACACAAATGCGCATAAAGAGCAATCGGGGAGAAGGGCTCTACCTGTTAAACATGGAGGGAATAAGTGACTTTGGGGAGATTTCCAAAATAAATGAAATCTCGGGAAAGGTGCTGGTCAATTTGGAAGCGACATATAAGAAAAATGCAGAAGATAACAAATGATAATTAAAGAAAAAGGGGGAAATTGTGGGATATAGGTAAAGCAGTGTTACTTCTGCAACCATAATTACTTATGCAAGGTAAATGAACTCATACCAGTGTATAATTGTTTCAGCCAAGAATGAAAACTATGTGAAGAAAATACACAATTGCTGTTACATTAGCTAAAATGTGCATAAGGAAATACAAAATTGCTTTTACATTAGCTAAAATGTGCATACAAGAATGAAATGTGCCTGCAAACAATGAAAGATGTTACAGACAAACAGATAAGGTGCAAAGAACATTGAGTTATGCCAACTTGGCATATTGCCCTCGTGATGGCACTGAAACGAGCCAAGTTAGTTATAAATAAGGGACAGAGTAAATAAGAGTGAGGGTCGCCCAGCTTGGAGTAGGGGGAGAAGTAAACAAGGGCGGAGCGCAGCTCGGCAGGGACAGAACACAATAAGGAATAGTGTTGGGTTTGAAGGCCAATGAGGTAAACGGGAAAGTACCAAGAGAGACTCAATTAAACTGTATAAATTGTGGAGTAATGTTTGGATCGGGGTGCATACTTATTAGACACCCATCTTGCAAGAACGTTTCTATAAGATTTGCTGCTTCAGAATTTGACTCAGACTGAAATTTATTGTATTGTGAGCTTTGTTTCTCACACATGCAATATTCCAACAGTGGCCGATCCAATGTCCTGTACAGCTGCAACGTGACTTCCCAACTCCTGTACTCACTACTCTGACCAATGAAGGAAAGCATACCAAACACCTTCTTCACTATCCTATCCACCTGTGACTCTACTTTCAAGGAGCTACAAATCTGCATCTTTGTTCAGCAACACTCCCTAGGACCTTACCGTTAAGTGCATATGTTCTGCTCTGATTTGCTTTTCATAATGCAGCACCTCACATTTATCTAAATTAAACTCCATCGCCACTCCTCAGCTCATTGGCCTATCCAATCAAGATCCAATTGTGATCTCAGATAACCTTATTTGCTGTCCACTACACCTCCAATTTTGGTCTCATCTGCAAACTTACTAATTATACCTTCGATGTTCATATCCAAATCATTTATATAAATGTCAAAATGTAGTGGAATCAGCACCAATCCTTGTGGCACTCCATTGGTCACAGGCCTCCAGTCTGAAAAGCAACCCTCCACCATCACCCTCTGTCTTCTACTTTCGAGCCAGTCTTCTACCTCCAAATGGCCAGTACTACCTGTATTCCTTGAGATCTAACCTTGCTAACTAGTCTCCCATGAGGAACCTTATCAAACACCTTTCTGAAGCCCATATAGATCATGTCTACTGCTCTGCCCTCATCAATCCTCTGTTATTTCTTCAAAAGACTCAATCAAGTTTGTGAGATATGATTTCCCACGCACAAAGCCATACTGACTATTCCTAATCAGTCCTTGCCTTTCCAAATACATGTACATCCTGTCTCTCAGGATTCCCCCCAACAACTTGCCCACCCAAGATGTCAGGCTCACTGGTTAATAGTTCCCTGGCTTTTCCTTACCACCTTTCTTAAATACTGGTACCATGTTAGCCAATGTCCAGTCTTTCAGCATCTCACCTGTGACTATTGATGATATAAATATCTCAGCAAGGAGCCCAGCAATCACTTCCCTAGCTTTCCACAGAGGTCTAGGGTACACCTGATCGGGTCCTGGGGATTTATCCATTTTTATATGTTTCAAGACATCCAGCACCACCTCTTCCTTTGTAATATGGATATTTTTCAAGATGTCACCATCTATTTCCCCATATTCTATATCTTTTCCATGTCCTTCTCCACAGTAAACACTGATGCAAAATACTCATTTAGTATCTCCCCCATCTCCTGTGGGTCCACACCTGGGCTGCCTTGCCAATCTTTGAGAGGTCCTATTCTCTCCCTCATTATCCTTTTGCCCTTAAATGTATTTATAAAAGCCCTTTCAATTCTCAAAGCTATCTCATGTCTTCTTTTTGTCCTCCTGATTTCTCTCTTAAGTATACTCCGACTGCCTTTTTTTAGATTAGATTACATTACAGTGTGGAAACAGGCTCTTCAGCCCAACAAGTCCACACCGACCCGCCGAAGCGCAACCCACCCATACCCCTACATTTACCCCTTACTTAACACTACGGGCAATTTAGCATGGCCAATTCACCTAACCTGCACATCTTTGGACTGTGGGAGGAAACCGGAGCACCCGGAGAAAACCCACGCAGACACGGGGAGAACGTGCAAACTCCACACAGTCAGTCACCTGAGGCGGGAATTGAACCTGGGTCTCCGGCACTGAGGCAGCAGTGCTAACCACTGTGCCACCGTGCCGCCTTTATACTGTCAGGATTCACTCGATCTTTCCTGTCGATACTGGTCATGTGCTTCCTGCTTTTTCTAAACCAAACCCTCAATTTCTCTAGTCAGCCAGCATTCCCTACATCTACCAGCTTTTCCTTTTACCCTAACAGGGATATACTGTCTCTGACTCTCGTTTTCTCATTTTTGAAAGCTTCCCATTTTCCAGCCATTCCTTTACCTACGAACATCAGCCGCCAATCAGCTTTTGAAAGATCTTGCCTAATACCATCAAAATTAGCCTCTCTCCAATTTAGAACTTCAACGTTTAGACCTGGTCTATCCTTTATCATCACTCTTTTAAAGCTCATAGAATTATGGTCGCTGGCCCTAAAGTGCTCCCCCACTGATACCTCAGTCACCTGCTGTCTTACTTCCCAAGAGTAGATCACGTTTTGCATCTTCACTAATAGGAACATCCACATACTGAATCAGAAAATTTTCTTGTACACACAAATTCCTCTCCATCTAAACCCTTAACACTATGGCAGTCCCAGTCCATGTTTGGAAAATTAACATCCTTGACCATATCCACCCTATTATTCTTACAGATAACAGAGATCTCCTTACAAATCTGTTTCTCAATTTCCCACTGACTATTAGGGGGTCTATAATAAATCCCAATAAGGTGATCATCCTTTTCTTATTTCTCAGTTCCACCCAAATAACCTTCCTGGATGTATTCCCAGGAATATCCTCCCTAAGTACAGCAGTAATATAACCCCTATTAAAAACGCCATTCTCCCTCCTATTCTGCTCCCCTTTCTATCCTTCCTATAGCATGTGTGTCCTGGAACATTAAGCTAGGTAAAAACAATGACTGCAGATGCTGGAAACCAGATTCTGGATTAGAGTGGTGCTGGAAAAGCACAGCAGTTCAGGCAGCATCCGAGGAGCAGGAAAATCGATGTTTCGGGCAAAAGCCCTTCATCAGGAATAGAGCACCACTCTAATCCAGAATCTGGAACATTAAGCTGGCAGTCCTGTCAATCCCAGTCATGTATCTGCCATGATTCCCCAGTCCCGTGTTCCTAACCATACTGCGTTCATCTGTCTACCCTGTTTGGCCTCTTACAATTGAAGTAAATGCAGTTTATCAGTCCTACCCTGTTCTCTGCTTGCTTCCTTCCTGCTCTGATTGTTTGACTCACTCCCTTTCCCAACTGTATCAGTCTCAGTTTGATCTCTCTCCTCAATATTTCTCTGAATCCCAGCACCCAGCACACCACACTCCGCCCCCACATTACGAGTTGAAATCCTCCCGAACAGCTCTAGCAAATCTCCCTGCCAGTATAATAGTGCCCTTCCAATTCAGGTGCAATCCATCTTTCCTGTATAGGTCTCTTCTACCCCAGAAGAGATTCCAATGCTCACATTTTTGGATCCTTTCTACCATGCACCAGCTCCTCAACCACACATTCATCTCTCCATCCTCCTATTCCTACCCTCACTAGCTTGTAGCACTAAGAGTCATTCAGATATTACTACCTTTGAGGACCTCCTTTTTAAATTCCTGCCTAACTTTCTATATTCTCCCTTCAGAATCTCATCCTTTTCCCTTCCGATGTCATTGGTACTGATGTGTACAATGACCTTCTGCTAGTCCCTCTCCCTTTTGAAATCATTCTTCACTCTCTCTGAGACATCCTTGATCCTTGAACCAGGGAGGCAGCACACCAGTGATTTTTCCTGGCTGGCTGCAGAAATGTCTGTCTGTGCCACTGACTAGAGAGCCCCCTACACAATCGATTGCTTGGAACCCAGCATACCCCTCATTACATTGGAGTCTGTCTTGATACCAGAAACTTGGCTGTTCATGCTACATTGCCCTGAGATCATTATCCCCTACATTTTCCAAAACAGCATACTTGTTTGAAATGGGGATGGCCACAGAAGACTCCTGCACTACCAGCCTAATCTTCCTGGGGTTAACCCATCTATTTGACTATCTGTGGCTGCCCATAAGTCTGCTTAGTGCAGACATAATCATCAGTAACATGGAAATTCTCCCTAACCTCCCACATCCGACACGAAGAGCATTTCGCTCTACTGAAGGCCACCTTTGCTCCTTCACAATCTACAAACCCAGAAAATAGCACTGTCTTTTTGCTCTAAAAAAGTGCTCCAGGCCAACTTAGTTCTTATGGTTTATATTTTAAAAATTTAATCAAGAAACAGATGTCAATAAAACATATACTCAAGAAAGAACCCACTCTATTCACTACTGCAGACTTGAAGCAAGGTTACACGTTAAACACAATGCGCTTGTCTGCTCCTCTGCTATGAGCTCTCCCACACAAGTTCCTCCAAGGTCAGCTGTCAATTTTGCAGTGTGTTAATTTTTCCTACATGCATTCTGATGTCCAGTAATTGTGCAGACTCACTGCTGTGTCACTAGTAGTGTGGGTTTCTTTCTCTCTCTCCCTCGTTTTGGACTCCTCTACCCTGGAGAAAAGATCTTGGCTGTTCACCCTATCCATGCCCCTTATAAACGTCTATAAGCCTCAGACATTCCAGGGAAACAACCCCAGCCTATTCAGCCTCTCCCAATAGCTCAAACCCTCCAACTTGGCAATGGCCTTGTAAATCTTTTCCAAATCCTTCCAAAGTTTCACAACATCTTTCCTGTCGCAGGGAGACCAGAACTCAATGCAGCATTCCAAAAGTGGCCCAACCAATGTCCTGTACAGCCGCAACATGACCACCCAACTCCCACACTCAATGCACTAACCGATAAAGGCAAGCATACCAAAATCCTTCTTCACTACCATGTCTACCTGTGACTCCACTTTCAAGGAACTATGAACCTGCACCACAAAGTATCTTTGTTCGGCAACTATCCCCTTTAACTCTCCTGGATTGCTTTTCTGAAATGCATTTGTCTAAATTAAATCCCATCTGCCATTCCTCGGCCCATCCGATCAATTCTAATTTATAATCAAACTCTCTTTCCCCTCTCATTTCCTAAAAGCTGAAAATCTCCATCCCCCACACTCTCCCATCATTCTCACTTTGCTGAACCTAATCCCTGCTGTATAGTCATCCTGAAAAGTCTGGTTCATGCTGATTAACAGGCCCATACTCAGAGGGTATCTAATTGAAACATAGAGAATACTGAACGGCCATGGCAGAGTGATCATTGGGAGGATCTGTCTAATTGGTAGGAGAGACTAGGACCTGAGGGCACAGGCCCAGAGTAAAGGAAATACCTTTTAGAGTGGAGATGAGGAGAAACATCTTCAGCCAGAGAGTGGTGAGCCTGTGGAATTCACTGCCAAAGAACGCTGTGGAGACGAGTTCACTGAGTATATTTAAGACAGAGATAGAGAGGTTCTTGAGTATCAAGGGGATCGAGAGTTACGGGGAGAAAGAGGGAGAATGGGGTTAAGAAACGTGTCAGCCATGATTGAATGGTGAAGCAGACCCAATGGGTTGATTGGCCTAATTTCTGTTCCTGTCTTAGGAACAGAGTGATCATTGGAAGGATCTGTCTATTGGTAGGAGAGACTAGGACCTGAGGGCACAGGTTCCTGCTGAGCTGGACACAGTGAGACAGAAGTGGGAGCAGGAGTAGGCCATTTGGTCTTTCCAGCCTGCACCAGCATTGAACAGATCATAACTGGATATAAATATAACTCCATCTAGGTGGATAGACTGGGACTTTTTTTCACTGGAACATAGGAGGTTGAGAGGTGACCTAATAGAGGATTATAAAATCACGAGGAGTATAGATGAAGTGACTAGTTGGTGTCCTTTCCCAAAGATGAGAGTTTCAAGATTAGGGAGCAAAATCTTAAGGTGAGAGGAGAAAGATTTTAAAAAGACATCATGAGCACCCTTTTTAAGAGAGTGGTTGGCATTTGGAATGAATGTCCAGTGGAAGTGATGGATGCAGGTAAGTTAAAAATGTTCAAAAGACATTTGAAACAGCACATGAATAGGAAATGCTCAGAGGGATATGGGCCAAACACTGGCAGGTGGATTAGTTTAGTTGGAGAACATAGTCAGCACGGACTAGTGGACTGAAGGATCTACTTCTGCACTGTATGACTCTATAAGTGTTCTGTACTGGTCTTAAACCCATTTTCTTGCCTCACCCAATAACCATTCACTTTTTTGTTGTTCAAAAATCAAGTGACCTCAGCCTTGAATATATTCAATAACTCCCGAACTGCAGGAAGACATCCCCATTTCTGAACTCAATTCCTCTTGCTGATATATACCACTTGCCTTGCTGATTGCTTGCTGCACCTGTCTGACAACTGGCAGTGACTGGTGTAGAAGGACACTGAGGCCCCTTTGTACATCCACACATCATTCCTGATGAAGAGCTCATGCCTGAAACGTCGACTCTCCTGCTCCTCAGATGCTGCCTGACCTGCTGTGCTTTTCCAGCGCCAGTTTTCGATTCTGATCTCCAGTCCTCTACATCCCAATATATCTCCAATGCGTCCCCTTTCTGCTTTTCTCCCCCTACAACAAACGCAATAACTTCACATTGTGATACTACATTTGCCATGTGTTTGCTAACTGAGACACAGTTCTGGACCAACTTTTCCAGAGTCTGTCTCCTCGCCGGGATTCACTATTTCCCTTTCAGCTGTGTGCGTGCATGTGTGTATTTGCGTGTGTGCATGCATGCTTTCAGTTGCTGCAAATCAAAAATTGAACCGCAGAATGAAAAAAAAAAGGAAAAGGGGGTGAGAAAAGAAAATGCCGTACTCACACTCACAGGTGTGGGACAGAGGAAGGAAGTTGCAGTCTGGGGTGAAGCTCAAACTCCATTCAGGGCGATAGGAGCAACAGCAACTTCAAAAATTCATGGTCGAACTTCTGTATTCAGACAAGAGCGGGCCTCTGATTGACAGGAGGACGAGGTTCCCTGGGCCTGATGGCATTTATCCTAGGATTCTCTGGGAAGCAAGGGAGGAGATTGCAGAGCCATTGGCCTTGATTTTTATGTCCTCGTTGTCTACAGGAGTAGTGCCAGAAGACTGGAGGCTAGCAAATGTGGTTCCCTTGTTCAAGAAGGGGAGTAGGGATAACCCTAGTAACTATAGGCCGGTGAGTCTCACTTCTGTGTGGGCAAAGTCTTAGAGAGAATTGTAAGGGATAGGATTTATGGACATCTGGATAGGAATAATGTGATCAAGGATAGTCAGCATGGTTTTGTGAAGGAGAGGTCGTGCCTCACAAACCTTATTGAATTCTTTGAGAAGGTGACTAAGGAGGTGGACGAGGGGAAAGCAGTAGATGTGGTGTATATGGATTTTAGTAAGGCGTTTGATAAGGTTCCCCATGGTAGACTACTGCAAAAAATACGTAGGTATGGCATTGAGGGTGAGTTGGAGATTTGGATTAGGAGTTGGCTGGCTGGAAGAAGACAGAGGGTAGTAGTTGATGGCAAAGGTTCATCTTGGAGTGCCGTCACTAGCGGTGTTCCGCAAGGATCTGTTTTGGGACCATTGCTGTTTGTCATTTTTATAAATGACCTGGAGGAGGGGTTAGAAGGTTGGGTGAGCACGTTTGCGGATGATATGAAAGTCGGTGGAGTTGTAGACAGTGAGGAAGGATGTGGCAGGTTACAGCGGGATATAGATAAGCTGCAGAACTGGGCAGAAAGGTGGCAAATGGAGTTCAATGTAGGTAAGTGTGAGGTGATTCACTTTGGTAAGAGTAACAAAAATACGGGGTACTGGGCTAATGGTCGGATAATTGGTAGTGTGGATGAGCAGAGGGATCTTGGTGTCCATGTACACAGATCTCTGAAAGTTGCCACCCAGGTAAATAGTGCAGTGAAGAAGGCATATGGCATACTGGCTTTTATTGGTAGAGGAATTGAGTTCCGGAGTGCTGAGGTCATGTTGCAGTTGTATAAGACTCTGGTGCGGCCACATCTGGAGTATTGTGTGCAGTTTTGGTCGCCATACTATAGGAAGGATGTGAGGCACTGGAACGGGTGCAGAGGAGGTTTACCAGGATGTTGCCTGGTATGGTAGGAAGATCGTATGAGGAAAGGCTGAGGCACTTGGGGCTGTTTTCATTGGAGAAAAGAAGGTTTAGGGGTGACTTGATAGAAGTGTACAAGATGATTAGGGGTTTAGATAGGGTCGACAGTGAGAATCTTTTTCCACGTATGGAGTCAGCTATTACAAGGGGGCATAGCTTTAAATTAAGGGGGGGGTAGGTATAGGACAGATGTTAGGGGTAGGTTCTTTACTCAGCGAGTCGTGAGTTCATGGAATGCCCTGCCAGTAGCAGTGGTGGACTCTCCCTCATTATGGGCATTTAAGCGGGCATTGGATAGGCATATGGAGGATAGTGGGCTAGTGTAGGTTAGGTGGGCTTGGATCGGCGCAACACCGAGGGCCGAAGGGCCTGTACTGCGCTGTATTCTTCTATGTTCTATGTTCCTTCCGGTCATCTAGAGCTTCCCATTGGCCCATCAAGAGAACTTGCAGCGTATTAGATTAGATTAGATTAGATTAGATTAGATTAGATTACTTACAGTGTGGAAACAGGCCCTTCGGCCCAATAAGTCCACACCGCCCCGCCGAAGCGCAACCCACCCATACCCCTACATGTACCCCTTACTTAACACTACGGGCAATTTCGCATGGCCAATTCACCTGACCTGCACATTTTTGGACTGTGGGAGGAAACCCACGCAGACACGGGGAGAACGGGCAAACTCCACACAGTCAGTCGCCTGAGGGGGGAATTGAACCCGGGTCTCTGGCGCTGTGAGGCAGCAGTGCTAACCACTGTGCCACCGTGCCGCCCACCCACTGTGCCACCGTGCCGCCCACCCACTGTGCCACCGTGCCGCCCACCCACTGTGCCACCGTGCCGCCTACAGTTACACTGTACTTTGCTCAAAAACTGCATGAATCCATGTTAAGATTCTGTTAACTCACTTTTTAGATTAGAATCAGTCTAAACATTATGGCACAGACAGAGAACACCTTCAACATATTATCTGGCTGACACCAATTGTTACAGCTAACCCGAGAATGTAACTTTTAAAAAAAGGTTTTGTGATTTACATATGAAAGAAGTGAAACTATCATGGTCATTCTAACAGATGAAAGACTCAACAAACAATCAAGTTATTTTTAATGTATAATTTCAGTTACATCTCACTGTAAACTTTTACTCTCAATTCTGTGTCTTACAATTGTGTCCTCCACAACCACTTGATGAAGGAGCGTCGCTCCGAAAGCTAGTGTGCTTCCAATTAAACCTGTTAGACTATAACCTGGTGTTGTGTGATTTTTAACAGTGCTACCTGACACTGAAGAGCATGTGCACTATGGTCTGTGGAGATGCTGGTATTGCTGACAACACTTTGAGTCCAAATAGAATTATAGAGTCATAAAGATGTTCAGCATGGAAACAGACCTTTTGGTCCAACCCATACTTGCCGACCAGATATCCCAACCCAATCTAGCCCCACCTGCCAGCACCGGGCCCATATCCCTCCAAACCCTTCCTATTCATATACCCCATCCAAAAGCCTCTTAAATGTTGCAATTGTACCAGCCTCCAACACTTCCCTGGCAGCTCATTCCATACACGTACCACCCTTTGCGTGAAAAAGTTGCTCCTTAGGTCTCTCTTATATCTTTCCCCTCTCACCCTCAACCAATGCCCTCTAGTTCTGGACTCCCTGACTCTATTTACCCTATCCATTTTGTAAACCTCTAAGGTCACCCCTCAGCCAGGAAAACATATCCAGCCTGTTCAACCTCTCCCTATAGCTCAAATCCTCCAACCCTGGCAACATCCTTGTAAATCTTTTCAAGTTTCACAACATCTTTCCGATAGGAAGGAGACCAGAATTGCATACAATATTCCAACAGTGGCCTAACCGATGTCCTGTACAGCCGCAATATGACCTCCCAACTACTGTATTCAATACTCTGACAGATAAAGGAAAGCATACCAAATGCCTCCTTCACTATCCTATCTACTTGCGACTCCACTTTCAAGGAGCTATGAACCTGCACTCCAAGGTCTCTTTGTTCATCAACACTCCCCAGGACCTTACCATTAAGTGTAAAAGTCCTGCTAAGATTTGCTTTCCCAAAATGCAGCACCTTGCATTTATCTAAATTAAACTCCATCTGCCACTCCTCAGTCCATTGGCCCATCTGTTCAAGATCCTGTTGTAATCTGAGGTAACTTCTTTGCTGTCCACTACACCTCCAATTTTGGTGTCATCTGCAAACTAACTAACTAAATCTCCTATGTTCACATCCAAATAATTCATATAAATGATGAAAAGTAGTGGACCCAGCATCGATCTTTGTGGCACTCTACTGGTCACAGGCCTCCAGTTGGAAAAACAACCCTCCACCACCACCCTGTCTTCTACCTTGGAGCCAATTCTGTATCCAAATGGCTAGTTCTCCCTGTATTCCATGAGCTCTAACCTTGCTAATCAGTCTCCCATGAGGAACCTTGTCGAATGCCTTAAAGAAGTCCATATAGGGGATCCAAGATAGCGGCGACTCAGCAAGTCTGAGTTTATAGTGCTCCTCCCAAGACCTGGGCAAAGTGGGCCTCTACCACACTTACCAAATCATTTAAAATTGTTTTTACTTAATGTAATTAGTTGCTCAGTATTAAAGTTAAAAGGTCTAGTCTCCTGTAAAAATGACTGGGGGAAAGGAGCCCACAGTTCTCAGCAGCCAGGAGCCCCTTCCCCATCCTCCCCAGCTGCAGCAGAAGCGTCCGCCCTGGGGGACTTTCCTTCGGTAGCGAGCCTCACGGAAATAATCTCTAAACTTGACGCGAAGATCAACGCCTTCATCGAAGAGTCCCGGAGCCGATGGAATTCACTCTCGGCTGCGCTACAAAAGCACGGCTGAGACATCGAGGAAATCGAGCGCCGCGTCAGACGGGCGGAGCTAAAAGAAGCGACCTCCGAGACCATAGCAGAATCGGCCGTGGATCGGGTCCGGACTCTCGAACAGCAAGTCCGGACCTTAGAGAATCACATTGACGACCTTGAGAATCAAGATCATTGAAAAAATATTCGTTTGCTGGGCCTTCCCGAATGGGAAGAAGAAGGCCAGCTTACAGTGTTCCTCGAGCAGTGGCTTCCACAGCTGTTAAATCCGGAGGCTGGATCAGGCCAGGTAAGGGTGGAATGGGCCTACCGGGTTGTAGTGCACGGGCCTGGCTCGAACCAGCGCCCCCACCTGGTCCTGTTCTGGCTGCAGAGCTACAAGGAGAGGCAGATGCTATTGGAAGCTTCCAGAAATCTTGGGAAAGATCCCCAAGTCATGATTTATAAAGGATCCAAGATTATGTTATTTCAGGACTTTTCCCTAGCTTTGGTCCGAAAGAGGAAGGCGTTTGACGAAGTGAAGAAGCGTTCAAGGGACTTAAACATTCAGTACTCCTTGCGCTACCCAGCTACGCTATGCTTCAGCCACGAAGGGTCCGTGTATAACTTCGGATCACCGGAGAAGGCCAAGGAATTTTTGGACTCTCTTTGATAAATTGTAAGAGTTAATTGATGTTGTTTTGCCCTTACCCCACCCCAGTTTACCCCCTTTATTTTCCTTTCATTACCTTACTGTTTAATATTATCTTCGGGGAGTGGGGAAGAGGGGTTTATTTATTTATTCTTCACTTAGCGATTTTCTCCTCTTTATAGGCCAGGGGTCTAGTTAATGTAGGTGGGGGGAGGTGGTTACCTTATCCTATTTTGTCTCTGTCCTTAGGAACGGGGTTGTTTTCCCCTGTTATTTTGTATTACTATCTTTAATTATTATTTGCTGAGACTGTAATTTTATAGTCATATATGTTCATACATGGTATTAACATTACCAAATATATCCAGGTGTTGGTATGGGTAGGGGGGTGGGGGGTAGGGTACTCATTGTTAATTCTAGCTCAGTAGTATATTTGAATTTTCTTTATCCTATCGTGGGATGCCTGGGTCAAGAGTGAGGCACTAGTTGGGAGAGGTTATGATGGGCTTTTGGAAAGGAAGTGATGCCCCCTGGGAACAAGGGGGAAGATCTCCGTTTAAATACGTTTTTTTTATTTAGAAATAGTTTTTTATTATATTGATCTGAGTGTATTAAAGAGCCTTTATTTTTGTGAATTTTATATGCTCTATGCTCAGGATGTTTTGGATAGGGTTTCTTCTCCCGGGTGGTCTCGGACTTGCCCGGTGATTATGGTTGATCAGTCGATTAAATGATGCACCTGGAATGTCGTGGGGAGTAATTCACCAATCAAAAGGAAGAAAATATTATCAAACCTCAAGAAAGAAAGGGTAGATATAGCTCTCCTATAGGAGACACATTTATTAGATAAAGAACACCTGAAATTACGACAGGGAAGAGATTATTTTCCATTCTCTCTTTCTGTGCAAGGAAAAACATTTTGGTAAACTGGGTGGCTGAGGGCCCTCATGGACTTTTGAATTGGCACAGAATAATTATAGAATGTACTCCCCCTGACTTCCTTACAAATATGGTGCACCAAAACAAAACCGAATTATTCCATAAAATATGGCAGCCCTTCTTGAATTACACAAATACAGATATCTTGATCATCCTAACAATTAATTGATTAATTTATTTAATTGAGAGGGTGAACCTGGCTGGTCCGGGGCCCCTTAGGAGAGGAATCCCGCACAAATACGGGTTTTGTTATGATCTGATGTTATCACATTCCGAGCATGTATATCACGACTCAATTTCTGTGTTATCCTTCGGTTTTTTTTCTCTTGAATAACGTGTAAGAGATTTAATCATACACTCTGGTTAGTTGTAGGTTAAATGAGTAGTTAGTTGAGTTTTGTTTTTTTTTCTCGGTATTTCTTTCTTTTCTGTTTGATAGATTTTGGTTATTATTTATTTAAGATTTAATTGTATATCAATATTTATACTTGGGTTTTTTTAGTTTTCTTTTGTAAATGTGTAAAAACATGTTAAATTTTCAATAAAAATATCTATAAAAAAAAGTCCATATAGATCACGTCTTCTGCTCTGCCCTCATCAATCCTCTTTTGTACTTCTTCAAAAAACTCAATCAAATTTGTCAGACATGATTTTCCACGCACAAAGCCATGTTGACTGTCCCGAATCAGTCCTTACATTTCCAAATACATGTACATCCTGTCCCTCAGTACTCTCCCCAACAACTTGCCCACCATCGATGTCAGGCTTACTAGTCTATAGTTCTCAGGCTTGTCCTTACCACCTTCCTTAAACATCCAGCACTTCCTCCTCTGTAATATGGACATTTTTTTCAAGATGTCACCATCTATTTTCATACATTCCATATCTTTCAATTCCTTTTCCACAGTAAATACTGATGCAAAATTTAGTATCTCCACCATCACCTGCAGCTCCACACCTGCCTTGCTGATCTTTGAGGGGCCCTATTCTCTCCCCAGTTACTCTTCTATCCTTATAATATTTGTAAAAACTCTTTGGATTCTCCTTAACTGTACTTGCCAAAGTTATCTCACGTCCACTTTTTTGCCCTCCTTAAGTATACTCCTACTGCCTTTATACTCTAAGGATTCACTCAATCTATCCTGTCGATAGCTGACATGTGCTTCCCTCTTTTTCTTAAGCAAACCCTCAATTTCTTTAGTCGTCCAGCATTCCCTATACATAGCAGGTTTTCCTTTTACCCTAACAGGAATCTATTAGCTCTGGACTCTTGTTATCACATTTCTGAAGGCTTCCCGTTTTCCAGCCGTCCCTTTACCTGTGAACATCTGCACCCAATCAGCTTTTGAAAGTTAGATTATATTAGGTTACTTACAGTGTGGAAACAGGCCCTTCGGCCCAACAAGTCCACACCGACCCTCCGAAGAGCAACCCACCCAGACCCATTCCCCTACACCTAACACTAGGGGCAATTTAGCATGGCCAATTCACCTGACCTGCACATCTTTTGGACTGTGGGAGGAAACCGGAGCACCCGGAGGAAACCCACGCAGACACGGGGACAATGGCACAACATCGAGGGCTGAAGGGCTTGTACTGTGCTGTAATGTTCTATGTTCTATGTTCCACACAGACAGTCGCCCAAGGTGGGAATTGAACCTGGGTCGTCTGGCGCTGTGAGGCAGCAGTGCTAACCACTGTGCGATCACTTTCCCGGACATTGAGCAGGTGAATGGCCTCTCCCGGTGTGGACCCACTGGTGTTTCAGCAGGTCGGAAGAATTGATGAACGTATTCCCGCATTCGGAGCAGATGAATGGCTTCACAGCCAACTGAATCCCTTCCCGCACACGTATCGGGAGAACGGTGAGTTTCCAGCACTGATGGGGAAGGGAATCCTTTCCCACAGTCCCCACTTTTCCACGGTTTCCCCATGGGGAGAGCTTTCCTTGTATCACTCTGGGTTTGAAATTACAAACAGAAAGGGTACCCAGTCTCTCCTCTCCGTGAGGGGTGAGATTTTGATCCCCCAAGCTGCCTAAATGCTTTTCACAGTCAGCGCACTGAATCTTCCTCACTCGGGTGTCTCAGTATTCTCCCTGCCACACCAGTGTCTAAAATCTCTCAAGCAGACAAAAGCAAACATTCCTTCTCAATTGGAATAACTGCTGATATTCAAGTCCCAATGAATCAAGAGGCTCTCTCAGAAATTGATGTGTCATTTGCTTTCAGATTTCTTTCTACATGTCTTCATGCAAAAATAAATACATAAAATAATTGCTCACAGTCAGTATTGTTAAATGACCATAACATAGATTCCTGTAGATTGTCAGATGCCTGCTGACCCAGCATTGATCCTTGTGGCACTCCACTGGTCACAGGCCTCCAGTTGGAAAAACAACCCTCCACCACCACCCTGTCTTCTACCTTGGAGCCAATTCTGTATCCAATTGGCTAGTTCTCCCTGTATTCCATGAGATCTAACCTTGCTAATCAGTCTCCCATGAGGAACCTTGTCGAATGCCTTAAAGAAGTCCATATAGGGGATCCAAGATAGCGGCGACTCAGCAAGTCTGAGTTTATAGTGCTCCTCCCAAGACCTGGGCAAAGTGGGCCTCTACCACACTTACCAAATCATTTAAAATTGTTTTTACTTAATGTAATTAGTTGCTCAGTATTAAAGTTAAAAGGTTTAGTCTCCTGTAAAAATGACTGGGGGAAAGGAGCCCACAGTTCTCAGCAGCCAGGAGCCCCTTCCCCATCCTCCCCAGCTGCAGCAGAAGCGTCCGCAGCCGCCCCGGGGGACATACCTTCGGTAGCGAGCCTCACGGAAATAATCTCTAAACTTGACGCGAAGATCAACGCCTTCATCGAAGAGTCCCGGAGCCGATGGAATTCACTCTCGGCTGCGCTACAAAAGCACGGCTGAGACATCGAGGAAATCGAGCGCCGCGTCAGACGGGCGGAGCTAAAAGAAGCGACCTCCGAGACCATAGCAGAATCTGCCATGGATCGGGTCCGGACTCTCGAACAGCAAGTCCGGACCTTAGAGAATCACATTGACGACCTTGAGAATCAAGGTCATTGAAAAAATATTCGTTTGTTGGGCCTTCCCGAATGGGAAGAAGAAAGCCAGCTTACAGTGTTCCTCGAGCAGTGGCTTCCACAGCTGATAAATCCGGAGGCTGGATCAGGCCAGGTAAGGGTGGAATGGGCCTACCGGGTTGTAGTGCACGGGCCTGGCTCGAACCAGCGCCCCCACCTGGTCCTGTTCTGGCTGCAGAGCTACAAGGAGAGGCAGATGCTATTGGAAGCTTCCAGAAATCTTGGGAAAGATCCCCAAGTCATGATTTATAAAGGATCCAAGATTATGTTATTTCAGGACTTTTCCCTAGCTTTGGTCCGAAAGAGGAAGGCGTTTGACGAAGTGAAGAAGCGTTCAAGGGACTTAAACATTCAGTACTCCTTGCGCTACCCAGCTACGCTATGCTTCAGCCACGAAGGGTCCGTGTATAACTTCGGATCACCGGAGAAGGCCAAGGAATTTTTGGACTCTCTTTGATAAATTGTAAGAGTTAATTGATGTTGTTTTGTCCTTACCCCACCCCAGTTTACCCCCTTTATTTTCCTTTCATTACCTTACTGTTTAATATTATCTTCGGGGAGTGGGGAAGAGGGGTTTATTTATTTATTCTTCACTTAGCGATTTTCTCCTCTTTATAGGCCAGTGGTCTAGTTAATGTAGGTGGGGGGAGGTGGTTACCTTATCCTATTTTATCTCTGTCCTTAGGAGCGGGGTTGTTTTCCCCTGTTATTTTGTATTACTATCTTTAATTATTATTTGCTGAGACTGTAATTTTATAGTCATATATGTTCATACATGGTATTAACATTACCAAATATATCCAGGTGTTGGTATGGGTAGGGGGGTGGGGGGTAGGGTACTCATTGTTAATTCTAGCTCAGTAGTATATTTGAATTTTCTTTATCCTATCGTGGGATGCCTGGGTCAAGAGTGGGGCACTAGTTGGGAGAGGTTATGATGGGCTTTTGGAAAGGAAGTGATGCCCCCTGGGAACAAGGGGGAAGATCTCCGTTTAAATATGTTGTTTTTATTTAGAAATAGTTTTTTATTATATTGATCTGAGTGTATTAAAGAGCCTTTATTTTTGTGAATTTTATATGCTCTATGCTCGGGATGTTTTGGATAGGGTTTCTTCTCCCGGGGGGTCTCGGACTTGCCCGGTGATTATGGTTGATCAGTCGATTAAATGATGCACCTGGAATGTCGTGGGGAGTAATTCACCAATCAAAAGGAAGAAAATATTATCAAACCTCAAGAAAGAAAGGGTAGATATAGCTCTCCTATAGGAGACACATTTATTAGATAAAGAACACCTGAAATTACGACAGGGAAGAGATTATTTTCCATTCTCTCTTTCTGTGCAAGGAAAAACATTTTGGTAAACTGGGTGGCTGAGGGCCCTCATGGACTTTTGAATTGGCACAGAATAATTATAGAATGTACTCCCCTGACTTCCTTACAAATATGGTGCACCAAAACAAAACCGAATTATTCCATAAAATATGGCAGCCCTTCTTGAATTACACAAATACAGATATCTTGATCATCCTAACAATTAATTGATTAATTTATTTAATTGAGAGGGTGAACCTGGCTGGTCCGGGGCCCCTTAGGAGAGGAATCCCGCACAAATACGGGTTTTGTTATGATCTGATGTTATCACATTCCGAGCATGTATATCACGACTCAATTTCTGTGTTATCCTTCGGTTTTTTTTCTCTTGAATAATGTGTAAGAGATTTAATCATACACTCTGGTTAGTTGTAGGTTAAATGAGTAGTTAGTTGAGTTTTGTTTTTTTTTCTCTCGGTATTTCTTTCTTTTCTGTTTGATAGATTTTGGTTATTATTTATTTAAGATTTAATTGTATATCAATATTTATACTTGGGTTTTTTTAGTTTTCTTTTGTAAATGTGTAAAAACATGTTAAATTTTCAATAAAAATATCTATAAAAAAAAGTCCATATAGATCACGTCTTCTGCTCTGCCCTCATCAATCCTCTTTTGTACTTCTTCAAAAAACTCAATCAAATTTGTCAGACATGATTTTCCACGCACAAAGCCATGTTGACTGTCCCGAATCAGTCCTTACATTTCCAAATACATGTACATCCTGTCCCTCAGTACTCTCCCCAACAACTTGCCCACCATCGATGTCAGGCTTACTAGTCTATAGTTCTCAGGCTTGTCCTTACCACCTTCCTTAAACATCCAGCACTTCCTCCTCTGTAATATGGACTTTTTTCAAGATGTCACCATCTATTTTCATACATTCCATATCTTTCAATTCCTTTTCCACAGTAAATACTGATGCAAAATTTAGTATCTCCACCATCACCTGCAGCTCCACACCTGCCTTGCTGATCTTTGAGGGGCCCTATTCTCTCCCCAGTTACCCTTCTATCCTTAACATATTTGTAAAAACTCTTTGGATTCTCCTTAACTGTACTTGCCAAAGTTATCTCACGTCCACTTTTTTGCCCTCCTTAAGTATACTCCTACTGCCTTTATACTCTAAGGATTCACTCAATCTATTCTGTCGATAGCTGACATGTGCTTCCCTCTTTTTCTTAAGCAAACCCTCAATTTCTTTAGTCGTCCAGCATTCCCTATACATAGCAGGCTTTCCTTTTACCCTAACAGGAATCTATTAGCTCTGGACTCTTGTTATCACATTTCTGAAGGCTTCCCGTTTTCCAGCCGTCCCTTTACCTGTGAACATCTGCACCCAATCAGCTTTTGAAAGTTAGATTATATTAGGTTACTTACAGTGTGGAAACAGGCCCTTCGGCCCAACAAGTCCACACCGACCCTCCGAAGAGCAACCCACCCAATAAAAATTGGGCGGCACGGTGGCACAGTGGTTAGCACTGCTGCCTCACAGCGCCAGAGACCCGGGTTCAATTCCCGACTCAGGCGACTGACTGCGTGGAGTTTGCACGTTCTCCCCGTGTCTGCGTGGGTTTCCTCCGGGTGCTCCGGTTTCCTCCCACAATCCAAAAAATGTGCGGGTCAGGTGAATTGGCCATGCTAAATTGCCCGTAGTGTTAGGTTAAAGGGGTAAATGTAGGGGTATGGGTGGGTTGCGCTTCGGCGGGTCGGTGTGGACTTGTTGGGCCGAAGGGCCTGTTTCCACACTGTAAGTAATCTAATCTAATCTAATCTGTAAGTAATCTAACCCATTCCCCTACACCTAACACTAGGGGCAATTTAGCATGGCCAATTCACCTGACCTGCACATCTTTTGGACTGTGGGAGGAAACCGGAGCACCCGGAGGAAACCCACGCAGACACGGGGACAATGGCACAACATCGAGGGCTGAAGGGCTTGTACTGTGCTGTAATGTTCTATGTTCTATGTTCCACACAGACAGTCGCCCAAGGTGGGAATTGAACCTGGGTCGTCTGGCGCTGTGAGGCAGCAGTGCTAACCACTGTGCCACCGTGCGATCACTTTCCCGGACATTGAGCAGGTGAATGGCCTCTCCCGGTGTGGACCCACTGGTGTTTCAGCAGGTCGGAAGAATTGATGAACGTATTCCCGCATTCGGAGCAGATGAATGGCTTCACAGCCAACTGAATCCCTTCCCGCACACGTATCGGGAGAACGGTGAGTTTCCAGCACTGATGGGGAAGGGAATCCTTTCCCACAGTCCCCACTTTTCCACGGTTTCCCCATGGGGAGAGCTTTCCTTGTATCACTCTAGGTTTGAAATTACAAACAGAAAGGGTACCCAGTCTCTCCTCTCCGTGAGGGGTGAGATTTTGATCCCCCAAGCTGACTAAATGCTTTTCACAGTCAGCGCACTGAATCTTCCTCACTCGGGTGTCTCAGCATTCGTCCTGGCACACCAGTGTCTAAAATCTCTCAAGCAGACAAAAGCAAACATTCCTTCTCAATTGGAATGACTGCTGATATTCAAGTCCCAATGAATCAAGAGGCTCTCTCAGAAATTGATGTGTCATTTGCTTTCAGATTTCTTTCTACATGTCTTCATGCAAAAATAAATACATAAAATAATTGCTCACAGTCAGTATTGTTAAATGACCATAACATAGATTCCTGTAGATTGTCAGATGCCTGCTGATCACGTATTATCCAGGACATGGAAATCTGAAAACCCTCTTGCAGCCAGCTAGCCTTAAGTGTGTATGGAGGAAAACTTCATTTAGGTGACAATGAGCTGGAACAAGCTGCCTACAAAGGTGCTGGAAATGGAGCTGAATCAAGGACATGAAAGTGAATTGTCAAGGTTGTTTGAGAAAAGCAAGCCAATAAAGTTGCTAAATGACTTCTTGGTGCCCCATTAAATAAAAAAAGATGACAAGAAATACAGGATATAACTTCTTGCTAGATTAGAGTGTGAAAAATACTAGCCATGAAGATTTTACAACAGCGAATAATATTACCATATGAAGCAACAAATATGTACATCTTATATAATGTGCATCCCTTAGGTTCTCATTCCATGAGAAACTACCCTTTTAATTGTTAACATAAGGAAAGAAGCGATCTTTTTCCACAGTGCAAATTGTATTCTAATAAACGTGTCAAACTGAGGCAAAAAATGAGTATACCTTTAAGAAAGACGGAGAGCATCTGAACATCTTTGCAGAGTCTGCTCCCTCGGGATTCGCTCCAGTTGCTACAAGTGAACAGTGTCTCCCGCCGCCCCCTCCCCCCTACACCCCTACCTCCCACCTCCCCCCCACCTCTCTCTCCATCCTCGGAAGAGGAATGGAAAGACGGAGACATTGCTTTGCTCCCACAATTTCTCCATGACGTGGGAATCCTTGTCCCTCTCCAGCTTTGACAATCAGTTGAAAAACCACTCATGTACGGACGTGTTCTGTCTCTTGCCGCTGCGAATGGGGTGTTGCTATTTCAGGCTGTGTACACGCTGTCCTACAGTCAGTTCACTGGGACACTCTCACTCAGGTCTGTGTGCCTCAGTCTCACTGATGTTTGAAACCTTTTGAAGCAGGCAGGACAGGAGAGAAATAAAAATTCCTATGAGATTCAAAGGCTGATGATATTCCCGTGCCAATGAATTGATAGTTCTATCAGATCTTGTTTTGAGATTTCTGGCTGCAAATCCTCTCTTTCTCGTATCCTGTAAAAGGAGATTACAGAAGACATTGCTGTCTACACAGGATAGAAATTCAAAACAGACAATTCTGGTTTCTGTGGAACATTCTTTCTTCTCTCCTTCCCTCAAAAATGTGAATCTCAATGCTACAGTCTCCCTCCATTCTCACTCTGCTGTAGCTATTATCACCCTCACTCCCGTTCTCCTAACAATGCTACAAAATGTTGACTGACAGATCTATGCTCGCCTTCTCCTGCCCTAGACACAGGCTGTAAGAGACTGGACCAGGAGTCTGTTGGGGAGCACTATACAAACTAACGAGAGAGAATAAATTCCTCATTTCTGCCGAGTATGGGACAGCCCTTATTTGTAATCTGTGTAAGCGTGTTCTAGATTTTTTGACAAGGAAGCATTTTATTAGAACCTGTTCTGACCAGACGACCACAGAAGTTTAATAGTTTAAATAAGGTCACCCCTCGTTTTTCTAAACGCCAGTGACTGGAGACCCAATCTGCTCAACCTCTCCTCATAAGATAATCCCTGTCATGCCAGGAATCAGTGGGATGAACCTTCTCTGAACTGCTTTCAATGCAAGTACATCCTTCCTTAAGGAAATGGCCCAGAACTGCACGGAATACTTGAGCTACAGTCTCACCAATACTGTAACAAGGCCTCTCATCCGGTAAACTCCACCTCTTTTCACCTCCTGCAAGTCAACAAGTTAACCTTGCAGTGAGAAAATAAATGGAAAAGGGGAGGGTGAGTGTTGTACTCACTGACATTGTACAGAGGAAGGAAGTTGCAGTCTGAGGTAAAGCTCAATCTTCATTCAGAGAGAGAGGAGCAACAGCAGCAGCTTCAGAAGCTCATGGTCCAACAAAGGGTTGGCTGTCAAACGAATCAGACGCCTTCCCGTCCATCCCGATTGGTCCATGAAAAGTAGTTCACGGACAGCGAGGAGCATGCGCGGTTTTGTTTGCTGTGACACCGGCAAACATGCGGAGTGCTGGCTGACATTTAGGAGCATGCGCAGTATGCCTCTCAGCCATGGTTTTACTGACAAATTTTAAATGTCCAAACGCCAAAAGGAGAAAAAATGGCTGGAGCCATAATTTTATTTTTCCCTATGGCTCGACATTTTATTCTTTTTTGCATTTTGACTTGTTTAGGGAAGAAACAGCCGTTGCGGGAAAGGATTCACTCAGTTGTCCCAGCTGCAACCTTTACCCAGTCCGGCCTACACGTGACTCCAGACCCACAGCAGTGTGGTTGACTCTTGACTACTCCCCGGCAAATGAGCGGAGAGAAATTTACTTGGAT
Source organism: Chiloscyllium plagiosum (assembly GCF_037043375.1). Classification (NCBI taxonomy): domain Eukaryota; kingdom Metazoa; phylum Chordata; class Chondrichthyes; order Orectolobiformes; family Hemiscylliidae; genus Chiloscyllium; species Chiloscyllium plagiosum. Next base: position 77,662,938 of record NW_028270165.1, on the reverse strand, counting down.
ACAGTGTGTTGGTTGACATTGCTGAGTGGGGCAATATTTCCTATGGGTTAAGGCTGTACCAAGGATCCAATTACAAAGGGACACCTTAGTGCTGACCAATAGTAAAGGAAGTGGGGTGGGGTGGGGTGTAGTGGGGGACGTGCGCTTTGACCTTCAGCTGTTTGAAACAAAACGCTACTTTTCGTACACCTTTTTGCTGGGGAGATCTGAAGCTGTAACAAAGCTGGGTCGCAATAAAGGTTACCTGAACTCACTGCCAGGCTCTGACTCTCATTGAAATCTATGAGATCCAAAGGTTTCTGTTTTAAAGTGGCTCATTTCTTTCAGCCTCCTGCACTAAGTTTCCAATGTCGTGTATCAGAAGGAGCAGGGAATGAGTAGCTAATATAATTAGATATTGTAAATTTTTTAGGAGTGTAGGTACTGCGTCATTTCATCAGTATTATAAAGTTTAATGGCAGCACTGGGAGATGTGGGCTGTATTCAGTAGAAACAATGTGGAGGAGCTGGTCTTGGACTGAGTGGACAAATTTTAAAAATCACACAGCACCAGGATTTTTTAGATTAGATTCCCTACAGTGTGGAAACAGGCCCTTCAGCCCAACAAGTCCACACCGACCCTCCAAAGAGTAACCCATCTAGACCCATTTCCCTCTGACTAATCCACCTAACACTATGGGCAACTTAGCATAACCAATTCACCTGACCTGCACATGTTTGGACTGTGGGAGGAAACCGGAGCACCCGGAGGAAACCCACGCCGAAATGGGGAGAATGTGCAAACTCCACACAGACAGTTGCCTGAGCCGGGAATCGAACCCAGGTCCCTGTGAGGCAGCAATGCTAACCACTGAGCTACCATGACACCCCATGGTTCTAGTCCCACAGGTTTATTAGAAGCACTAGTTTTCAGAGTGCTGCTCCTTCATCAGGTAGCTATGGAGCAGGATCTTAAGACACAGAATTTAAAGCAAAACATCACAGCAACATGCAACAAACAATATATTGAACAAACCTAGATTGCTGTTAAGACTTTCATCTTTTAGAATGAGTTGCAGGTTTCGGTTCGTTAATACGTAAATCTCAGAACTTCTTTTAAGTTATGTGAAAAACAAAACTCACATATTAATAAATTTCAGTCCAAGTCAAATTCTGAAGCAGCGAATTTTATTGATACATACTTGCAAGAACGGGTGCCTAACGAGTAAGCACCCCGATCTGAGGGTTACATTCTGATTTATGCTGTTCAGCTGCGTCTCTTGGTCCTCCCCTTTCACCCTATTGGTTACTTTTACTGTAGTGCGTTGCCTATCACAAGCTCTAGCTTCACTCCACCTTTGTCTAGCTTCTCTCCGCCTCTGTTTACTTCTCCCATTACTCTAAGCCTGTCGCCCCTTACTCTTATTTATCTCATTCCTTATATGTGACTATCCTGGCATAGTTTGCTGTCTTCGTGCTAATATCCTGCCAAACTAAATTCCATCCATTGGCCACATCCCTCCTGCAACTGGCACACTATTTTCCTGTTACTGGTACATCCCGCTACACGGTCGCTCTGCCTTATTAGTCATAGATAATTCTACCTGTTTTTGCTTCTCATTGTTTAATATTGGCATGCGCAGCCTGCTCCCTTATTCTGCACAATTTTAACCCTATACCTCACAATCTCCCCCTTTTCTTCTTGGCTACTAAGTGTTGTCTTCTGCATTTGTCTCATACGTTGCCTTCCAGTTCGCTAGCATCATCCCTGAGACTTCATTTATAGTGGCTAATTCCTTAAGGTCACCCATCCCCTCATTGTTCGAGAGGTTGCGTTGCTCTGCCTGATTACCTTTTAGAGCATTTGTTTTGCCAAGGTCGTCTCATTTAGTCGCTGGGTTAACCCTCGTACACAAGGTATGATACAACAGCCAAGTGCTGTCAGTACTCCTGCTACCACTATGAGGATGGAGACTACCACTCCCTTCCATTTCCCAAACCATGATTCCAGCCATCCGGTGAGTGATGTGTCCACTCCTGAATTCTCAGCCAATTCTTCCGCCAAGGTGGTCAATCCCCGCAAGGCACGAGTGATTGAACCATCAGGTGCTGTATTATTTGGAATAAAGGTACAACAGCTACCTCCTAACATCACACATACACCCCCTTTTTCGGCTAGGATCATACCTAAGGCCAGACTGTTTTCCCAGGCCATTCTGCTGGTTGCATCAAGTTGCTCGGAAATACCCTTGACTGCATCTCTAGTGTAATTGATGAATCTTTGCTGGTTGTAAAAAAAATAGTTTATCCAATCCACATTCTTGTTGACCATTACCCACTAAAATAGGGCCGATTCAAAACCTGTTGCAGTCTGGTTGCGGGCCTTGAACTTATCGGGGACCCCTCTAGGAACTCCTGTAGAGTTGAGATAAATTCTATCATCAAAGGAAGTATCTAATAACGACCTTTTACTCCTCCCATTCTTTGTTACTGCCACCTTCTCCTTCTCAAATGCCAATTGCACAATTGCACATATCCCTCTCCAGTCAGGAGGTAGGGTAGATCGCAATATTCTGCCTCCACAGTACCACCAAAAATCCGCCCGGGGAACCCGGAGTGCTGAGTAGTTCCCTCCTTTGTCTGTTTCAGTGTAATTCTGAGTTTCTATACATAACCTCAGCTCCCCCAAGTCTCTAGACTGATTTGTACCCTGTCGGCTTATACACAATGTGTAATTCCCGGTCAAAAATGGGGGGAGAGCTTTCAAATCTGTCTTCTCCAAGGGAGGGAACATTAAAGATAGGGATGTTCAATTCCTATTATTCCATGCAGTCTTATCCTGAGACAGGGCTATCATACATTCCATGCCCTTCCTGTTTCGGTTCCACCCGAGCGGAAAGGGGACTATGTGGGCAGCCGGTCTACCGGAGGCACATGCAGAGCAATTGCTTTATTCAGAGTTTTAACAGTGTACTTTACCCATTCAACTCAGGCATTTGTGTCCCCGTCTCCAGTTTCTATTTCAATGGTCTGCTTCAAGTCCTTCAGCTCTATAATTTTACCACCTTTGGGTCGTTGGGAGGAGTAAAAGGTTGTATCTTACTATCAAGTTGTTTGGCTCGTTTTCCGTTTCCTACGACTATTCGGAAACAGCAGCCCGATAAACACTTCCCAGTGGCTTCCATTACTATCTTTAAATCGTGACCAAGGAGTCGAGACCCGTTTTTACGGGGAAAGGAGTCTTCAGAGGAGGTATTTTTGATGGTGAGATATATCGGGTGGCACTTTGTGTCAGGACAGTCTGGGGCTGGGCGAAAGGGGGCTCTATGAATGGTGATGCCAGGTGGTGGTTTTTGCGAACCACACCTTGTGTCTGGTAGGGTCTGAAGAGGGATTTTGGAGGAAATATCCTCCCTCTGATACTTTACATCTCCGCAATTTACTAGGCTGCAAGCATCGACCTCTATTATTTGTGGATATTCAGACTCAGGGACCATTAATAACAAATATGGAGATGACAGCATCATTTGACAAAATCCCAATACTAAGAAGGCTAATATGGTAACCCTAAGCGTCCCCAGCATCCTACAATAGTATTGAAGGACCGAGAGATTTAACATGCAATACAATATATAGATATCAAAAAGAAACTATTCTGCATCCGCATAAAAATCAGTTACTTAAAGTCTTTTGAGTCTGAGATTCAGTGGTTCTTCCGTCGATTCAGCTGTCCAGACTTCTTTCTTAACCGGGATTTCCACCGGTCCTTTAATCCTGGTGTAGTGAGTCCAGCCTTTCTCCGCAGTGCGTATCGCCGTTTCAGTAGTCAAGAGCCTGGTACGGTCCCTCCCAATCTGGTTGCAATTTAGATTCTGTCCATGACTTAATTAGGACCCAATCTCACGGCCAGATGGGATGAATGGTGAATTCAAGGGGTGGAGTCTAATCCTTGTCTGCTAAGAAAAGACAAAGAGGAGGACAAGCCCAGTATATACTTCTTTAAGAACCGATCTTTAGTCTCCAGGGTTGGCAGTTCCCCTTCCGTTCCCAGATAGGGCAGGTCAAACAATATCCCATAAGGGTTTCAGCCCCAAATCTTTCCTTGGGGCCGTTTGCACCCGCAAATGTGTATACAGTTCCTTCTTTGCCTTCCAAGGTCTTAAGGGCCCTTCCTAGTGCATAAAGTTCGCAAGTCTGTGCCGCCTGGTACATCCCACTACACGGTTGCTCTGTCTCTATTAGTCATAGATAATTCTACCTGTTTTCGCTTCTCACTGTTTAGTATTGGTATGCGCAGCCTAATTTTATAATGTAAGCTTTTGCAGATGCAACACCTGCTCCCTTATTCTGCACAATTTTAACCCGGTACCTTACAGTTACATTGTTGACTTACCTTTTTTGTTTCAAACCTTAAGTTGACATCATGTGTGGGCGGCACGGTGGCACAGTGGTTAGCACTGCTGCCTCACAGCGCCAGAGACCCGGGTTCAATTCCCGCCTCAGGCGACTGTCTGTGTGGAGTTTGCACATTCTCCCCGTGTCTGCGTGGGTTTACTCTGGCTGCTCCAGTTTCCTCCCACAGTCCAAAGATGTGCAGGTCAGGTGAATTGGCCATGCTAAATTGCCCGTAGTGTTAGGTAAGGGGTAAATGTAGGGGAATGGGTGGGTTGCGCTTCGGCGGGTCGGTGTGGACTTGTTGGGCCGAAGGGCCTGTTTCCACACTATAATGTAATCTAATCTAAATCTCAGCTCAGACAATGTGTGAGGTGTGAGGTTCGAGTCTGCCTATGTCCCAATCTTGACTCACACTGGTTCCATTTCCAAAGTGGGAATTTATAAAATATTACATGGATTGACTGCCTCTAGATTGTGTGCTTTTTGAGCAAAATAAAATGTATCTGCAAATATAGTTCTGTAAATGCAAATTCACCCCACAGACTTATGTGTGTGAGCATACATGAGGGACTTCGAATGTGATTGTGTGCATGTGAGTGCACATAAAGGCGTGCGTTTGCGTGTGTGCATGCTTCTTAAAGTGTGTGTGTGAGATGGAAATATTAGCCTGAGAAGTGTGTGCATGGGTGTGAGGGTGGGGGTGCATATGTGTGTGTCTGCTTGAGAGCACGTGTATGAGAGAGGGTCTGTGTGAGTTTGAGTATGTAAGAGTATGTGTGTGGGAGAGAGTGTATGGTGTACTGTATTTGGGTCACCTGTCGTGTGACATGAACCCAAGTCCTGGGTGAAGTCATCCTCATGGGTTCTGCATTTGGCTATCAGCCTCTGCTCGGCCACTAGAAACAATTAACACATTGGAGAGGGCAGGGTGGGATTTGTCTTTTGATGTGCAGAAGGTGAGAGGCTCTGGATGTTGCGATCCAGGGCAAATACATGCTGGAGGATCATCAGCTCAGAGATATGGAATTGGAAGCCAGGTTGCAGACACATTGGGGGGAAGGGGGAAGTCAACTGGATACTTTATTCCAGAAGATGGTCATTCCTCTGAAGACAGAGCCTTCTGATTGGGTCAGTAGACAGGGTCAGGAGGGTGTGAGGGTGAGTCAGGCAGGTAAAGGGAATCTGACAGAGGACTGCTGGGGGCAGACCTAATTGGCCGGTTGGTGGGAGTAAGAACAACATTGGGGAGGGGGAAGTGGTGGTAAGGGATAGAACAGTGACAGGGATTGTCGCCGTTTTCTGCAGTTGGCAGCAGGAGGCCAAATGGCATCGGTGTCTGTCTGGTACCAGGATTTGGGAACTGATGGACTCAGGGATGGAGAAGTGGGAAAGGGAGGTTGAAGTGCATGTGTCCACAACTGTCAGGAGGAGACAGCCTCTGCTGAGGGCATATGAGAAGTTAGAAGCTACAAAGAGAAAGCTGAACATCAAAGCTCTGTGGGGCATGGTGGCTCAGTGATTAGCATCACAGCACCAGGGATCCAGGTTTGGATCATCCCTCAGGCAACTGTCTGTGTTGCACGTTCTCTTCCTCGTGTTGCATGGGTTACCTCCAGCTTCCTCCCACACTCTAAAGATCTGCAGTTTAGGATGGATTGGCTGTGCTGAAGTGGGTGGGTTTGCGATGTGGAACTGTAGGACCAGTAGGATGCTGTTCGGAAGGTTGATGTGAATTCAATGGGGCAAATAGTCTATAGGGATTATATGACTTTATTGCCTTGGTCACATGCATATTGAGAAATGATTGCCCCATGTCACCTGTGGGAGGAGTGAGTTCCAGTTCATGGGACACTGACACCAGATTTGTGCGGTCTGTCTCCCCACCCACTGCCTCACTGTCCCCCTGTCCAATCTCTCCTCAACCACTGCCCCCCTGTCGATTCTCTCTCTCCCCCCCAACCATCTGCCCTCCATTCTTTTCTTCCTCACCCCCAGGGCATTTGGGTAGGCGAATTAACTTTTACAGTGTTTTTCCTGATCCTTCGTTCCCTTTTAAATCTTTCCCCTCTCAATCTAAACCTATGCCATCTAGTTTGGGACTCCCCTGTCCTGGAGAAAAAAAAAGGTTGAGTAGCCAGACAAAATGCAAAAGGAATAAAACGTCGAGACACAGTAATTTATTCCTATTGTGGATATAGGTAAATTAATGTTTCTTCTGCAGTTCTGTAATTCTGCAATTATAATTTCTGGTACAAAGTAAATGAACTCACATCAGTGTGTAATTGTTTTGGCCAAGAGCTGAGTCAACAAGAATGGAAACTATGTGGAGGAAATATATAATTGTTTTTGTATTAGCTAAAGTGGTATGCCAGCGTGAAACGTGATTGCAAAACAATGGTAGATATTATGGGCAAATAGATAAGATGTTGTGAGGGGATGAAGTTAGGCCAGATACGCCTGTACAAACATCTGTTTCCCACTTTTACAGAGACACAGAAACAAACCCCAATTAAAGAGGTCATAGAGATCAGAATGGCCTCCAGAGAGGCCCAGATGGAGAGAATAGATAATGCTGAAGAAAGAATATGCCTAACAATGACCTGCAGTGGGATGAGGTCAAACGGCCTGTGAGGCCAGAAATGAGCATTTTGTCACAGACAAGGCCGGATAAGGCCGGAGATAAATGGGAGTAATGGAGTCAGTCTTAGGGAAGTGGAGGATGTAAACGGGGGGGGGGGGGGGGGAACAATGAAATAAGAAAAAAATATGTAGGAACCAAATTATATAAATATCGAGAATTTGTTGAATTTGGTGTGTTTTGTCCCTGCTTTGTGGACATCACACCCACTTGCAAGTGTAAAATAAATGACACTACTGATTCAGATCTTGTCTTGGACTGAAATTATTGAAGTGAGTGAGCTTTGTTTCTCACAATTGGGAGCTTGTCCGGGATTTTCTTCCCTCGCTGGGGGGAGTGGCTTGCCTTGGACACTGGGAAGACGCGTCCCATTCCCAATTGAGGAGCTGTCTCGTGTCCTGGTTTGGTCCGCTCCCTTGGGCGACTGGTATGGATCCCACAAGAGAGACATCTGAATCAGACAGTGATAGGAGCTCAATAGAAAATACGGCGACAAGGGGCCAGGCAACTCTGTGCACAGACCAAGGTCAGAAAATTGACTTTTAAGTATTGCCTTGGTGGCCGGGATTGAGTTTTAGTAGTTAATAAGGGACTAACGAAGGAACTCAATATGGGTTGTGCCGTGGGTAAGGAAAAAGCCTCCGGGAAAACAAAAGAAGAAAAAGGCAATGGAAATGGAGGCGGGGTCCCTTACAACATACCTCCAGAAAGTCCTTTGGACAGGATGTTGTGGAATTGGAGAAATAATACTTGTACAAGGGAGACAAATAATTAAATATTGTTGCTTTGTATGGACTAAGGAATCCATTCTTCGTCCCGCTGTCTTCTGGCCAAAGTACAGGGTCGGACGAAGACTGGGTTTGTAAATATCTGAATTTATATGTCAATGTGAGAGAGAGAGAGAATGAAAAGAGCTGTACAGCTGGTAGAAAGTTTAACCCTTTGTGATTTGGTTTGAATGAACATTTGTTTGTTGGTGATTGAATGTTTGTGTTTTATTCCCTGGAGCTTGAGTTCCAGGACTGTTTTGAATCTGATTTTTATTATGGAAACTTAACATGATTTCTTTTAAGGTTAAGGATTCTATAGAGATTATGAAAAAAAAAGAATGATAACTCCTGTTCCTTTTATAGGTCATGACTGCCTTACTGTCAGTTTCTAACTAATCTCTTTTATCTTTACATAAAAGCGATTTATGGAGGACAGTTGAAGTTTCAGTTCAACATTAAATTGTAGTAAAAACGAAACTCCTATGGTCAATATCTGTGATCTTGGATTCGGCCATTGTTCATGCATTAGAAGTTTTTTTTTAAACTTGAATAGACAAATTCTTTTAAGGCAGCTCTGATTATTTCACGACCTATAGCATTGTAATTGAGCAATGATTGGTCAGGACTACTTAAGAAAACTAATTTTGGATTTAAATTAAGGGACTAAAACTGGGTGATTACAGTGGATTTCAAAATTGGGAACTGTATGCATTTTACATTTTAAATATTAAATACTGAATAAATGAACGTAAATATAAAAATATATTTACAAGTTAGGAACAGGCTTTAAAGTTAGACTAGCATGAATTGAGGAATTGGTGTTTGAAGTTATGGGGAGCTAGAAATATTGCAATATTTCTTTAAACAGAAAAGAAAAAAAGGGGAGAACTTATCCCCTTCGGGAGGCACCAAAAGGGGACTTATACGAGGAGCCGCCATTAAAATATGGGACAGGGAACACCCGATTGGAGATGGGGATGCTGGACAGGGAGAGGTGAAGTTTCCCCTCAGAGACCCCCAGTGGGGAAACCAAAACCCAGAGCATAGAGAAGAAATGAGGGAATTGAAAGACCTGATTCTAAAAGGAATAAGAGAGGCAGTTCCGAAGTCACAGAATTTGACTAAAGCCTTTGAAGTTAGATAGGAGAAAGATGAGACTCCCTCAGCTTTCTTGCAAAGATTAAGGGACGCAATGTGGAAATATTCTGGAATGAACCCTGAGGACCCAGTGGCACAGGGTCTGTTGAAAATACATTTTGTGACAAAAGCGTGGCCAGACATACAGAGAAAGATACAGAAGATAGAAGGATGGAGTGAAAAACCATTAGATGAATTGTTGAGAGAGGCACAGAAAGTGTTTGTAAAGAGGGAGGATGAGAGACAAAAACAGAAGGTGAAAATGATGGTAGCTACGGTTGATGAGGTAGTTAAGAAAAAATGGAACCAATAATGAGCAACCGGAGTGGCGGGAGGCAGCATGTTGGACAGAGAGGGAGAGGGAGAGGGAGAGGACAAGGGGGAGCATTTGATAGAGGGTTTGGGCGACAGGGGCAGAGATGGAGGGCTCCACAGGCAGGATGCTATTATTGTGGAAAGATAGGGCATTTTAAGCGGGAGTGTCCTGATCTACAAAGGGAAGAAAGGGCAATTCCGCTTATGAATTATGATGAAGAATAGGGGTGTCAGGGGTTCCTGCCCACGGGGGCCCACCAGGAACCCTTGATAAACTTGAAGGTGGGACCCTGTAGGGAAGAGGTAATCTTCCTAGTAGATACGGGGGCAGCATGGTCATCGCTGAATTTTAAAACAAAGAAAGTAGAAATGTTAACACGGTCAATTACTGTTTCGGGGGTAAAAGGGGAAGGATTTACTGTTCCACTATTTAAATCTATGATGATAGAAGGTCCAAAGGATAGGGTCATAGGGGAACTGCTGTATATAGGAAGTAACTTACTAGGGAGAGACTTAATTATCCTTTTAGGACTGGAGATTGGAATTCAGGAAAAAGAATTAGTTGTACAACTGGCAATGTTGACAGAGGACGCAGACAGAGAGATAGACCCTATAGTATGGGCTAGAGAAGGGAATCGTGGAAAACTACAGATCCCTCCCTTTTTAATGAATTTAAAACGAAAAGGGGACATTGTCTGTGAACGACAATACCCTATTTCCATAGAAGGTAAACGAGGACTGCAGCCAGTAATTGAGGGACTGATTAGAGATGGACTGTTGGAGCCATGTATGTCTCCTTATAATACCCCAATTCTACCAGTGCGGAAATCTGATGGAACTTATCGATTGGTGCAGGATTTGAGAACATTGAATCGAATAGAACAGATCAGGCACCCAGTGGTGCCAAACCCCTACACGTTATTAAGTAAGATCCCTCATGACCACAAATGGTTTAGTGTGATAGATTTAAAGGATGCCTTTTGGGCTTGTCCCTTGGCGGAGGAAAGATTTGGGACTATCCCCCTATGAAATCTTATTTGGATTACCTTATCTGGGAACGAATGGAGAATTGCCAATTCCCGAAACTAAAGATTTGTTTTTAAAGTATATACTGGGCTTGTCCTCCTCTTTGACTTTCCTCAGAAAACAGGGTCTATTGGCACAGACTCCGCCCCTTGAATTCACTGTTCACCCCATCTGGCCGGGTGATTGGATCTTAGTAAAATCATGGACAGAGACTAAATTGCGGCCGGACTGGGAAGGGCCGTACCAGGCTCTCTTGACTACCGAAACGGCAATAAGGACGGCGGAAAAAGGCTGGACTCATTACACTCGGATCAAAGGGCCAGTGGACCCTCCAGTTGAGGAAGAAGTCTGGACAGCCGAATCAACGCAAGACCCGCTGAAACTCAGACTAAACAGACTTTGAGTAACTGACTATACAGTGGCGACGCGAGCGCGGGATTATTTCTGTAAGATTGTATATTAAGCCCTTTTGTGCTTCAGCATGATGATTAGACTACTGGAAATGCTTAGAGTTATGATGCTAGCCCTCTTAGTATTGGGATTTTGTCAAATATCATTTTCATATGTATTATTAACAGTTCCTGAGTCTGATAATCCACAAGTAATAGATGCTGATGCATGCAGCTTAGTAAATTGTGGGGATGTAGATAATCAGAGACAGTACCGCAGCTCTGAGATACATCTTAAGTCCTATGGGGATGGCCTCGGGGATGGTACTTGGTATAATGGTCTCGTCACAGTACACCGGGCCCCCTTCTGACCAGCTCTCGATTGTCCCGATAAAAAGTGTAACCCAATATACCTGACAATAAGGAAAACCACATGGCACGAAGCAATTCTGGGGGGGGAGCACCTATGAGATACAATTAAATGAAACATTTGGGATAGAAATGAAAGCAAATGGGAAGGATTTCTTGGGTTGTTGTTTTCGAATTAGCGTAGGACAGGGAAAACGGGTAGAATTACTGGATAATGGGATACAACATTTCATCCCTCCCAATGATCCTAAAGTAGTAAAAATTATAGAGGTAAAGGATTTGAAACAGACTATCGAAATAGAAACTGGGTACGGGGATGCAAATGCCTGGGTTGAATGGGTAAAGCATACTGTAAAAAGTCTGAACAAGAGCGATTGCTATGCATGTGCCTCAGGTAGGCCAGGGGCCCAGGTGGTTCCCTTTCCACTTGGGTGGAAGCGAGACAGGAAGGGCATGAAATGTATGATAGCCCTGTATCAGGATGAGACTGCATGGAATGATAGGAATTGTACCTCCCTATCTCTGATGTTCCCTCCCTTGGAGAAGAAAGATGTAAAAGTCCCCCCCACATTTTCCGCCGCAGTTGGAAATCACACGTCGTAAAAAGTCTGAACAAGAGCGATTGCTATGCATGTGCCTCAGGTAGGCCAGGGGCCCAGGTGGTTCCCTTTCCACTCGGGTGGAAGCGAGACAGGAAGGGCATGAAATGTATGATAGCCCTGTATCAGGATGAGACTGCATAGAATGATAGGAATTGTACCTCCCTATCTCTAATGTTCCCTCCCTTGGAGAAGAAAGATGCAAAAGTCCCCCCCACATTTTCCGCCGCAGTTGGAAATCACACGTCGTGTGTGCGCAGGCGAGGTACAAGTCGGTCGAGAGATTTGGGGGAGCTGAAATTATGTACAGAGATTAAGAATGTTACCGAAACGGAGAAGGGAGGGAACTACTCAGCACTAAAGGTTCCCCGAGCGGATTTGTGGTGGTACTGTGGAGGAAAAATATTGAGACCCACCCTACCTCCGGATTGGAGAGGGATATGTGCAATTGTACAATTGGCAATTCCATTTACCTTGGCATTTGAGAAGGAAAAGATCGAAGGGAAAAAGGGAAGGGGTAAGAGATTACTGTTAGATACTTCTTTTGATGACAGGATTTATCTTGATTCGGTAGGAGTTCCTAGGGGAGTACCTGATGAGTTCAAGGCTCGTAACCAGATTGCAGCAGGCTTTGAGTCAGCTCTCTTTTGGTGGGTAACAATTAATAAAAGTGTAGATTGGATAAATTACATTTTCTATAATCAACAGCGATTTATAAATTATACAAGAGATGCGGTTAAAGGAATATCAGAACAGCTTGATGCGACAAGTAGGTTGGCATGGGAAAACAGAACAGCCCTTGATATGATATTAGCAAAAAAAGGGTGTGTGTGTGTGTGATGTTAGGAGGAAGCTGTTGTATCATTATGCCTAATAACACTGTACCTGATGGTTCAATTACTAGGGCCTTGAGGGGATTGACTACCTTAGCAGAGGAACTGGCTGAGAATTCAGGAGTAGACACATCTCTCACAGGATGGCTTGAATCATGGTTTGGAAAATGGAAGGGGGTGGGGGTCTCCATCCTTACTTCCCTGATAGTAGTAGTCGGGGTATTGGTGGCCATTGGCTGTTGTGTCATACCCTGTATACGAGGGCTCACCCAGAGGCTGATTGAGACAGCCTTGATGAAACAGATGCCCCTAAAAGGGAATCAGACAGAGGAACTTTATCGACTAAATGATGAGGAGATGAGTGAGACCAAGATTGATGAAATTTCCGGAATGATGCTTGTGAATTTTGGGGGCGATGTTTAAAAGAAAAAATGCAGAAGATAACAAATGGTAACAAAAGAAAAAGGGGAAATTGTGGGATATAGGTAAATTAATGTTTCTTCTGCAGTTCTGTAATTCTGCAATTATAATTTCTGGTACAAAGTAAATGAACTCACATCAGTGTGTAATTGTTTTGGCCAAGAGCTGAGTCAACAAGAATGGAAACTATGTGGAGGAAATATATAATTGTTTTTGTATTAGCTAAAGTGGTATGCCAGCGTGAAACGTGATTGCAAAACAATGGTAGATATTATGGGCAAATAGATAAGATGTTGTGAGGGGATGAAGTTAGGCCAGATACGCCTGTACAAACATCTGTTTCCCACTTTTACAGAGACACAGAAACAAACCCCAATTAAAGAGGTCATAGAGATCAGAATGGCCTCCAGAGAGGCCCAGATGGAGAGAATAGATAATGCTGAAGAAAGAATATGCCTAACAATGACCTGCAGTGGGATGAGGTCAAACGGCCTGTGAGGCCAGAAATGAGCATTTTGTCACAGACAAGGCCGGATAAGGCCGGAGATAAATGGGAGTAATGGAGTCAGTCTTAGGGAAGTGGAGGATGTAAACGGGGGGGGGGGGGGGGGGGAACAATGAAATAAGAAAAAAATATGTAGGAACCAAATTATATAAATATCGAGAATTTGTTGAATTCGGTGTGTTTTGTCCCTGCTTTGTGGACATCACACCCACTTGCAAGTGTAAAATAAATGACACTACTGATTCAGATCTTGTCTTGGACTGAAATTATTGAAGTGAGTGAGCTTTGTTTCTCACACTATTGACATTTGGACACAAAACCTTTTCAGCAATACCGTCATCGCCACAGACCATTCTGTGTCAGTAAGCATTGCGCATGCTGCTTGCTGTCCACTGAAAGGGCTTAGAACCTTCTTTTGATGGGCCAATGGGGAGCTCTGGATGACCGGAAGGAGCCTGGTCCTCCTGTCTGAATGCGGAAGTTCGACCGTGAGCTTCTGAAGCTGCTGCTCTGTATCTGAATGAAGACTGAGCTTCACCCTGGACTACAACTTTCTTCCTCTTAGAACATTTGTAAGTACAGCATTTTCTTTTCTCACTTCCTTTTCCATTTTCTTTTTCATTCTGAGATTCAATTTTTGACTTGCAGCAACTGAAAGGAAAGTGAATCCTGGCGACGGGACTGACTCTGGAAAAGTTGGTCCAGGTCTGTGCCTCAATGAGCAAACACGTGGCAAATGCAGTATCACAATGTGAAGTCATAGCCTTTCCTGTGGGAAAAATAGCAGAAAGGAGACGCATTGCTTAAACGGCGAGATGTTGGAATATGGAGAAAGTGAGGACTATAGATTCTGGAGATCAGAGTCGAAAGGTATGGCGCTGGAAGAGCACAGCAGGTCAGGCAGCATCTGAGGAGCAGGACAGTCGATGTTTCGGGCACGAGCCCTTTGTCAGGATTGATGTGTGGATGGACAAAGGGGCCTCAGTGTCCTTCTACACCAATCATGGAGTCATAGAGATGTACAGCATAGAAGCAGACCCTTTGATCCAAATCCAAATTTTCCAGGCCGACCAGATATCCCAACCTAATCTAGTCCCACCTGCCAGCACCCAGCCCATATCCCTCCGAACCTTTCCTATTCATATACCCATCCAGATGCCTTTTAAATGTTGCAATTGTACCAGCCTCCACCATTGTCTCTAACAACTCATTCCATACACGTACCACCCTCTGTGTGAAAAAGTTGCCCTTTAGGTCGCTTTTATATCTTTCCCCTCTCACCCTAAATCTATGCTGTCTAGTTCTGGGTTCCCCCGTCAAAGGGAAAAGACTAGCTCTGAAGAGAGGTTGAATAGGTTAGGTTTATTTTCATTAGGGGGGACCTGATTGAGGTTTACAAAATCATGAAGGGTATAGGCAGGGTGGATAGAGACAAGCTTTTTCCCAGGGTGAAGGATTCAATAACGAGAGGTCACGCTTTCAAGGTGAGAGGTGGAAAGTTTAAGGATAGAGGGTGAAGCAAGTGCTTCACACAGGGTGATGGGCGTCTGGAATGCTTTGCCAGCAGAGGTGGTAGAGGCAGGCACGGTCTGGACAGATGCATGAGTAGATGGGCAGCAGAATGATACAAATGCTTAGGAATTGACAGGTTTCGACCGTACATTTGGATTAGCTCAGGCTTGGAGGGCTGAAGGGCCTGTTCCTGGACAGTAAATTTTCTTTGTTCTTTGTATTTATACTATCGATGTCCCTCATGATTTTATAAACCTCTATAAATGTCATCCCTCAGCCTTTGATGCTCCAGGGAAAACAGCCCCAGCCTATTCAACCTCTCCCCATAGCTCAAATCCTCCAACCCTGTCAACATCCCTGTAAATCTTTTCTGAACCTTTTCAAGTTTCACAACATCCTTCGGATAGGAAGGAGACCAAAATTGCACACAATATTCCAAAAGTGGCCTAACCAAGGTCCTGTACAACTGCAACATGACCTCCCAACTCCTGTACTCAATACTCTGACCAATAAAGGAAAGCATGCGAACACCTTCTTCACTATCCTATCTACCTGTGACTCCACTTTCAAGGAGCTATGAATCTGCATTCCAAGGTCTCTTTGTTCAGCAACACTCCTTAGGACCGTACCATTAAGTGTACAAGTCCTACTAAGATTTGCTTTCCTAAAATGCAGCACCTCACATTTATGTAAATTAAACTCCATCTGCCATTCCTCAGCACATTGGCCCATCTAATCAAGATCCGGTTGTAATCTGAGGTAACCTTCTTCGCTGTCCTGTGTGTAATCCAAGATGGAGGAGGGTAAAAGGCTACAACAGGCTGCTCGTGTTTTGAGGTATTTTAGGTGTTGGTGGTGATTTCCTTGAATTCCAGAAACAGCAAATAGTGTTCTATTACGGTGGAGAAAAAAAACGTCTTCAAAGGGAGAGGAACAGAGAAAGGCAGCACATGGGCAGTCAGAGAGACAGAGAGAGAGAGACAGAGACACCTTTCCTATTCATGTGCTGATCCAAATGTCTTTTAAACCTTATAATTGTACCTGCTTCCACCACTTCATCTGGACATTCATTCCACACACAAACGACTCTCTTAAAAAATGTCTTTTTAAAATCTTTCTCCTCTCACCTTAAAGATTTCTCCCCTAATCTTGAAACTTGCACCCTTGGGAAAGGATATCCGCGGTCACCTCATCTATACCCCTCATGATTTTATAATCCTCTAGTAGGTCATCTATCAACCTCCAATACTCCAATGAAAAAAAGTCCCAACCTATCCACGTAGTTGTTCATATCCAGTTATGATCCTTTCAGTGCTGGTGCAGGCTTGAAAGACCAAATGGCCTTCTCTTGATTCTAGTTCTTTGTCCAGGACAGCAAGAGACCATAAGACATGGGAGCAGAAATTAGGCCAATCAGTCCATTGGGTCTGCTCCACCATTCAATCATGGCTGATAACTTTCTCAACCTCATTCTCCAGCTTTCTCCCCTTAATACTCAAGAACCTAGCTTTCTTAGTCTTAAATATCCTCAGTGACCTAGCCACCACAGCCTTCTGTGGCAATGAATTCCACAGATTCACCACTGTTTGGCTGAAGAAATTTCTCCTCATCTCCATTCTAAAAGGTCTTCCATTTACTCTAAGGCTGTGCCCTCGAGTCCTAGTCTATCCTACCAATGGAAACATATCCCCAACATACACTCTGTCCAGGCCTTTCAGCATTCTGTATGTTTCAATCAGATCCCCCCTGAGTTAATCAGCTTGAACCAGACCCTTCAGGATGAGGTACAGCAGGGATTAGGTTCAGCAAAGTAAGAATGGAAGGAGAGTGTGTGGGATGGAGATTTTCAGCTTTTACGGAATGAGAGAGGAAAGAAAGTTCGCTATCGATTAGAATTGATCAGATGGGCTGAGGAGTGGCAGATGGAGTTTGATTGAGACAAACTTCAGAAAAGCAATCCCGGATAGGACTTAAACAGTTAATGGGGAATGTTGCCGAACAAAGAGACTTTGTGGTGCAGCTTCATAGTTCCTGGAAAGTGGAGTCACAGGTAGACATAGTGAAGAAGGCATTTGGTATGCTTGCCTTTATTGGTTAGCATTGAGTATGGGAATTGGGACATCATGTTGTGGCTGTACAGGACATTGATTAGGCCACTTTTGGAATACTGCATTCAGTTATGGTCTCCCTGCAACAGGAAAGATGTTGGGAAACTTTGGAAGGATTTGGAAATGATTTATAAGGCTGTTGCCAGAGGTGGAGGGTTTGAGGGTTTTCCTTGGAGTGTCGGAGGCTGAGGGGTGATCCTATCGAAGTTTATAAGGAACACAGTAGGGTGAATAGCCAAGATGTTTTCCCCAGGGCAGGGGTGTCCAAAACGAGGGGGAGAGAGAGAAAGAAATTCACACTGGTAAGTGACACAGCAGTAAGTCTGCACAATCAGTGGACATGGGAGTGCGTCCAGGAAAAATTAACAAACAGCAAAATTGACAGCTGACCTTGGAGGAACCTGTGTGGGAGAGCTCACAGAACAGGAACAGAGAAGTGCATAGTTTTTAATGTGTAACCTTGCTGTAAGTCTGCAGTAGTGAATAGAGTAGGTTCTTTCTTGATTATGTTTTATTGACATCTGTCTCTTGATTAAATTTTGAAAATATAAACCAAAAGTAATAAGTTAGCCTAGAGCACTGTTTTTTAGAGCAAAAAGGTGGTGCTATTTTCCAGGTCTGTAGATTGTGAAGGAGCAAAGATGGTCTCCAGTAAAGTGATATGCTCTTCCTGTGGGTACAGTAGGTGTTTGGTTGAGAATCCTAATGGATTGCATGGATCGGTTGGAGCGACAGTTAGAGGCAATGAGGAATTTACAAGAGCAAGGGGATGTGATGGATGGCAGTTATAGGAAGGGAGAAAAGCTGCAGATACAGTCAGATAGATGGGTTAACTCCAGGAAAGGTAGGATGGGTAGGTAGGTAGTGCAGGAGTCTTCTGTGGCTGTCCCCATTTCAAACAAGTATGTATGCTGTTTTGGAAAATGTAGGGGGTGATGGACACTTAGGAGAATGTAGCATGAACAGCCAAGTTTCTGGTATAGAGAAAGACTCTAGTGCAAAGAGGGTATGTCGGGTTCCAAGTGATCGATTTGTAATAGGGGACTGTCTAGTCAGAGTCACAGACAGATGTTTCTGTGGCCAGCAGCGAAAAATCGGAATGGAGTGTTGCCTCTCTGGTACCAGGATCAAGGATGTCTGAGAGGGTGCAAAATGTTCTCAAAGTGGAGAGGAACCAGCAGAAGGTCATTGTACACATTACAACCAACAACATAGGAAGGGAAAAGGATGTGATTCTGAAGGGAGAATATAGAAAGTTAGGCAGGAATTTAAAAAGGAGGTTCTCAAAGATAATATCTGGATTACTCCCGGTGCTACAAGCTAGTGAAGGTAGAAATAGGAGGAAAAAAACAGATAAATGCATGGCTGAGGAGCTGGTGCAGGGGAGAAAGGTTCACATTTTTGGATGATTGGAATCTCTTCTGGGGGAGAGGTTACCTATACAAGAAGGATAGATTGCACCTGAATTGGAAGGGGACTAATATACTGGTAGGGAGATTTGCTCGACCTGCTTGGGAGGATTTAAATCAGTATGGTAGGGTGGGGTGGGGCACTGGTGGATGTTGGGACCCCAGGGAAATACTGAAGAAAGAGATCAATCTGAGACTGGTACAGTTGGGAAAGGGATGCAGTCAAACAATCAGGGCAGGAAGGAACAAAGCAGAGAACAAGGTAGGACTGATAAATGAAACTGCATTTACTTCAATGCAAGAGGCTGATTAGGGAAGGCAGATGAACTCCGGGCATGGTTAGGAACATGGGACTGGGATATCATAGCAATTACAGAAACATGGCTCAGGGATGGACAGGGCTGGCAGCTTAATGTTCCAGGATACAAATGCTATAAGAAGGATAGAAGAGAGCAGGGAGAGTGGCGTTTTTGATAAGGAGTAGGGGAAGATAAAGAGTGGCGTTTTTGATAAGGAGTAGGGGAAGTACTGCTGTACTTGGGGAAGATATTCCTGGGAATATGTTCAGGGAAGTTATTTGCGTGGAGCTGAGAAATAAAGGGATGATCACCTTATTGGGATTGTATTATAGACCCCCTAATAGTCAGTGGGAAATTGAGAAACAAATTTGTAAGGGGATTTCTGTTATTTGGAAGAATAATAGGATGGTTATGGTCAGGGATTTAAACTTTCCAAACATAGACTGGGACTGCCATAGTGTTAAGAGTTTAGATGGAGAGGAATTTAAGGTGTGCACAAGAAAATTTTCTGATTCAGTATGTGGATGTTCCTATTAGTGAAGATGCAAAGCTTTTGACCTATTCTTGGGAAGTAAGGCAGGGCAGGTGACTGAGGTGTCAGTGGGGGAGCACTTTGGGGCCAGCAACCATAACTCTGAGTTTTAAAAGAGTGATGATAAAGACTTAAAAATTGAAGTTCTAAATTGGAGGAAGGCTAACTTTGATCTTATTAGGCAAGATCTTTCAAAAGCTGATTGGGGGCAGATTTTCGCAGATAAAGGGACGGCTGGAAAATGGGAAGTCTTCAAAAATGAGAAAATGAGAGTCCAGAGACAGTCTATTCCTGTTAGGGTGAAAGGAAAGTCTGGGAGATGTAGGGCATGCTGGGTGACTAGAGAAATTGAGGGTTTGGTTCAGAGAAAGGACCATATGACAAGAGTAGACAGGAGAGATCGAGTGAATCCAAAGGCAGTAGGAGTAGACTTAAAAGGGAAATCAGGAGGGCAAAAAGGGGACATGAGAGTTTTGACAAAGGAGAACCTAAAGGGCTTTTATAAATATATTTAAGGACAAAGGGCTAACTAGGGAGAGAATAGGGCCCATCAAAGATCTGCAAGGCAGCCTATATGTGGAGCTGCAGAAGATGGGGGAGATGCTAAATGAGTATTTTGCATCAGTGTTTACTGTGGAGAAGGACGTGGAAGATTTGGATACAGAGGGTGGTGGTGGAGGGTTGTTTTTCAGACTGGAGGCCCATGACCAGTAGAGTGCCACAAGGATCGATGCTGGGTCCACTAGTTTTCTTCAATTTTATATAAAAGATTTGGATGTGAGCATAAGATGTATAGTTAGTAAGTTTGCAGATGACACCTAAATTGGAGGTGTTGCGGACAGTGAAGAAGGTTACCTCAGATTACAACAGGATCTTGATCAGATGGGCCAATGGGCTGAGAAGTGGCAAATGGAGTTTAATTCAGATAAATGCGAGGTGTTGCATTTTGGGAAAACAAATCTTAGCAGGACTCATACACTTAATGATAAGGTCCTACGGAGCGTTGCTGAACAAAGAGACCTTGGAGTGCAGGTTCATAGCTCCTTGAAAGTGGAGTCGCAGGTAAATGGGATAGTGAAGAAGGGTATGCTTTCCTTTATTGGTCAGAGTATTGAGTACAGAAGTTGGGAGGTCGTGTTGCAGCTGTACAGGACATTGGTTAGGCCACTGTTGGAATATTGTGTGCAATTCTGGTCTCCTTCCTATCAGAAGGATGTTGTGAAACTTGAAAGGGTTCAGAAAAGATTTACAAGGATGTTGACAGGGTTGGGGGATTTGAGCTACAGGGAGAGGTTGAACAGGCCGAACAGTCTGTTTTCCCTGGAGTGTCAGAGGCTGACGGGTGACATTATAGAGGTTTACAAAATTATGAGGGGCATGGATAGGATAAATAGGCAAAGTCTTTTCCCTGGGGTGGGCAATTCCAGAACTAGAGGGCATAGGTTTAGGATGAGAGGGGAAAGGTATAAAATAGACTTAAGGGCCAACTTTTTCACATGTGTATATGTATGGAATGAGCTGCCAGAGGAAGTGGTGGAGGCTAGTACAATTGCAACATTTAAAAGGCATCTGGATGGGTATATAAATAGGAAGGGTTTGGAGGGATATGGGCCGGGTGTTGTCAGGTGGGACTAGATTGGGTTGGGATATCTGGTTGGCATGTACGGGTTGGACCGAAGGGTCTGTTTTCCGTGCTGTACTCTATATGTACTCTATGACTCTATATAGAATGTGCGTAAAAAGATGGTGTCATCTTAAAATATCCATATTACAAAGGAGGAGGTGCTGGATGTCTTGAAATGCATAAAGGTGGATAAATCCCCAGGACCTGATCAGGTTAATTTTAGTTAATTAGATTACCTACAGTGTGGAAACAGGCACTTCGGCCCAACAAGTCCACACTGACCCGCCATAGAGAAACCCACACCCCTCTATTTACCCCTGACCAATCCACCTAACACTACAGGCAATTTAGCATGACCACTTCACCTGACCTGCACATCTTTGGACTGTGGGAGGAAACCGGAGCACCCGGAGGAAACCCACGCAGACGCGGGGAAAATGTGCAAACTCCACACAGATAGTTGCCTGAGTCGGGAATTGAACCTGGGTCCCTGGCGCTGTGAAGCAGCAGTGCTAACCACTGAGCCACCGTGCCACCCATATCTAGGTGTACCCTAGAATTCTGTGGGAAGTGATTGCTGGGCCCTTTGCTGAGATATTTGTATCATTGATAGTCACAGGTGAAGTGCCAAAAGACTGGAGGTTGGCTTACATGGCATCAGTATTTAAGAAAGTTGGTGGCCAGGGAACTATTGACCGGTGAGCCTGACATCGGTGGTGGGCAAGTTGTTGGAGGGAATCCTGAGGGTCAGGATTCACATGTATTTGGAAAGGAAAGGACTGATTAGGGATGGTCAACATGACTTTGTGCGTGGGAAATCATGTCTCAGTAACTTGGTTGAGTTTTTTGAAGAAGTAACAGAGGATTGATGAGGGCAGAGTGGTCGACATGATCTATATGGACTTCAGAAAGGTGTTCAACAAGGTTCCTCATGGGGCAACTGGTGAGCAAGGTTAGATCTCATGAAGTACAGAGAGAACTTACTCAATTGGATACAGAACTGGCTCAAAGGTAGACAGAGGGTGGTGGTGGAGGGTTGTTTTTCAGACTGGAGGTCTGTGACCAGTGGTGAGCCACAAGGATCGGTGCTGGTTCCAGTACTTTTCGTTGTTTATATGAATAGTTCGTAAATTTGCAGGTCAGACCAAAATTGGAAGTGTACTGGACAGCAAATAAGGTTACCTCCGATCACAAAGGGATCTTGCTCAGATGGGCCACTTAGCTGAGGAGTGGCGGATGGAGTTTAATTTAGATAAATGTGAGGTGCTGCATTTTAGATCAGAGCGGGACGTATACATTTAATGTAAGGTCCGAGGGAGTGCTGCTGAACAGAGAGACCTTGGAGTGGAGGTTCATTATTCCTTGAAAGTAGAGTCGTAGGTAGATATTGGTCAGAGCATACAGTACAGGAGTTAGGAGGTCATGTTGCTGCTGTACAGGAGATTGGTTTGGTCACTTTTGGAATATTGCATGCAGTTCTGGTCTCCTTCCTATCGGAAGGGTGTTGTGAAACTTGAAGGGGTTCAGAAAAGATTTGCAAGGATGTTGCCAGGGTTGGAGGATTTGAGCTGTAGGGAGAGGCTAAACAGACTGGAACTGTTTTCCTGGAGCATCAGAGGTTTGAGGGATGACCTCCGTAGAGGTTTATAAAATCATGAGGTTATGGATAAGATAAACAGACAAGGTCTTTTTCCTGGGTGGAGAGTCCAGAACTAGGGGGCATAGGTTTAGAGTGAGAGGGAAAAAATTTAAAAGGGACCTCGGGCAAATTTCTCATGCAGAGGGTGGTGCGTGCATGGAATGAGCTGTCAGAGGAAGTGGTGGAGAATGGTAAAATTACAACATTTAAAAGGCACCTGGATGGATATATGAATAGGAAGGGTCAAGAGGGATATGGGCCAAGTCCTGGCAAATGGGTTAAGATTAGGTTAGGATAACTGGTCGGCATGGACCAGTTGGACCGAAGGGTCTGTTTCCGTGTTGTACACCTCTCTGACCATACTTCAGGACTCTGACATTGTTCGTGAAAACCACTTCGGTAATCTGCCCAATTTTAAAACTATAATACACAGGAGCAGAATGAGGCCATTTGGCCCATTGAGTCTGTTCCACCAGTCAATCATGTCTGATGCCTTTCTCAAGGAGAAAGTGAGGACTGCAGATGCTGGAGATCAGAGCTGAAAATGTGTTGCTGGAAAAGCGCAGCAGGTCAGGCAGCATCCAAGGAGCAGGAGATCGACGTTTCGGGCATGAGCCCTTCTTCAGGAATGAGCATTCCTGAAGAAGGGCTCATGCCTGACACGTCGATTCTCCTGCTCCTTGGATGCTGCCTGATATGTTTCTCAACCCCATTCTGCTGCCTTCTCCTCATTAACCCTTGATCCCCTTACTAATCAAGAACCTATCTATCTCTGTCTTAAAGACCCTCAATGACAACCTCTACAGCCCTCCACAGCAATGTGATCCACAGATTCACCACCATCATCATCTCAGTTCTAAGGGCATTCCTTCCCCTTGAGCCTGTGTCCTTGGGTCCTAGTCTCTCCTACTGGTGGAAACATGTTCGCCACATCCACTCTATCCAGTCATAGAGTCACACAGCGCAGAAACAGACCCTTCGGTTCAACCAGTCCATGTCGACCATAATCCCAAACTAAACTTGTCCCCCTGCCTGACCCGCTGTGATCTCCAGCATTTGTTGTTTTCAGGATGGATTCCAGCATCTGTAGCAATGCACTCCTAACTTTTGTACCCAGTTGGCTAGCTCTCCCCAGATCCCTTCAGACTAAACATTACTAAACAATCCACTGTGCAGTACAGTGAATAAAGTTCCCACCCCACACCACTTTCAGCACGTGGGTGGTATGGTGGATCAGTGGTTAGCACTGCTGCCTCACAGCACCAGGGACATGGGTTTGATTCCAGCCTCAGGTGAATGTCTGTGTGGAGTTTGCACATTCTCTCCACAGTGACTGCATGGTTTTCCTCCGGGTGCTCCGGTTTCCTCCCACAGTCCAAAGGTGTGGAGGTTAAGGTTAATTAGCTGTGCTAAATTGCCCCATAGTATTCAGGGATGCGTAGGTTAGGTGCATTAGTTGGGGGTAAATGTAGAGTGATACAGGAAGGGAAATGGTGTGGTGGGTTACTCTTCGGAGGGTCGGTATGTACTTGTTGGGCCAAATGAAAGTTATCTTTGAAAGTTGCCACCCAGGTAAATAGTGCGGTGAAGAAGGCATATGGCGTACTGGCTTTTATTGGTAGAGGAATTGAGTTCCGGAATCCTTAGGTCATGTTGCAGTTGTATAAGACCCTGGTGCGGCCACATCTGGAGTATTGTGTGCAGTTTTGGTCGCTATACTATAGGAAGGATGTGGAGGCACTGGAACGGGTGCAGAGGAGGTTTACCAGGATGTTGCCTGGTATGGTAGGAAGATCGTATGAGGAAAGGCTGAGGCACTTGGGGCTGTTTTCATTGGAGAAAAGAAGGTTTAGGGGTGACTTGATAGAGGTGTACGAGATGATTAGGGGTTTAGATAGGGTTGAACATGAGAATCTTTTTCCATGTATGGAGTCAGCTATTACAAGGGGGCATAGCTTTAAATTAAAGGGAGGGTTGGTATAGGACTGATGTTAGGGGTAGATTCTTTACTCAGCGAGTCGTGAGTTCATGGAATGCCCTGCCAGTAGCAGTGGTGGACGCTCCCTCATTATGGGCATTTAAGCGGGCATTGGATAGGCATATGGAGGATAGAGGTAAAAAATTGCTGTGCTCTTCCAGCACCACTGATCCAGAATATGGAGGATAGAGGGCTAGTGTAGGTTAGGTGGGCTTGGATCGGCGCAACATCGAGGGCCGAAGGGCCTGTACTGCGCTGAATTCTTCTATGTTCTATATTCTATGACCGCTTTCTGCACTGCAGGGTTTCTATTTGGCATTCCCCCAGCTCTTTGCATTTCCCAATGAGGAGGTGGAGAGGGGAGAAATAAAGTTTTTTTACATGGGATGAAAGTTCAGTGAGTATGAAGCAAAAATTAAATGCAGTGCTTTGCTTTTACTCGAGCTGTGTAACTTGTTGGGGGAGTGGAACAGGAAGGTACAGTGTCTCAGTGGTTAGCACTGCTGTCTCACAGCACCAGGAACCTGGGTTCAATTCTAGCCTCGGGGTGACTGCAATATCCACAGACATTCTCCCCACTGGTGTCTGCGTGGGTTTCTTCCGTTGCACAGATTTCCTCCCATAGTCCAAAGATGTGCAGGTTCGGGTGAATTAGCCATGTTAAATTGTCCATAGTGCCCAGGGATGCGGAGGTTAGGGTGGATTGGCCTTGCTAAATTACCCATAGTGTTTAGGGATGTGCAGGTTAGGTGCATTAATCAGGTGTAAATGCAGAGCAATAGGGGTAGGGGAATGGATCTAGGTGGGTTGCCCTTCAGAGGGTTGGTATGGACTTGTTGGGCTGCTTCCACACTGTGGGGATTCTATGAAGGGAAGGGATTTTTGCAAACTGTGCTTTTCTCCCGTTCTGCTTTAGGGTAATGCAGTGCAGGCCAGACTGCTGGCCGTCCAGTGTAGGCGCAGTGTGGGTTCCACTGTTGACCTTGCCTCATTGTTGACGTCACAACGCGGAAGTGGCCCTGTCAGTTTCAGAGTGAAACTCCCTCCCTTTGGGCAACTCCTCAGTGATTGGAAGGAGTGATTGGGGGGAGGAGAGATGGGTAAATCTGTTCACTTGTAGCAACTGGAGTGAATCCAGGGAGGGAGCAGACTCTGCAAACTCAGGTGTGTGTCTTAATTACCTGGGCGAAAAGGGACAGAAAGATAGAGTGGGAGAATGGAGGGATAGACATCTTTTCTATTTCTATTTTTAAAATCCACCCAATTTTCAGAAATAAATGCAACAGTACAAGTACAGCACATGCAATATTCCTCATTGCACTTTCAAGCCGGCTGCAACGGTTTTGCATCCTCTGTCTTTCCTCTGCCTTGGCTCCAGCACATTTTGTTTCCTTCCCCATCTCCAACCCCGTCCCGAGGCATTGCTTCCAAGCTGACCCTCAAATGTTCGGTTTGTTCCTCCATTCTTTCTCGGTTGTCTTTTGAGGGTTTTGAAAACTTTGCCAATGTTCTGAGTATAGGAGTTGGGAGGTTATGTTGTAGCTGTACAGGACATTGATTAGGCCCCTTTTGGAATATTGTGCGCAGTTCTGGTTTCCTCCTATTAGAAGGATGTTGTGAAATTTGAAAGGGTTTAGAAAAGATTTACAAGGATATTGTCAGGGTTTGAGCAGAATAGGCTGGGGCTGTTTTCCCTCACACTTCAGAGACTGAGGGATGACCTTATAGATGTTCATAAAATCATGAGCATCATGGATAGGGTTGATAAAGTATTGGGGAATCAATGGTTCATTATTCAATCGAAACTTTGATTTACTGTAAAGTTTGAACTGTGAGCCTGCATTCTTGGCCGGCTGAAGGTTGCAGTGGCTGTATGTGTGACAAAGATTGCAGATGTTCTTGCCCAACCTTGGAGCTGTTCTTGTCTCATCTCCTCCCTGTTCTTAGATTGGGCTGTTTTCTTTTATATAATGAAATATTGTTAACTGTGCTGCTTTATCCACTTATGACTGTGTACAGTACAGGATGTGGTAACATTTAGTCATAGAATCATATTTTCTCCCTAGTTACCCTTTTGTCCTTAATGTATTTATAAAATCCCTTTGGATTCTTCTTAACCCTATTGGCCAAAGCTTTCTCATGACCCCTTTTTGCCCTCCTGATTTTCCTCTAAGTATATTCCTCCTACCTTTATGTTCTTCGAAGGATTCACTGAATTTCTCCTGTCTATACCTGATATATGTTTCCTTCTTTTTCATAACCAAAATGTCAATTTCTCCAGTCATCCAGCATTCCATGCACCAACCAGCCTTTCCTTTCACCTTAACGGGAATATACTGTCGCTGGACTCTCGTCATCTCACTTCTGAATTTCTCATTGCCCATTTTCCAGTCGCCCCTTTACCTGCGAACATGTGCACCCAATCAGCTTTTGAAAGTTTTTGCCTAATACCGACAAAATTAGCCTTCCTCCAAATTAGACCTTCAACTGTTAGATCTGGTCTATCCTTTTCCATCACTATTTTGAACCTAATAGAATTATGGTCACTGGCCCCAAAGTGCTCCCCCACTGACACCTCAGTCACCTGCCCTGCCTTATTTGCCAAGAGTAGGTCAAGTTTTGCACCTTCTCGAGTAGGAACATCCACATACTGAATCAGAAAATTGTCTTGTACACACTTAACAAATTCCTCTCCATCTAAACCCAGTCTTTGTTTGCAAAGTTAAAATCCCCTACCATAATCAGCCTATTATTCTTACAGATAACTGAAATCTCCTTACAAATTTGTTTCTCAATTTCCCGCTGGCTCTTATGGGGTCTATCATACGACCCCAATCATGTGGGGTTGAGAGATTTGTATATTAGTCATACACATGAGGGTGATACAGTATACTGCTTTTATGCTACAATGACAGATGTGTCAAGAGTCACCAAGAGGAAGCTGAGTGCTACTCTGGTGACGACCGCAGATTTCTCACTGGCTGAGCTGAAATAAAGAGCTTGTTGAAAGTTTTGCATAATGCAAAACCTTTTGAGTTAACAGGGTAAATTGACAAGGTGGGATGGGATGGGGTGAGTCCAGAACTAGAGGGTAAAATAGGGTGAGGGAAGGAAAGATTTAAAAGGAACCTAAGGAGCAACTTTTTCATGCAATGAGTGGTGCTTCAAGGAATGAGCTGCCAGAGGAAGTGGTGGATGCTGGTGCAATTATGATATTTAAAAGGCATCTGGATGGGGAAATGCATAGAAAGGGTTGAGAGGTATATGGGCCAAGTGCTGCCAAATGGGACTAGATTAGGATACCTGGTTGGCATGGATTAGTCGGACCGAAGGGTCAGTTTCTGTGCAACACAAAAGAGTGTTCCGCAGAAAGTAGAATTGCTTGTTTGGAATTTCTACCCTGGACTGACAATGACGGCTTTTGTAATCGCTTTTTAGAGTATTTGAAGATCTGAAGACACAAGTTTCAAACTCAACAGATGAAGGGCTTATGCCTGAAACGCCGACTTTCCTGCTCCTCAGATGCTGCCTGACCTGCTGTACTTTTCCAGCCCTGCAGTTTTTGACTCTAACTGTCCAACGTCTGCAGTCCTCACATTCACGTCAATATCTGACAGTTACTCCATCCACCGGGACCGCAACGATTTTCCACTATGATTCTGTGAGAAGGAGCAAAGCTTTTTGGTTCCTGTTTCAGTACATTGTCAGCATCATTGGGACTGAATGAGAGACTCCCCCCACTGTTGCAGCTACTGAGTGTGGAGCCTGAAACAGTTATACAGCCTGGAAAGTGGAATTCACAGTGGGGAAGGGCTGTACACGCATTTGTGTGCGGCTGAAGCTTCGGCCATGGAGAAACCGTGCAAGTGTGGTGACTGTGGGAAAGGCTTCAGTTTCCCATCTGCACTGGAGACACATCGGCGCAGTCACACCAGGGAGAGGCCGTTCTCCTGTCCCAAGTGTGGGAAGGGCTTTACTCGCTCCTCCCATCTGTTGGATCATCAATGGGTCCACACTGGGGAGAGGCCATTCTCCTGCCCTGAGTGCGGGAAGGGCTTCACCCACTCCTCTCACCTGCTGGCCCACCAGTGGGTCCACACGGGGGAGAGGCCCTTTCCCTGCTCAGAGTGCGGGAAGGCCTTCAGCAAATCCTCTGACCTGCTGAAGCACCAGCGGGTCCACACGGGGGAGAGGCCCTTCAACTGCCCTGTGTGTGGGAAGGCCTTCAGTGATTCCTCTGCCCTGCTGAGGCACCAGTGGGTCCACACCAGGGAGAGGCCATTCTCATGCCCTGTGTGCAGGAGGGGCTTTACTCGCTCCTCCACTCTGCTAACACACTGGTGGGTCCACACAGGCGAGAGGCCCTTCATTTGCTCCGAGTGTGGGAAGGCTTTCAGCAATTCCTCCACCCTGCTGTCCCACCGGCGGGTCCACACGGGGGAGAGGCCCTTCAGCTGCTCAGAGTGCGGCAAGGACTTTACCCAGCCCTCCCACCTGCTGACCCACAGGCAGGTCCACACCTGGGAGAGGCCATTCTCCTGCCCAGAGTGTGGGAAGGGCTTTGCCGTCTCTTCCGCCCTGCTGACCCACCAGCGGGTCCACACGGGGGAGAGGCCCTTCAGTTGTCCTGAGTGCAAGAAGGCCTTCAGCAATTCCTCTGCCCTGCTGAGGCACCAGCGCGTCCACACCGGAGAGAAGCCGTTCTCCTGCCCCGAGTGCGGGAGGGGCTTTACCCGCTCCTCCACACTGATGACCCACCGGGGGGTCCACACAGGGGAGAGGCCATTCAGCTGCCCCGTCTGCAGGAAGGCCTTCAGCGATTCCTCTATACTGCTGGCCCACCAGCGGGTCCACACCAGGGAGAGGCCGTTCCCCTGCCCTGAGTGTGGGCGAAGGTTCATGTTTGCCTGTAACTTGCGGAGGCACCAGCAGGTACACCAGCGCTCCCAACAATCGGATTCCACCGGTGACGCTGCTGTGGGTCACCCCCAGGACTGAATCTCCTGCCCATTGTGACAGTGGGTGTGGTGGGAGAGGCGGGCTTTTTTTTTGTTTTCTGCTGGACTCCACACCGCCCCATGCTAGCCGCCCCCCCCCCCACACACACACACATGCTCAGGGGCAGCACAGTAGTTATCACTGCGCCAGGGACCCGGGTACGATTCCACTCTTGGGGTGACTGTCTGTGTGGAGTGTGCATGTTTTTCCCCCCACCCAGTGTCTGCATGGGTTTCCTCAGAGTCCAAAGATGTGCAGGTGAGGGTGGATTGGCCAAGTAAATTGTCCCAAATGAATCCCTCCCAGCGATACTGTTTAAATATGCTGAGTCGGACAAAGTATCCCATCATTTGAAGAAGTCAGAAGTCACAACACCAGGTTACAATCCAACAGGTTTATTTGAAATCAAAGCTTTCGGAACATTGCTCCTTTGTCAGGTGAAGGAAGGAGCAACGCTCCAAAAGCTCATGAGTTTAAATGAACCTGTTGGACTCTAACCTGATGATGTGTGACTTCTGACCTTATCCACCCCAATCCTCTCAACCTCCTCTGTTCCCACAGAAAAACATCCCAGCCCATCCAGCATTAATTCCAATTTGCTAATAATGGCGTTGTGATGATTTCAGCTCTTTCCGTATGTCAAGGATCGCTCATTTCTAAGCCAATGTATTGCCTCTTAAGTTCACCTGATCTTAAAAACAAATGGCATCCTATTCATTAAAAAGTCTGTTTTCCATACAAAGTCAGTCCTGGTCAGAAAGTAGCCAATGGTGTCTTATATGCCCAGAGGTTGCTTCTGACCAGGTTTGTACACTCTGAGACGTATGAGTAAAACTTCACAATAAAAGACTAATGCAGCCTTTATTCATGACTCATTATTAAACACACTTCCTGCATTTACAGATGTGATTGAGAGGCTTCTTTGTCATAATTCTGAGAGTCAGTGTGGCTCTGTCACAGCAGAGGGGAGGGCTCTTTCAGACAGAACATGGCTTGCAGAAAATTCTCCCATGTCAAACAAGCAAAGTCAATGTGTTTGTAACAAGTTGCGAAACGTGAAAGGGTTCAGAAAAAGTTTACAAGGATGATGCCAGGATTGAACGGTATGAGCTATGGGAGAGGTGGTGGAGGAAGCCTAGGGCTTGCATGGCCTTGGCAGAGTGGGTGCAGGTTTTGCAATTCCTGTAGTGGCAGGGGAAGGTGCCACGAGGGGAGGGTGGGTTGTTTGGGAGGTGGGAGTGGACCTGAACAGGCAGTCATGAAGGGAACGGTCTTTGCGGTAGGGGTGGGGTCCGTTTGTAGGTGGCGGAAATGTCGGATGATGCGGTTTATGTGGAGGTTGGTTGGGGTGCAAGGAGAGGATGGGGGGGGGGGGGGGTTCTGTCCTTGTTGCAGTTGGAGGGGTGAGGTTTGAGGGCAGAGGTGTGGGACGTAGATGAGATGTGTTGGAAGGCATCTTCAACCACGTGGGAAGAGAAATTACGGTCTTTAAAGGAGGAGGCCATCTGTTCTGTGGTGGAACTGGTCCTCCTGGGAGCAGATATGGTGGAGGTGGAAGAATTGGGATTACGGGATAGTATTTTTGCAGGAGGTGGAGTGGGAAGAGGTGTAATCCAGGTGGCTGTGGGAGGCAGTGGGTTTGTAAAAAATGTCAGTCGTCAGTCGTCATTGATGGAGATGGAGAGATCCAGGAAGGGGAGGGAGGTGTCAGAGATGGTCCAGGTGACCAAGGTCGGGATAGAATGTGTTGGTGAAGTTGATGAATTGCTCAACCTCCTCGCGGGAGCACGAGGTAGCGCCGAAGCAGTCATCAATGTAGCGGAGGAAGAGATGGGGAGTAGTAACTACAGAAGATGGATTGTTCTACACAGGCAACAAAGACACAGGCATAGCTGGAGCCCAAGGCTACCCCTATTGTTTGGAGGAAGTGGGAGGATTCTAAGGAGAAGGGTGAGGACCAGTTCAGCCAAACTAATGAGTGTGTCAGTGGAAGGGGACTGGTGAAGATGTCAGGAGAGGAAAAAATGGAGGGCTTGGAGGCCCTGGTCATAGTGGATGGAGGTGTAGAGGGATTGGATGACCATGGTGAAGATGAGGCACTGGGGTCTGGAGAAATGGATGTCTTGGAGGAGGTGGAGGGTGTGGGTTGTGTCTCGAACGTATGTGGGGAGTTCCTGGACTCGGAAGGAGAGGACAGTATCGAGATAGGTGGAGATGAATTCAGTGTTGAAACTTTATTGCTGGAACAGCACAGCAGGTCAGGCAGCATCCAGGGAACAGGAGATTCGACGTTTCGGGCACAGGCCCTTCTTCAGGAATGAGCAGAGAGTGTTCAGCAGGAGAAGATAAAAGGTAGGGAGGAGGGACTTGGAGGAGGGGCGTTGGAAATGTGATAGGTGGAAAGAGGTCAAGGTGAGGGTGATAGGTCGGAGTAGGATGGAGGCGGAGAGGTCAAGAAGAAGACTGCAGGTCAGGAAGGCGGTGCCGGGCTGGAGGGATTCGGCTGAGACAAGGTGGGGGGAGGGGGGATGAAGAAACTGGTGAAGTCCAAGTTCATCCCCTGTGGTTGGAGGGTTCCCAGTCGGAAGATAAGACGCTCCTCCTCCGACCGTCGGGTTGTTGTGGTTTGGTGGTGGATGAGTCCAATGACCTGCATATCCTCGGTGGAGTGGGAGGGGGAGTTGAAATGCTGTGCTACAGGGTGGTTGGGTTGGTTCGTCCGGGTGGCCCAGAGGTGCTCTCTGAATCGCTCCGCAAGTAGGCGGCCTGTCTCCCCAATATAGAGGAGGCCACACCGGCTGCAGCGGATGCAGTAGATGATGTGGGTGGAGGTGCAGGTGAATCTGTGGCGGATATGGAAGTTTCCTTTGGGGCCTTGGAGAGAAGTGAGGGGGGAGGTGTGGGCGCAAGTGTTGCACCTCCTGCGGTTGCAAGGGAAGGTGCCGGGAGTGGAGGTTGGGTCGGTGGGGGGTGTGGATCTGACAAGGGAGTCGCGGAGGGAGTGGTCTCTACGGAAAGCTGATAGGGGAGGGGAGGGAAATATATCCTTGGTGCTGGGGTCTGTTTGGAGGTGGCGGAAGTGACGGCGGATGATGCGCTGTACATGGAGATTGGTGGGGTGGTAGGTGAGGACCAGTGGGGTTCTGTCCTGGTGGCGGTTGGAGGGGCGGGGCTCAAGGGCGGAGGAGCGGGAAGTGGAGGAGATGCGGTGGAGGGCACCGTCGACCACGTCGGGGGGGAAATTGCGGTCCTTGAAGAAGGAGGCCATCTGTGTTGTACGTATTTTGAACTGGTCCTCCTGGGAGCAGATGCGGCGGAGACGAAGGAATTGGGAGAATGGGATGGCGTTTTTACAGGGGGCAGGATGGGAGGAGGTGTAGTCCAGGTAGCTGTGGGAGTCGGTTGGTTTGTAGTAGATGTCCGTGTTGATTCGGTCACCTGAGATAGAAACAGAAAGGTCTAGGAAGGGGAGGGAAGAGTCCGAGACTGTCCAGGTGAATTTGAGGTCGGGGTGGAAGGTGTTAGTGTAGTGGATGAACTGTTCAACCTCCTCGTGGGAGCACGAGGTAGCGCCGATACAGTCATCAATGTAGCGAAGGAAAAGATGGGGGGTGGAGCCAGTATAGTTGCGGAAGATGGATTGTTCCACATACCCTACGAAGAGGCAGGCATAGCTGGGGCCCATGCGGGTGCCCATGGCTACTCCTTTTGTTTGGAGAAAGTGGGAGGATTGGAAAGAAAAGTTGTTCAGGGTGAGGACCAGTTCGACTGACCGAACTGGTCCTCACCCTGAACAACTTCTCTTTCCAATCCTCCCACTTTCTCCAAACAAAAGGAGTAGCCATGGCCACCCGCATGGGCCCCAGCTATGCCTGCCTCTTCGTAGGGTATGTGGAACAATCCATCTTCCGCAACTACACTGGCTCCACCCCCCATCTTTTCCTTCGCTACATTGATGACTGTATCGGCGCTACCTCGTGCTCCCACGAGGAGGTTGAACAGTTCATCCACTACACTAACACCTTCCACCCCGACCTCAAATTCACCTGGACAGTCTCGGACTCTTCCCTCCCCTTCCTAGACCTTTCTGTTTCTATCTCAGGTGACCGAATCAACACGGACATCTACTACAAACCAACCGACTCCCACAGCTACCTGGACTACACCTCCTCCCATCCTGCCCCCTGTAAAAACGCCATCCCATTCTCCCAATTCCTTCGTCTCCGCCGCATCTGCTCCCAGGAGGACCAGTTCAAAATACGTACAACACAGATGGCCTCCTTCTTCAAGGACCGCAATTTCCCCCCCGACGTGGTCGACGGTGCCCTCCACCGCATCTCCTCCACTTCCCGCTCCTCCGCCCTTGAGCCCCGCCCCTCCAACCGCCACCAGGACAGAACCCCACTGGTCCTCACCTACCACCCCACCAATCTCCATGTACAGCGCATCATCCGCCGTCACTTCCGCCACCTCCAAACAGACCCCAGCACCAAGGATATATTTCCCTCCCCTCCCCTATCAGCTTTCCGTAGAGACCACTCCCTCCGCGACTCCCTTGTCAGATCCACACCCCCCACCGACCCAACCTCCACTCCCGGCACCTTCCCTTGCAACCGCAGGAGGTGCAACACTTGCGCCCACACCTCCCCCCTCACTTCTCTCCAAGGCCCCAAAGGAAACTTCCATATCCGCCACAGATTCACCTGCACCTCCACCCACATCATCTACTGCATCCGCTGCAGCCGGTGTAACCTCCTCTATATTGGGGAGACAGGCCGCCTACTTGCGGAGCGATTCAGAGAGCACCTCTGGGCCACCCGGACGAACCAACCCAACCACCCTGTAGCACAGCATTTCAACTCCCCCTCCCACTCCACCGAGGATATGCAGGTCATTGGACTCATCCACCGCCAAACCACAACAACCCGACGGTCGGAGGAGGAGCGTCTTATCTTCCGACTGGGAACCCTCCAACCACAGGGGATGAACTTGGACTTCACCAGTTTCTTCATCCCCCCTCCCCCCACCTTGTCTCAGCCGAATCCCTCCAGCCCGGCACCGCCTTCCTGACCTGCAGTCTTCTTCTTGACCTCTCCGCCTCCATCCTACTCCGACCTATCACCCTCACCTTGACCTCTTTCCACCTATCACATTTCCAACGCCCCTCCTCCAAGTCCCTCCTCCCTACCTTTTATCTTCTCCTGCTGAACACTCTCTGCTCATTCCTGAAGAAGGGCCTGTGCCCGAAACGTCGAATCTCCTGTTCCCTGGATGCTGCCTGACCTGCTGTGCTGTTCCAGCAATAAAGTTTCAACTTTGATCTCCAGCATCTGCAGACCTCACTTTCTCCTCGGAGATGAATTCAGTAGGGCAGGAGCAATGGGTTGGCCAGGGTGGTCAGGCTTGTGGATCTTGGGAAGGAGGTAGAATCAGGCGGTGTGGGGTTCCTGAACTATGAGGTTGGAAGCTATGGGTGGGAGATCTCCTGAGGTGATGAGGTTGTGTATGGTTTTGGAGATGATGGTTTGGTCATAGGAGGTGAGGTCATGGTCGAGGGGGCAGTAGAAGGTGGTGTCTTCGAGTTGGCACTTTGTGGTGTAGAGGTCAGTGCGCCAAAATACCACTGCACCCCCTGCTGGTCTGATGGTGAGATTAGAACAGATGGAGTGGAGGGCTGCACATTGTGAGGGTGAGAGGTTGGAGTGGGGAAGGGTGGGTAGACAGATTTAGGCGGTTAATGTCTCAGCAGCAGTTGGAAATGAAGGGATCGAGAGTGGGTAATAGGCCAGCATGGGGTGTCCAGGTGGATGGAGTGTGATGGAGCCAGGTGAAGGGATCCTTGGCAGGTGGGCAGGAGTCCTGATTGAAAAGGTAAGCCCAGAGGTGGAAGAAGTGTTCGATGTCACGACACGTATTGAATTTGTTGATGCGTGGACAGAGGGGGATGAAGGTAAGGCCTTTGTTGAGGACTGATCATTTGTCCTCAGGTGAGGGTGAGGTTTTGGGGGGTGATGGTGAAAACTCGGCAGGGCTGGGAGCTCGGACCTGGTATAGGTGTGGAGCTGGGAGTGGGGGCAGAGCCTGTCACTGGAGTGGGAGTGTTGGTAGGGGGAATTGGGAGTGGAGTCCTTAGCAGGGGTGATGATCCCCTCCGGGTTCTGGGGGAGGGGGTGGGGATGGGGATGGTGACAGTGGGAACCAACCAGCCTGGTCTTGTGCTGGAGACTGAATGGGACAGAGACAAATGTACCTATTTCAGATCTATCTGCAGTGGTTGGACAAATATTATGGAGGAGAAAGTGAGGTCTGCAGATGCTGGAGATCAGAGATGGAAATGTGTTGCTGGAAAAGCGCAGCAGGTCAGGCAGCATCTAGGGAACAGGAGAATCGACGTTTCGGGCATTAGCCCTTCTTCGGGAATGAGGAACGTTTGTCCAGCAGGCTAAGATAAAAGGCAGGGAGGAGGGACTTGGGGGAGGGGCGTCGGAAATGTGATTAGGTGGAAAGAGGTCAAGGTGAGGGTGATAGACAAATATTATGGTCTATCCAAGATAAAAAATGTCTTTCATCTGCTTTTGCGGAACGTTTCCATACGGAAGGTGCAGTCCCGGCTCCCTCGAGAAATAAAGTGGGTGAGAGAGCGGCCAAGCTGGCAGAAAAGGATCCCACCTGACCCTCCCACTTCATCCATAAAACAGGGTTCAAGGTGTGACTCTCAGCGGCAGTAACAGCAGTAACTCCCCCTGCACCATCTTGTGAAGTTGCTGGTGTCTCCACAAGTTGCACAACGGGGTAAAGCCCTTTCCGCACGCAGCAGGTGAATAGCTGCTCCTTGGTGTGGATGCGCTGGTGTTTGCAGAGGGTGGAGGAATTGCAGAAGCCGTTGCCACACACTGAGCAGGTGAATGGCTTCTCCCTAGCGTGGACACGAAGGTGGAGCAGCAGGTGGTACAACCAAGTGAAGCCCTTCCCACAGACAGAGCAGGAGAACGGCTTCTCCCCAGTGTGGATCCGCTGGTGCAACAGCAGGTGCTGTGACTGAGTGAAGCCCTGCCCACACACGAGGCAGATGAACGGTTTCTCCCCAGTGTGAACCTGCTGCTGGTATAGGTGGTGATGTGACTGAATGAAGCCTTTCCCGAATGAGTGCTCGTGAACGGCCGCTGCCCGTTGTGCAAACGCCGATGAATCTCCAGCGCAGATGGGAAACCGTTCCCGCATTTCCACAGTTTCTTCATGGTGCGAGTGTTCACGTCTCTCTGGGTTCAACGATCAGTTGAAAACTGGCTCATGCTTACAGCATGTTTATGGTGTTATTGGTGAACCCTCTGATAATTGGAACACACTCATTCAGTCTGTAAAGCCTGAACTCTGGTGTGTGGGATTCTGTGATTTTTCCAGTCACACTGAAGTTTAAAACCTAATGAAGCAGACAAAGCTTCTCCTCGGTTCAAGGCCATCAATATCCACGTCTGTGGTGAGTGAAATGACTGCCAGACTTTGACATGACGTTAAGTCTGAGATTTCTGACTCCAACTTCATCTCTTGTAATATTCCTGTTGAAAAGAGATTAAAAAGGTCATCACTGTCAGCCTATGACAGAAAATCCAAACACACAATTCTAGTTTCTGTGGAACATTCTTTCCCCTCTTAATCCCCAAGATCTTTGTGTAGATCTAGATTACTTACAGTGTGGAAACAGGCCCTTCGGCCCAACAAGTCAACACCGACCCGCCGAAGCGCAACCCACCCATACCCCTAACCTAACACTATGGGCAATTTAGCATGGCCAATTCACCTAACCTGCACATCTTTGTGACTATGGGAGAAAACCGGAGCACCCGGAGGAAACCCACGCAGACACGGGGAGAATGTGCAAACTCCACACAGTCAGTCGCCTGAGGCGGGAACTGTAAACCAGCAGGGTAATAGGGTGGACTGCATGCTCCATGAAGATTTCACAAGGACTTCAGTTGCTGAACGGACATCTATCACACGATATTGACGACCTTACTGAAGATCTACAATATGCTGCGGTGCAATATAACTGCAAATCAGGTTTATAGAACTACAAACATTCCATCAAATATGTAACATATAACCCAGACTTATCTCTGTCTTATATTAACGCACGGTTCTCTTAAATTTGAGTCTTCTGGGAATCTAACTTTCAAGTGTGAACTTTGTAAAGGAAGCCGCCTTTTTGGACACCTTCAGTGTCACACTGACTATTACTGGAAATACATCCAATACTACACTATGATTCATGATCAATGACAAGAGGCAAATCTTTACCCTGTCAAAATTTTCTGTTGCATAAATGATGCGATTAACGCAATGCTTTTTTGCCAGTCATAGAGTTGTACAACAC
Organism: Chiloscyllium plagiosum; assembly: GCF_037043375.1. Taxonomy (NCBI): domain Eukaryota; kingdom Metazoa; phylum Chordata; class Chondrichthyes; order Orectolobiformes; family Hemiscylliidae; genus Chiloscyllium; species Chiloscyllium plagiosum. Next base: position 77,625,093 of record NW_028270165.1, on the reverse strand, counting down.
GGAAAGAGACTCTTCAGTCCAACTTGTGCATGCTGACCAGATGTCCATAATTAATCTAGTCCCATTTGCCAGCACTTGGCCCATATCCCTATAAACCCTTCCTATTCATAAACACAGCCAGATGCCTTTTAAATTGTACCAGCCTCCACCACTTTCCCTGTGAAAAGGTTGACTGCAAGGTCCCTTTTAGATTTTTCCCCTCTCACTCTAAACCTATGCCCTTAGTTCTGGAATCCCCCACCCCAGGGAAAAGTCTTTGTCTATTTACCCTAGCCATGCGCCTCAGAGAAAACAGCCCCAGTCTATTCTGCCTCTCCCTGTGGTTCTAACATCTAAGTGAATCTTTTCTGAGTCCTTTCAAGTTTCACAACATTCTTCCTGTAGAAGGACACCAGAGATGCGCACAATATTCCAGAAGTCACCTACTGAAACTGACCTTTGCAGAGTCTGCCCCATGCTTGGATTCACATTCTCTGCCTCCAGTTGCTATAAATGAACAGTGCTACCCCACCCCCCGCCCCGCCACCCCCCTATTCGCCCTCCCTCTCAGGATGGGAATGGAAAGGGGGGGAGACATTGCTTCGCTCCCAGATTTTGCCCAGAGGGCATGTTTTAGGTAGCCATTCGGATCCACGGTGGTCGGTGGTGATGTTCCCACATTTCCAGGCTGGCCGTCTCACATTGGACAGTGACGCATAAATCTCCCGGTCAATGGGGTGCTGTGTCCAGGGATGGGGAGCCTGGTCCTCCCAATCAGAGTCCCCCTATTGTCTGAATGCTGAAGTTGAACCATGAGTTTCAGAAACTGCTACTGCTCCTCTCTCTCTCTCTCTCTCTCTCTCTATGTAGGTTGAGCTTCACCCCATACTGCAACTTCCTTCCTCTGTCCAAACATCTTTGAGCACAGAACATTTTTGTTGAAGGATGGCATCTTTCCTGACCTTCACAATTAAAGGGGTGTCTTCCAACTGATAATCAAAGGGACAGTCAGTCAGAGGAGGCAGGGTCAGGCCTTGTGTGGCATATGTGACAGCTGCAACAAGAGACCTAACTCCTGTACTCAATGCTCTGATAAAAGTAAGCATGCTGAACGCCTTCTTCAAGGCCCTGCCTATCCGTGACTCCACTTTCTAGGAGCTATGAACCTGCACCCCGAGATTTCTTGGTTTGAAATAGTGCATACAAAACAGATTTGGTGCTCATAGGTATAACATTATTTGGTGCTAATCTTGACTCTTATTCGCTATCTTATCTAGATACATATTTTATGGCTCTCTAATAGTATACTTTTGTTATTCTTTTCTGCCTTCAATATAGCGCTGAATCTATTTCATACTCCAAGTGCAGCCTCACCAACCTCCTGCATAACTGCAACATAACTTCCCAACTTCTTTACTCAATGCCCTGACTGAAGAAGGCCAGTGTACCAAAAGATTTCAACAAAGATTCCATTTTCAGTGAACTGTAAACCTGAACTCTAAGATCCTTCCATTCTATTACACTCCTTAAGGTCCTACCCCTCACCGTGAAACTGCTACCTTTAATTGATTATCCAAACTGAAGGAGTTCACACTTATCTATTTTAAACTCCATTTGCCATTAACCTTAAACCTATGCACTCTAGTTTTGGACTCCCCACCACTGGGAAAGGGCCTTTCCTATTTACCCTACCCATCCCCCTCATGATTTTATAAACATCTATAAAGTCACCCCTCAGCCTCCAAAGTTCCAGGGAAAATAGCTGCAATTTGTTCAGCCTCTCCCTATTGCTCAAACTCTCCAACCGTGATATTGTCCTTGTAAATCTTTTCTGAACTCTTTCAAGTTTCACAACATCTTTCCGATAGCACAGAGCTCAGAATTGCATGCAGTATTCCAACAGCGGTGTAACCAATGTCCTCTCTGAAGAGGATTTAAAAAAGAATATTTACACCCATCATATTATAAGGAAATCAAGTTAGTTGGGCGTGACTTTTCCATAGCAATTTGTTTTGGCTGTCCTTCATTAACCTATTCAGTTAATAAAAATATATTCTGTGGGATGTGATTGTTGCTAGCATGTCCAACATTTGCTCACCATCCCTCATGGCCCTTGGACCAAGTAATTGACTACATGCTAGAAGGCTGTTGAGAGTCAACCAAGGTCTGGGGTCACATGGTGTGTGCGCAAGGTTGATGAATGGTAGATTTCCCTCCCTAAAAAGAGTTTTGCAACAATCAATAATAAAGGTTGGAGAAACGCAACAGTTCCGCAGCATCTATTAAGAAACTACAATGTTAATGTTTCGAGTCCAGTGGCCCTTCAAAGCTTGGCTGGACTCAAAGCATTAACTGTTTGCTCTCCACAGATGCAGTCTGACCTGCTGCATTTCTTCAGCAATTTTGTCTTTAGTTTCTGATCTGCAATTCATTGTTTTAATCAATAATAGTTTCCTGGTTGTCAGTACTGAGACAAACTCTCATTTCCAGATCTTTTTATTAGTTGAACATAAATTCCACTCGCAGCCATGCTAGGATTTGAAGTTTTGTTCTCGAAAGACCTAGATCTCTGGGTTACTCAACCAGTATCGCTAGACCACAATCTTCCCCTCAGTGACAATTTTATCCTGAATATTTTCCTTTATTCATTCATAGGATGTGGCACTTTGTCTCCCAGAAAAACTAAGTGCCATTTTATAAGGCAGCTAAGACTCAATCACAGTACTGTGGATCAGGAGCGATGCATTCGCCAAGCTGGGGAAGGACTAAAGATTTCTTTCCCTCACAAGGTTATCAGTGAAAAGATAGGTACTTATGACAATTAATAAGATCACCAAAGCAGCAATAAGCTTTATAATCCAGACATATTAACTAATTTCAATTTGCCATAGCAGCATCAATTTAAAACTTCAGATGTTAAATCCAGTGACAATGCCAAAATGCCACCAACTCCCTACAATCTTTAAGTTTCCCAACATTGACTGGCCTGGAGTTGACAGCTATATCCTTTTCTCCTTTATTAATTACTATTCAATCCATTGAGTTGACTCTGCCATTTACCCAGATCACGACTGTTTTGATAAACATCTTTTTTATTTTCCTGGCGTTTCCCCATAATCCTCAATTCCCTTACTGATTAAAAAAAATCTATCTCAGCCTTGAATGCACTGAACAACCCAGGCTCAACAGCCCTCTGCAGTAACAAGTTCCACAGATTTACTGCCCTCAGGAGAATTTTCGATCTATCCTAAATCTGCAATCCCTTATTTGGAGGTTATTCCCTCTGGTCCTAGACTCAGCCACAAGGGTAAACTTTTCCATACCCAGCCTGTCAAGTCTCCTCAAAATCTTGTATGTGACAAGACTTTTCCTAACTTCAAATAAGCACAGGCTCAACCTATTCACTTCTCCTCATAAGACATCCTTTCCATACCTGATATCATCCTCAACAACCTTCTCTGGACTGCCTCCAATGCCAGTATATCTTTCCTTGGGTAGCGGACCCAAATCTGTTCACACTATTCAGTTGTGACCTGACTGGTGCCTTACATAGAGTATAAATATTGGAGGTTATAGTGAACCTATTTAAAGGCCAACCTATTACTCAGTGAACCTGGATGAAGACATTCATGGATGTAGGCTTCCAAATCCCTTTATTCTACAGCTTTGTCCCTTTAATATTCAGCTCTTCTTTTCCTGCCAAAGTGCATAACATCATATTCCCACATTATATTCCATCTGCCAAGTTTTTGCTCATTTGCTTAACTTGTCTATATCCCTCCGCAGCAATTTCATGTCATCCTCATCAGCTGCCTTCCCATCAACTGTCTTTTCTGCAATCTTGGCAATAATACATTCACTTTACTTATCCAAGAAATTCGTATACATAATGTAAATAATTTTGGACCCAGCACTGATCCCTGTGGCATACCACTAGTTACAAGTTGGCATCCTTATCGCTACTGTATCATTAGTTAGACAATCCTCTATCCATCCTAGTATACTGCCTCCAACACCTTGGGCTCTTTGCTTATTTCATGAGATGTGAATATCATTGACTATGTCAACAACTCTTCCCTAACTGTCCTTGAAAAAGTGGTGCTGAGCTGCCTCTTAAATTGCTTCACAAATATGATGTGGTCTGCAATAAATGTTCGGGAGCGAATTCCAGGATTTGCGTCAACAACAAAGAAGCAATGACATATTTCACAGTTGGAACACTGTACAATCACTTTTCTGTTCTTGGTTGTTGAGGTCATGGTTTGGAAGGTGCTTTTGAAGAGTCACCACTTAATCAAGCCAGAATGATAGTCTCTGGGCACAATCTGTCATTTTGACTTTTCTCATCAATCTACATTCTTTCCAGCCAAGTTTTCAGTCACATCAAACTGCGACGCAATGCCTCCTGTTACGGCTTCAGTCAACCACAATAATGTGAAGATTCTTGGGATGATTTTCTACATTCCAAGTGCAATATAAGTACTGATCATTTCTTCCATTTTTGATGGAACAAAGGCAGCGCATTGGTAAATAATTATAGTTAGTGCAAACACAGTGAGCCAGAGATAAAGATTTATCCTGTTCACCAAAATGGCCAAATTTCACTCGGGTGCTTGTAACGTAGATAACATAACAAAGAGGTTCATAGGTGGAGAAACAGGGCATTGAGGAGGAATGACATGATTGCTTTTGACCACCTCCAGCATTGTCAGAAAAACACATTGAAAGGATTCTTAAAAGGTGGGCAAAGACGTGGTGTGGCATAACACTTCAGACACCGCAAAGTATAAGACCATTTTCTAGTGGAAGAAAAATACATTTATTTCTAAAAGAACTGGGAAAGAGAAGAGGGGAGGAAATCTGAATTGGGACCTACTTCTTATTTGTTGAGGATGTTGCTTTATCACTGTTTTGATTTGGATCATAATTTTAAAATACGCACTACTGTTTTCAAATCTTTCTGTCGGCTTGCTCTTACCACACCTCCAACATCCTTCATCCCCACATCTCTCAGATTTCTCTGATCTTCTAATCTGATCTCATGTCTTTCACTGGTTTTCAAAGCTCCGCTACTGGAAGTAATGCAATCAGCTATCTGGGACCAAGCTCTAACTAAATACTTCTCTCCTCAAAAGGTACATCTCTTGCCCTAATATCTCCGCATGTCAAATTTTGCTTGATAACATCCCTGTATGTTGCCTTGAAATGCCTTACTACATTAAAAGGCATTTTAACCCAAGTTGTAATGATTCATTTATGAAAATTTTCTATTATTTTGTCCAACCAAGTACAATTAAAATCAACCACATTGCATTAATTATTTTTAAAGTAAACAAAATTACTGACATCTGTCAGAGGTTCACCAGAGAAGTATAAAGTGACAAAGGTAAGAATACACGATTACCTACCATATTTTGGTTGTATAAATCTTGGCCTGCCAGAAGTATTTTCTAAAAGATTTTAATTAAATTAGGTGACTGCATGAAACAGTTTGTTGGTCAGGCTTGAATCATCGTCCTCAAATGAGACAATGCCATTAATATCAGTGAATTGCTTTTTTTTAAAAAAGCACAAGTGTTATAAAGGTGTAGAAGTGTGCCGTACCTTTAAGGAAGTTAAAAGCTAGCAGAACTACCTGATAGGACAAGTGTTCTGAACACGATACAATATAGCCTTTTGGTCCAGCAGCTGGAGTAGTTGGTTGCCTGTAGACAAAAACAAATTTGAATTAGCCGATCAGTTTAAATTATACCCCAAGAAAAACACAAACTCCAATCAAGTTTAAATCTAGTATATTGACAATATTAAAAACCAATGACACAATCTGACGCTTTGGGGGTATAAGACCAGGAAAATATGAACAGTTGAGGGAGAACTGCCAAGCCTCCAACATCTGCAGATTTCCTGGAAAATTAGCTCTCTTAAAATGTACCTTTATCAGAGATAGCAAAATAGTTTTCTGCGTTCGTGAACCCAAATGGGCTACATCAGTTTAAAGTGATGTCCTTTGGATTGAAAAATACACCCGCCACACTCCAAAAACTCATGAATAGAGTTGTGGCTGGGTTAAACTGCACAGAGTATTTGGACGATGTAGTGATCTTTAGTCAGTCCTGGAAAGATCACATGCCAGAGTTCTTTGAACGACTACAAGCAGCAGAACTGGTAATAAACTTAAATAAAACTGAATTCACGAAAGCAGAGGTGATATTCTTTGGCCATAACATTGCTCATAGAAGGTTGACCCACAGAATGCACAGACGAAGGCCACTGAGGAATTTCCATGACGACCCTCGAAAAAAAAGATGCTTCGATTCTTAGTACTCAGCGGATTCTATCGGAAGTTTGTTCCAAACTTCAGCAGTGTAGTTGCACCGTTAACTGATTTGCTGAAGAAGAATACAGTTTTGGTGGACAGAACAGTGCCAGGAGGCATAACACCATTTGAAATCAATATTAACCACCAAACCAGTTTCAACTACAACTTTTCAAAACCTTTTAAAGTCACCATCGACGCTAATGACATCGCAGTTGGAGCTGAACTCCTACAGGAAGATGAGGATGGGATTGAACTGCCAGTTGGTTACTTTTCGAAGATGATAAACATCCACCTGAGGAAATACTCCACAATCGAAAAAGACCTACTGAGTGTGGTACGGGCCTTACAACACTTTAACATGTATGTCACCAACAATGTTTTGGAGACATTTGGAATCACAACCTCTTACATTCTTAGAACGAGAGTTGGTAATCATGTGTATTCCTACATTTGTTATTTATACTTTTTTGGTGAACTTCTGACAGATGTCAGTAATTTTGTTTACTTTAAAGGAGAGTCCACAGCCTGTGGAGGGGCTGGGTATGGAGTTAATACCTGATCTCAACAAAGAATTTGCCTCTGTGGGTCAAGTTTACTCAGAAAGAACAGGAGGTTTTATTGGACTAGTAATTGTAGTATTGAGAGTAAGGTAAAAGATGGGTTTAGATAAATGAATTGTAAATAGTTGTTAGTTAATTATTCTCAGTTAGACTTAAAAAATTAAAGGTGTTAATTTTTACTTTAAATAGTGACTTTGGGGATAGTTATTTGCCTCTCGAATTTTAAACGATTACAGCACGGTTTAAATCATTTGTGATGCAGGTTTAAATTAGCAGGTGGGAGTTTACCCCGTATTGTAACAAGTTCTCAATTTATGTTCACAATTTACTGGTATTCACATTCAATGTCAAACTCTGACATCAGAAATAAAATTACACCATTGTCTTACAATAAACCAACAAACAAATTAATAGCATAGTGAATACCACGTCTGATTAATATGAAATGAAATTTGACCAAAAATATTTTAAATCAAGGTGGCACCATTACAGAAGGTGCTGCTCCAGGGAGTGTATTTTACCTACAACTGCTCAATATAAACAAACACTCTGACAGGACCCTCCGGTTTTAATGTAAACCATAGCCCCATACAGTAGGTACCATTTAAATAAGTTAATAGATACAAGCCTTGAGCAAATCCAGCCTCCAGCCGGACCCCCCGCTTCTTGGAGCTCGGACCTTCCTCCAGCTCCGGGGGGTTGTTGAGCTCCTGGGCTCCGGCCGCCGCCGAAGAAGCCGCGGGCGCCGGCTCTCTCTCCTCCACCGCCGACATTTTTAATTTGTTTTCTCGTTCACCCCGTAACCGTCACCTCCCCCTTCCCGGGCCCCGGGAATTATACACAAATAAACAATAAACCCCACCGGGGACTGTCTCCTTTTCTTCACAACTTTTGTTTGAAAAGTTCCAACTTTGATTTGAAATGTATTTTAAAGGTATTTTCTGAGGTAAACGATGCCCGTCTGAGGGGAAATGACGAAACTGGTGAAGAACTGGTGAACTTCACCAGTTTTCTCATGTTTCCTCCCTCCACCTTACCCCAGTCCCAAACTTCCAGCTCAGCACCGTCCTCCCTGCCAATCTCCCTTCCCGTCTGTCCGCTCCACCCTCCTCTCTGACCTATCACCTCCATCCCCACCCCCATTCATCTATTGTACTCTTTGCTACCTTTTCCCCAGACCTTTCCGCCCACCATCAATTTATTTTTCCACCCTGGAGGCTCGCTGCCTCCATTCCTGATGAAGGGCTTTTGCCCGAAATGTTGATTTTCCTGCTCCTCGGATGCTGCCTGACCTGCTGTGCTTTTCCAGCACCACTCTAATCTAGACTCTGATTTCCAGTATCTGCAGTCCTCACTTTTGCCTAGAGGGAATGGATGTGCCTCTGCAAAGCCAAGAGGGTGGAGCCAAGAATTCGGAGAGAATTGTTGGTGGAGGCATTGGAGGTATTGCAATAATGGAGCATCAAAGGCCCCAGTCCTGAAGAAGGTTTACACATGAAACGTAGACTTCTTCCAGCCTCCTGCCTGTCAACCCGAGGGAAAAGACATCTTATCTATACCCCTCATGATTTTATAAACATCCATAAAGTCACCTCTCAACTTCCTAGGCTCCAGTGGAAAAACGTCCCAGCTTCTCCATGTGACTCAAACCCTCCGTTCCCAGCAACATTCTGGTAAAGTAGGGAATGGAAATTGTATCAAATCACATATTTGTGCTGTCTGAAACAATTTAGCTGTGTTCTTGCCTGAGATAATGAGAATCTTTGGTGTAAGTAATTAAAAATCCAATTATTTTGGTCACAAAATTGAACAGTCATTGTGTAACAAAAAGATCTACTCTGATAGGGAGGTACTGGTCATTTCTAGGATAAGTGTACAGTTTGTGGATCAGGGAGATGAAGTTTCATTCACCTGAGGCAGAGTAGTATCTGTGATAAATAAAACAAAGAACTGCGGATGCTGGAAATCTGAAACAAAAACAGAAATCACTGGAAAAACTCAACAGGACTGGAAGCATCTGTAGAGGGAAAGCAGAGTTAATGCTTCAAGTCCAACGACACCTCAACAGGACTCTGAAATTGTTCATGAAAGCCACTTCAATCATCTGCCCAGTTTTAAGGCTATAATATACAGGAGCAGAATGAAGCCATTTGGCCCATCGCGTCCGCTCCACCAGGTCATCATGGCTGGTATGTTTCTCAACCCCATTATGCTGCCTTTTCTCGTAACCCTCGATCACCTTACTAATCAAAAACCTATCTGTCGTAAATGCCCTCAATGACTTGGCCTCCACAGCCCTCTGCAGCTGAGATTCACCACCCTCTGGCTGAAGAAACACCTCCTCATCTCAGTTCTAACGGGCATCCCATCATCCTGAGCCTGTGTCCTCAGGTCCTAGTCTCTCATACTCATGGAAACATCTTCTCCACATGCACTATATCCATCATGAGTGGCACAGCATGGAAACAGACCCTTCAGTCCATGTCGACCAAGATCCAAACTAAATTAGTCCCACCTGCCTGCGCTTGGCCCGATAACGCTCTCAACATTTCTTATTTATGTACTTCTCCAAATGTCTTTTAAACATTGTGGACTGCACCTGCATCCACCACCTCTTCTGGAAGTTCACTCCACACGCGAACCACTCTCTGTGTAAAAATGTTGCCCCTTGTTTTATACCTTGCTGCTATCAGCTTAAAAATATGTCCCCTTGTCTTGAAATCCCTCAGCCCAGGGAAAAGGCCCCTGCCGTGCATCTTATCAATGCCCCCCCCCCCCCCATGACTTTATAAATCTCTACAATGAAGAGTATCTGGAGTCGAAATGTTAGCTCTCTCTGCATGGAGGAGAAAGTGAGGTCTGCAGATGCTGGAGATCAGAGCTGAAAATGTGTTGCTGGAGAAGCGCAGCAGGTCAGGCAGCATCCAGGGAACAGGAGAATCGACATTTCGGTCATAAGCTTATGCCCGAAACGTCGATTCTCCTGTTCCCTGGATGCTGCCTGACCTGCTGCGCTTCTCCAGCAACACATTTTCAGCTCTCTCTGTGCATGGATGTGACCTACCTGCTGTGATCTCCAGCATTTCTTGTTTTCAGAACTGATTCCAGCATCTGCAGCAATGCACTCCTAAATTTTGTACCCAGTTGGCCAGTTCTCCCCGGACCCTGTGAGATTGAACCCTACTCAACAATCCACTGTATGGTACAGTCGACAAAGTTCACATCCCCCCCCCACACCGCCACCTCTTTCAGCACACGTAGACAACACAGTGGCTCACTTGTTAGCACTGCTGCCTCACAGTGACAGGGACCCAGCTTCGAGGCAAATATACTGAGTTTGTACATTCTCCCATGTGTCTCCGTGTGTTTCGTCCAGATGCTCCGATGTGTTCCCACAAATGTGCAGGCTAGGGTAGACTGGCTGTGTTAAATTATCCATAATGTTGAGGGATATGCAGGCTAGGTGCATTAGTCAGGGATAAATGTATAGTAATGGGGTAGGCGAATGGGTGTGGATGGGGACTTGTTGGGCCAAATGGCCTGTTTCCACACTGTAGGGATTCTATGTGGCATTCCCTCAGTTCCAGAGTCTCAGAACACTTTGCATTTCCTGTGGGGGAATGGAGTGTTGTGGGGGGGGGGTAAAGTGTTTTACTTGGAGAAAGTTTTGGTGAATGTGAAGCTAAAATTAAACACAGTGCTTCCTCCGGGTGCTCCAGTTTGCTCCCTCAGATGTGCAGGTTAGGGTGAATTGGACATGCTAAATTGTCCCATAGTGTCCAGGGATGTGTAGGTTAGGGTAGATTTGCTGTGCTAAATTACTCATAGTGCCCAGAAATGTGCAGACTAGGGTGCAGAGGCTATGCTAAATTGCCCATAAGTGTTCAGGCTTGTGCCAGTTAGGTACATTAGTAAAGGCTAAACATAGAGCAATAGGAGTAGGGGAATGGGTCTGGATGGGTTAACCATCGGGCTGAATGGCCTACTTCCACATTGGAGGGATTCTATGAAGGGAAGGGATTTTTGCAAACTGTGCTCTCCTCCCGTTCTGCTGCAGGGCAGCATAGGCGCAGTGCGGGCCAGACTGCCGGGCGTCCGGAGCAGGCACAGGGCGGGTTCCATGGTCAGCCTCGCCCCCTCCCCCTTTCCATTGCTGACATCACAACGCGGAAGTGGCCCTATGCATTTCAGAGTGAAACTCTATCTCTCTGGGCAACTCTTCATCCTGGGAAGGAGGAAATCTGTTCACTCGTAGCAACTGGAGTGAATCCAGGGAGGGAACAGACTGTAAACTAAGGGATGTGTCTTAATTACCCGGGTGAGGAAGGACAGAAGGATAGAGATTGGGAAGGGGGAGGGGTAGATATCTTTTCTGTTTTTATTTTTAAAATGCACCCGATTGCCACAGATAAATGCAACAGGTACAAATACAGCACATGCAATATTCCTTATTGCAGCTTCAAGCTGGCTGCAATTGTTTTGTATCCTCCCTTCTTCCTCTGCATTCACTCCAGCACATTCAGCTTCCTTCCCCTTCCCAGAGGCATTGATGCTGCCAAGCTGACTCTCAAAAGTTCAGTGTATCCCTCAATTCTTTCCCTGTTGTATTTTGTGTTTTGAAAACTTTTCCAATCCTCTGAATATTGGAATTGGGAGGTTATGTTGTGGCTGTACAGGATATTGATTCACCCACTTTTGGAATATTGTGTGCAATTCTGGTAGCCCTCCTATCGGAAGGATGTTGCTAGGGTTTGAGCTGAACAGGATGGGACTGTTTCTCCTCGCGAGTCAGAAGGTGTGGGATGACCTTATAGACAATCACAAAATCATGAGAGGCATGGATAGGGTAAATACACAAGATGTTTTTCCTGGAATGGGGGAGCCCAGAACTAGAGGGTAATAGGTATAGGGTGAGGGGGGTGGGGTGGGGTGGGGGGGAGACACGTTTGAAAGATTTGAAAGGGACCTCTTCTTGCAGACGGTGGTGCGTGTAAGAAATGAGCTGCCAGAAGAAGTGATGGATGCTGATACAATTACGACATTTAAAAGGCATGTGGATGGGTATATGAATAGGAAGGCTTTAGGAGGACACTGGCCAAGTCCTGGCAAATTAGAATAGATTAGGTCAGGCTATCTGGTTGGCGTGGATGAGTTGGATGGAAGGGTTTGTTTCTGAGCTGCATATCTCTGATTCTGGCTTCCCAGGTTTGTATGTTCAATTTCTCTCTGGTGTCACTATCTTGATGTCTCACATTTCCGTCCCTTCCCGGGCGGGGGGGTTAACCATTTCATGTCTGGTTGATTCTCAAGAAGCTGCATTGCAGGTTCATCCTGAATTTACTTAACTTTTTTTTGCTTCCCAAAACCTGCTCATTGTCAGCAGTATCACAATGTGATGGAAGATATTAACTTTCAGGTGGAGTTATTCAAAATTGTCAGTCTTGATGCTTTTGCTTTTCCGCCCCTGTAAGATCCTGAATCAGCACATCAGCACCTTCAGGAGAATTAGTTAAAGCAGAGTGAGAAGGGAGGGAGAGAGAATGAGTGTGTAGTGGTGCTTTCATTTTCATGGAATTACAAAAGAAAATAATGTTCCGCAGAAAGTAAAACTGCCTGTTCTGAAGTTCTACCTTGGACTGACAGTCAGTGATGACTTTTGTAATCTCTTTTTACAGAGTATTTGAAGATCTGAAGACGGAAGTTTCAAAATTAACAGATGAAGGGTTTATGCCTGAAACGTTGACTCTCCTGCTCCTCGGGTGCTGCCTGACCTGCTTTTCCAGCGCTGCACTTTTCGACCCTGACTCTCCAGCGTCTGCAGTCCTCACTTTCATGTCAATATCTGACAGTCACTCAATCCATCGGGACCGCAACGATTTTCGACTATGATTCTGTGAGAAGGAGCAAAGAGTTTGGTTCTTGTTTCAGTACGTTTTCAGCATCAGTGGGACTGGATGAAAGACCCTAATGTTGCAGCACACTGAGTGTGGAGCCTGAAACAGTTATATGGCCTGGAAAGATGAATTCATGGCAAGGAGGGGCTTTACACGCGCTCGTGTACAGCTGAAGCTTTGGCCGTGGAGAAACCTGAGGAATCCCACTCTGTGGAGAAAGCGTGTAAATGTGGCGAAAGCGTGTAAATGTGGCGACTATGGGAAAGGCTTCTGTGCTCTGTCTGCCCTGGAGACTCATCGGTGCAGTTACAGAGGGGCAAAGCCCTTCTCCTGCCCAGAATGCGGGAAGGGCTTCAGTGATTCCTTCACCCTGCTGAGTCCACGCCAGAGAGAGGCCGTTTTTCTGCTCAGAGTGCGGAAAGGGATTTACCCAGGCTTCCCAACGGTGGGGCCACAACGAGGAGAGGCCCTTCAGCTGACCCTAGTGCAGGAAGGCCTTCAGCAATTCATCCGCCCTGCTGAGGCACTGGCGGGGCCACACAGGGAGAGGCCGTTCACCTGCTCAGTGTGCGGGAAGGACTTCAGTCAGGGGGCATCCTGTGAATGCACCAGCGCGTTCATACCGGGAAGCGGCCATTCACCTTCCCCGACTGCAGGAAGGGCTTCAGTCAGCTGGGTAATCTGCAGGAGCACCAGCGGGTCCACAAGGGGGAGAGGCCGTTCACCTGCTGTCAGTGCGGTAATGACTTCAGCCGCTTCTCCTACCTGCAGAGGCACCAGCGAGTTCATGTGCCATCGCAGGGGGAATTGAAGGAGCGTCAATCTAGTGCCATTATGGACCGGACTATCAACCTAGTTCTGGGGAGTCTGGAGTTCAAAACCCCACCGAGGCAAATGGTGGAACTGGAATTCGGTCAGAAATCCAGAGTTCAGAATGTAACGATAAAACCATTGTCAGGGTAAAATAAAAACCCCATCTGATTCACTCAGTGGTCCCAGCTGCATTCTTTACCCAGTCTGGCTGACATGTGACTCCAAACCCACAGCAGTATGGTTGATTCTTAACTGCTATTGCCCCCCCCATCCCAGCCAATGAGCAGGGAGAAACTTACCTGGATATAGCGTATGGGTTGAAACTGCTGAGTGAGGCAATACTTCAGCAACTTAGCAATAACAGCAATCTAGGTTTGTTCAATATATCATTTCAGTTGCATGACACTAATCTTTTGCTACAAATTCTGTGCCTTACGATCCTGCTCCACAGCTATCTGATGAAAGAGCAGTGCTCCGAAAGCTAGTGCTTTCAAATAAACCTGTTGGGAGTATAACCTGGTGTTGTGTGATCTTTAACTTTATCCACCCCAGTCCAACATGGGCTCCTCCACATCGTTTCTAGTGAATATAGCCCACGTCTGCTGTTGCTGCCAGTAAACTTTACAATGCTGATGAAATGATGAACCTGCAGTCCTGAAAAATTTACAATTTCTAACAGTACTAGCTACTCATTGACTGCTCCTTCTGATACATGACATTGGAAACTCAGTGCTGGAGGCTGAAAGAAATGAGCAGCTTTAAAACAAAAACCTGTTGGATCTCACAGCTTTTAATGAGTCAGGTAACTTTTATTGCGACCCAACTTTGTTACAGCTTCAGAACTCCCCAGCAACAAGGTGTAGAAAAAGTAGCTTTTTTACAAAACAGCTCTAGGTCAAAGTGCACCCCCCCACCCCTCCAAAAGCCAATGAGCAGGGAGAAACTTATTTGGATACAGCGTATGGGTTGAAGTTGCTGAGTGAGGCAATATTTCCTACAAAGGATCCAATTACAAAGGGACAAATGAACTGACCGCTAGTAAAGTTTTGGGGGGGAGGGAGGGAGGAGTGTGTGCACTTTGACCTTCAGCTATTTAAAGAAAAAAGCTACTATTTGTATGCCTTGTTGCTGGGGAGTTCTGAAGCTGTAACACTCATTGAAAGCTATTACATCCAACAGGGTTTTGTTTTAAAGCTGCTCATTTCTTTCAGCCTCCAGCACTAAGTTTCCAATGTCGTGTATCAAAAGGAGCAGTGAATGAGTAGCTAGTATGGTTAGAAATTGTAAATTTTTCAGGCCTGCAGGTTCATCGTTTCATCAGCATTGTAAAGTTTACTGGCAGCAGCGGGAGACGTGTTTCTCATGAAGACAGCCTAATGTGGAGGAGCCGGTGTTGGACTAGGGTGGATAAAGTTAAAAATCGCACAATACCAGGTTCTTTGATATGTTTATTCGGAAGCATTAGCTTTCAGAGCATTGCTGTTTCATCGGGTAGCTGTGGAGTAGGATCATAAGGCACAGAATTTGTAGCAAAAGATTACGCTGTCGTGTAACTGAAATGATATATTGAACAAACTTAGATTGCTGCTAAGTCTTTCACCTTTTGAAATGGATTGCAGGTTTCGGTTCAGTAATGTGTAAATTACGGAACTTCTTTTAAGTCACATTCTCGACGTAACTTAAGGTGACATTTTAGCTCAGACAATGCATTAAAGATGTGAAGTTGAGTCTGTCCGTATCCCAATTTTGAGTCAGGCTGGTTCTATTTCCATAGTAGGAATTCATAAAATATTACATGGATTGACTGCCTGTAGATTGTACACTTTTTGAGCAAAATTGAATCTATCTGCAAATATAATTCTGCAAATTCTGGCTCAAAGGTGGAAGACAGAGGGTGGTGGTGGAGGGTTGGTTTTCAGACTGGAGGCCTGTGACCAGTGGTGTCCACAAGAGTCAGTGCTGGATTTGCTACTTTTCATCATTTATATAAAATGATTTGGATGTGAACATTGAAGATACACTTTGTAAGTTTACAGATGACACCAAAATTGGAGGTGTAGTGGACAACGAAGGAGGTTACCTCAAAATACAACAGGATCTTGATCAGATGGGCCAATGGGCTGAGGAGTGGCAGATTGAATTTAATTTAAATAAATGCGAGGCACTGCATTTTGGAACAACGAATCCGAGCAGGACCTATATACTTAACGGTAAGGTCCAAGGGAGTATTGCTGAACAAAGAGACCTTGGAGTGGGCAGCGTTTGGTATGCTTTCCTTGTTGGTCAGAGCATTGATTATAGGAGTTGGGAGGTCATGTTGTGGCTGTACAGAACACTGGTAAGGCCACTTTTGAATTGTTGTGTGCAATTCTGGTCTCCCACCTATGGAAGTTGTGAACCTTGAAAGGGTTCAAAAAGGTTTACACGGATGTTGCCAGAGTTGGACGATTTGGGAGATAGGGAGAGGTTGAATAGGCTGAGGGGTTGTGGTGTAAAATTCCAAGCAGTGGAATGTGGTGAAACGGTTAAAAATTATGTCCCAATACATGTGTGAATCTAACCGGAATGGAGGTGTTGCTTAGTCCCGTGTGAATCTTCTTATCTGTATGTAACCAGAATGGAATGTGTTTTTTAGCCTTGCTCTGCTGTTCACATGAATGTTTATATCTGGAAAAGAGTATATCAGCTGGAAAAGTCTCCAGTTCGGTGAGTCTGCTCCGGGGTTACGTTTAACCGCCGAGCGTGGGTTGTTGGCAACCGCTCTACGAGAACTGACGGCTCCCAGTTTTGGTAACATGTAGAGTGAGTATAAGCCAGACCCGTTGTTTGGACCTGGTTGTGGCGACGATGCGGGGAATAAAATGCCCATATTCTAGCAGACTCGCCTCTTGGTCATTTGTTCTGTGTCAGACTACTCTCCTACGAACCTGACCTTGAGAATTTTTTAAAACAGGGGTCACCGTCTCGAGGTTTATAAAATCACGAGGGACATGAATAGAATAAATAGACAAAAAGTCTTTTCCTGGGTGGGGGAGTCCAGAACAAGAGGGCATAGGTTTATGATAAGTGGGGAAAGATATAAAAGGAATCGGAGGGGCAACTTTTTCATGCAGAGCGTGTAATGTTATAATTACAGCATTTTAAAGACATCTGGATGAATAGGAAGGGTTTAGAGATATATGGGCCAAACGCTGACAAATGGGACTAGATTAGATTAGGACATCTGGTCTGCCTGGATGAGATGGACTGAAGGATGTGTTTCCATGCTGTACATCTGACTCTAAATGCAAATTCACCACAGACTTATGTGTGCTTGTGTGCATGTGAGTTTGTGTGTGCGAGTGTGCATGTTTGCATGTCTCCACACTTGGTAAAGTGTGAGTATAATTGAGTATAAGCCTGTGAGAGGGCGTGTATGTGTGCGTATGTCTGAGAGAGAGAGTGTGTGTATGAGAGAGATATGGATAGAAGTGAGGGGTTGCATTTTGGTAAAATAAACAAGGGTAGGACTTGTACAGTTAATGGTAGGGCCCTGGGTCTTGTTGGAGAAACCCCCCCACCCTGCCCATTACATCGTTCACTAGTACACAGGGAGGTTAAGAAGGCGTTTAGCACAGTTGCCTTCCATTGTTCACACCACTGAGCACAGGAGTTGGGACGTCATGTTGAGGTTGTCTCGGATGTTGATGAGGCCACTTTTACAGTACTGAATACAGTTCTGGTCACCCTGTTATAGGAAGAATACTATTAGAGAGGGATTGGAAAAATTTAAGGATGTTGCCAGGACTGGAGGGTTTGAGTTATAAGGAGAGGCCGGGACGTTTTCACTGGAGCGCAGGAGGTTGAGGGGTGACCTTATAGAGATTTATAAAATCATGAGGGATGTAGGTAAGGTGAATAGCAAAGGTCTCTTCCTTAGTGTGGGTTTGTGTTCAAAACCAGGAGGCATTTTTTTAAGGTTAGAGGAGAGAGATTAAAAAGGGACCTGAGGGGCAACATTTTGACACAGAGGGTGGTTTGTGAGTGAATGAACATCCAGAGGAAATGGTAGACACAGGTACAATTACAACACTTAAAAGACGTTTGGATGGGTACACGAATGGAAAAGTTTAGACGGATATGAGCCAAACGCAGGCAAGTTTAGTTTGGAAATACTGGTCAACATGGATGAGTTGGACCGAAGGGTCTGTTTCCGTGCTGTGCGACTCTATGACACTAAGAACCAGAAGTGATCTTATTGAAATCAATAGAATTCTGAAAGGGGCTTGACAGGGTAGATGCAGATAAAATGCTCCTTTGGGGGTGTCATAGAATCCTCAGTGAAAGGGTAGACCATTTGGCTCACCAAGTCCATACTGACCCTCCAAAGACCATCCTACCCAAACCCAACCACTACAGTATATTTCCCAATCTGTGTATGGCCAATCCACCCTAACCTAAACCTGATAATTCAAATGTGTCAGCAGCGATCGTTTCAAGAGTTGGTGGTTTCCGGATGCAGAGAAGGCTTTTGACTGGGTGGAGTGGCTGTATCTTTTATATATCCTGAAGCGGTTTGGGTTGGGTGAACTGTTTACTAGATGGCTAAGGGTCCTTTACAGTGATCCTATAGCAGTAGTTCTCACCATTGGTGTAAGGTCTAATAATTTTAACACTGGTAGGAGCAGTCAGCAAGGCTGTCCCCTTTCACCTTTACTTTGCACATTGGTGATTGAGCCGCTGATGGAGGCTATTGTAGGGACCCGAATATAGTTGCCCCAGTGGTGGGACCAAAGGTGCACAAGATCACGTTATATGCAGATAATGTTCTTATTTTTCTCTTGAACCCACAGTTTCAGTACCCCATTTGATACAGTGCATCAATTCATTTGGCTCTTTCTCAGAGGTTACAAGATAAATTTTTCAAAGTTGGGGGGGGTGGGCCTTAGGTGAATACCTGACATTGAGGGTAGGTTTCCCTTTAAGCGGGTACAGGGAGGTTTTCTTTACTTTGGCCTTTCTATTACCCCTGTCTTTCAAGATTTTCAGAGATGGCCCTTCCAACATAATGGTGAGGTAGAGTAGCTCTTATCAAAATGAATGTTCTTGATTGCGAATTTTACCCTCTGTGGATGCTCCCTTGGCTTTTTCCCAGGCAAACATTTCGGAAATTGAATTATTGGTTTAGTTCTTTTATTTGGCGCCATAGGTGGCCCCTTATTAAGCTTGCAAAACTGCAACTGCTCCAGGGATTGGGGGGTGGGGGTGATGGATCTCCCAGATATCAGAAGACATCAATTAGGTTCCCTTCTATCTTTTGTAAGTGATTGGACACGTGAGGATATTGAGGCCTCTCAGGCAAAATGTCCTTTTATCAACCTGTTGTTTTTAAAAGTTGCGGAACATTGCCATAACCCAATAGTTACCCTCCATCTGCCTCATTGCCCTCTACTGTTAAAGCGTAGAGGGCAATGAGGCAGATGGAGGGTAATATATGTAAAACTTCTTTTCTTACTCCCATAGATGGCATGCCAGGTTTCTGGCAAGGGATAATGAACCCCAGGTTTTAACTTTGGGCAGACAGCGGAGTTTCTTGTTTGGGTGATTTGTTTGAGGGTGAAGTGATGATGTCTTTTGGTCAAGTAATTCGTAAGTATGGACTATCGAGTAGGGACCACTTTAATTTCTTTCACATTAGAGATTTTATTCGAAAAGGGACTACGCTTTTGACTGAGTGTTATAGATCTGATACAGAGAAGTGGGTGCTTCATGCTCAGAACACTCTCTGTGAGTGCTCTATCATCTGCTGTGGTGGAGGGGTGTTTCTTGGGTGATATTGAGAGACTACGTCAGGTCTGGGATAGAGAGTTAGGAGTTAAGATCACTTCGGAAACATGGGAGGATATTTGTGAGAATGAGAGGAAGATTTCGATCTGTAATAGGACACATACTATGCAGTTAAAGATTCTTCATAGGTGTTCATCTGGCCCCAGATCATCTCAGGAAATTTAAGGAGGGAGCATCTTCAATGTGCCCCAAGTGTAAAATAAGCACAAGTACCCTCACTCATTGCTTGTGGTCCTACAAGTCTCGTATATATTGGAGCACTGTGGCAGGAACAATACTTAGGGTCTTGGGGACCAATGATAAGGTGGACCCGGTCTCTCTCTCCTCCTGGGGTTACTAAACTCATATTCCTAAACATCCTCACTTTTTGTACGAGGAAGAACATTCTGATGTGCTGGGTGTCTGTGAACACCCCTGGGTCTATCAGGGTGGCGTAAGTTAATTATGGAACATGTTCCTTTGGACTTTCCCACAAATATGGTACATGAAAAATGGAAAGTCTTTATAAACTATGGCGTCACTTTCTGAGTTACCTGAAAGCAGTTTTGTCTGCCATTTTAATTAGGGTCTTTGTTTAGTCGGGACGGTTTGGTTTAGTTAAACCTGATGCCCGGAGAGGAAGAATTTCAAACAAATGTTGGTGTAATAATTAATGCTGTCAAAGGTCGAGAACTATGGTCTTGTTGCGCTGAGCGGCACTATTTATTTATCTGTAATGCGAATGGTTTTGATTTGCTTTGCTGAGTAGTGTAGCAGCTGGTTTATTGTTGTTATAATGTTATATTTTCAAAGTTTTGAAATTTTATAATTTTGTACAGAGGTTTTCAATGAAACTTTGTTTTAAAAAGTCTAATGCTTTGTCTCTGTGACACTGTTCTCAGTCAAGGATAGATTCCCCATCACCACCAAGCCCCTGAACCAATATCTAATTAAAGAAACTGCCAACATCCAGATAAGTAGAGAAATAGCAGCTGTATTTAAGTGCCGTTATTACAATACTGTACACCCAATACACATTAGGAAATAGACACCTGCCATTTTTGCAAATCCACCTAGAACATGAATTATAATTTATATTTTGGAAGAACAGGATGGTTACAAGTTACAAGGTTTTATGATTAAAAAGGGTTACAGGAAAGGTGAAGCTTCAGAGATCAGACGCAGATTAAAACACCCGTGAACAACCTCTCTCATCTACTAAAACAATATCTTGTTGAATGCAGTTGGACATCTCTTACTTTTGTTTAGAGCTTTATCTCCTTCACCGTCAGGACCGACCACCTAAGGTGCTGGGTATTTGGTTCGGAGGGGCTGGGGGCGTGCGCCAAGTCTTGGGAGGAGTGTATCAGCAAAGTGAGGCAGAAACTGGGCAGATGGAAGCTACGGTCGCTCTCCATCGCGGGAAAAAACCTGGTCATCAGGTGTGAGGCACTGTCATTGCTGTTATACGTGGCATAGGTCTGGCCTATTCCCAGACCCTGTGCCACTGCAGTCACCCGGGCCATCTTCCAGTTTATATGGAGGTCAAAGATGGACCGGGTCCGAAGGGACTCGCTGTGCAAAGATCTGGGCAACGGGGGAAAAAATACACCCAATGCCACCCTCACCCTGATGGCCACCTTTGTGTGTGGCTGCATCAAGCTGTGCTTGGATCCCCGGTACGCAAACACCAAGTGTCACTACGTACTGAGGTTCTACCTGTCCCCGGTGTTGCGAAGGATGGGCCTGGCCTCGCTGCCGCGGAACGCTCCGAGTAGTTGGATCGTTCCGTATCACCTGTCCTTCGTGGAGAAGTTTATGAAGAAAAACACCTTTGACCACAAGTCCATCAGGAAGTGGTCAGCACGTAGTGTCCTTGAGACCCTTCGGGAAAAGGAGGGGGCGGATCCTATCGAGCGGTTCCCTGAGCAGACTGTCAAAGCCATTTGGCAGAATGCCTCATCGCCAGAACTTTCCAACAAGCACCAAGACATGGCTTGGCTGGTGGTGAGAAGGGCTCTGCCTGTGAGATCCTTTATGCTCGGACTCTCAGCCGCACCGCACGCTGCCCTCGAAGCGGCTGCGGGGGGGACGAGACTGTCACACACCTCCTTCTGGAATGTGCCTATGCAGAGGAAGTCTGGAGAGAATGCAGTGGTGTTTGTCGAGGTTCGTCCCGAGCAGCGCCGTGAAGCGGGACTCCGTGCTCTACGGCCTGTTCCCCGGGACGCACACCGAGATGAACATCAACTGTGCCTGGAGGATCATCAACTCGGTGAAGGACGCTCTCTGGGTGGTCCGAAACCTGCTGATCTTCCAGCTGAAGGAGTTGACCCCAACTGAGTGTTGCAGACTGGCACATTCCAAGGTCCAGGACTACATGTTGAGGGATGCGCTGAAGCTTGGGGCAGATGCTGCCAAGGCGCGGTGGGGAAAGACCACTGTGTAAAGTCTGCCTGCCTAACGAAGAACCATGCAGTCATTTGGGCTCTGCTGACGCCTCAGCTAATTATATGGGCATATAATGGAAAAATGTACAGACCTGTGAAAATATGATAAATTCTGATCTCTGTATGTACATGTTTACATAAGTATGGCATGACCAACTGTACAGACCATCAAATTATTTTATGAATAAAGTATATTTTTGAAATAAAAAAAAACTTGGGCTCTAGGGGTACAGTGGTCGTAACCCACGTTCGCAAGGAAGGTGTTCCCGTTAATTCAACAGAACAGGACTTATTTCAGACAGAGGTTTTTTTGCGGCACAGTGGTCGTGTCCCTACCTCTGAGCCGAGGCCCAGATTCCAAACTCCCTGCTCCAACAATGTGTAGTAACATCGTCAATCAATTTTTTTTTAGTCATAAGTCACACGACACCCGGTTATAGTTTCATGCGTTTACTTGAAATCATAAGCACTTGTGAAGTTATGAAAAAAAAGTGCAGGAAAAATAATTCAGATAAATGGTGATAAAAGACAGTGCATTTCAACAGTCAATTACCTATTCGCATTCCTATTTCTGATCTTCTTAATACATGACTGATAAAGTATGATGGAAGTAATAGCTAAAAGCGTCCATTTTGTGAATTTCCATTTTGTCATAATAATTTGCCTTACAAAATGGCTAAGTACAGTGACCATGAGAATGCACAAATCTTGGCATAATTTTGTGTCTGTCCTTTCCAAGACAGAGTTTCCATAACCTAATGAATAGAATGCTGATAGTAGCTTAGGCTTTATCTGCATTAATGCAAATGACACCAGATGTAGAAAACATTAATAGCTTTGGTTTAATCTATGACTAAATTCCCGGTCGCTAATGAGGTGAGCGGTGGCCTTCCACCGCCAGAACCAGCCCAAACCGCGATTCAAGTTACAGGTAAAAACCGAGCATGTTTAGCAACCTCATGATCCATATACCCCATGTGCCAACCCCAACTGGTTGGGATCAGGATATCCACTGGAGGCAGAACCTCCCTCAGATGCCAGTCCAGCGACAGCCACTACATAACCCATTTGCAAGGGTGCCCTGGAAAGGGGGACAGGCAGGCCCCAGTACTACACCTTTGGGACAGATAACAAGACAGCAAAATCCCCAGGCACAAATGGCAAGCCCTTGTTTTAACTGTGGGAGATATGGCCACTGAAGAACGAAGTGTCCTTCTCGTTACCTTGGAACTGGTGCGGGAATCAACATGCTTGCATCCTAGCAAAGGGAAAAATCTGCAAATATATATACACTGACCCTCGTTGTGCTTTTGGCGTGGCCCACGATTACGGAGTCTAGGGGAACACAGAGGATTTTAATGCCCACGAGGCAGGCTGTAGTAATGCTGTTTTTGTCCAACAAGTCTGGCAGTTATCAAATGTTCAACTCACGCTGGTGCAACTGATGGTCTCCAAAGGAAATGGGCGGGTAGATGCTGCTGTCAAACAGACAACCTTACACCCTAAACTTCTGGTCCCATTGGGTTCCCAGCAAAACCTGGTTAGACACAGTATAAGGATGGGTATGCCAGACCTGGGCGAGATACAAAAATTACAGGGGGGAACTCTTGCTGAGGAACACAAACTGTAGATTCAAATGGGGTGCTGCCTCGTATACTCAAAAGCTGTGGGTTACCCATGCAGGACAAGCTTGCATTCCTTCTTATCTCCTATGTATCTTAATTGATGATGTGCATAACTGTACACACTTGGGCAAAGTACTAACAATGGTTAGTACTTTGTTACAAACCCAGATTTCCAGAAAGCTGCTGAGAAACAAGCTAAAACACGTCTCATTTGGAAAAAGGCAAATGCTGGAAAAGGGATACCACCTTCTTGCCTGATGGGCCTTTTACATGTCGAATACTTGATTTTTGTCGAATACATTGTTATAAATATTGTCAAGCAATAATAGTTGTATTTAGTAGATGGATCAAAGCCATCCCAACAACTGATAATACCATTACGAATGGTGAAAAAGTGGGAAAATATCTGCATAAATTAACCAAAACCTTTCAAAGTTTATATTCACAGGTATGCCAAGCTTATCATTTTAGAGAGATTACCCTGCTATAAAACCTGGAGATTTTGTCCTGATTAAGAACTGGGACCAGGGAAAATTGGAGCCAAGGTGAAAAGGACCATTTCAGGTGTTGCTGACCACCCCCATGGCTGGGAAAGTGCAAGGACAACTCTGCTGGATTCATCGAACTGACTGTATTTACTGTCAGTGAAGGAACAGACAAGGACTAAGAAAAAATGCGTTAGATACCAGTGACTTTGAGGAGATTTATTTTGGGGGCCAAAGGCTTTCATGCTAACACTAATTTTTCCCTGGGGGGGTGCCCAAGACAATCTATACATCATCATGCCTTTTTGTATTTGGCTTATCAAAAGGAGCCCAAATGATGGGAAAAGTAACTGGTTGTTGGGTATGTGCTCATGTACTGCCCCCATTCCCAGGGAGTATCCCGCCAGTTGTCAATGCTTTTCAGGCAGTCCTTATCCTTGCACTTAGGAATCAGGACCGTTCGACTCTTTCTTAGTGAATCAGGTATCGTGCTTGACTATCGTGCTCCATAGGGAGAAGAGGTGGGGTAGATGAGTTTCCTCTTGTTCATGGATTGTTCTTATGTCCTGCAGTTTCAGGCCGTCTGGTCCAGCGGCACTGCACTCATCTATCCGCTTGATGGCTGCTTCAACCTCTTCCACTTCTATAGGTTTCATCAAGGACCTGTCATCAACTTTACCAGTGTATGAGGCATACACATTTATGTTTAATTTTTGGTTTGGTGCTGACAGTTTCGCATGGAAACAAGTCTCCAATTCCTCTTTTGAGAGAGGACAAGTGGATGAGGTCGGTGCCCCCATGATCTCACGAGCTAGTTGGCGCCAGTTAGTTTTGTAGAGCTGCTGTGTCGCTCTAGACAGCGCTCTACATGCTGCCCACCGTATTTTGGCTCCGGTATTGCTACCTGTCTTTCTGTCTCTTTTGGCCCGATCTTGTTGAGGCCTCTTGCGTTTGCTCTGTCCTTTCCTACTATTCATTAGCAGGTGAGTAATACTTTCCACTAGTCCAATCCCGAGGGCAAGGGGATCCGGGTCATTCCTCGCGCTCAAGAGCTCCTCAGCCTGTGTAAGCTGGTCATCTATGTCCCTATGTTTAGGGATCGAAGCCGGTGTTCTTCAGCTGGCTCTTTGGCGCAGGTTTTGATCGTTGGAATTTTCCTGGACACTCTCTGCCTCTGATTCAGGCAAGTCTATGGACTCGTTTAGGGTCGGGACCTCCGTCGGGGTGTTTGCCAGGAGTCTGCGTTTATCTGAGATTTATTTCGGGGTTTTTGTTTTACGGATGCTGGCGATGGATTTATTTATAAACTTGCATCCTGCGAATCTCACTTCTAGTTCCCTCAGGAGTGCCACCTCCTCCTGTGACCATACGCGATCACTTCTCCCAGGTTTGCCCTTGACTTTGGGTGCAGGTTTGAGGCGTTTCTCGTTCCCTAGAATCGGGTGTCTGTGCCTCTCGTGTTGACCAAGGCCCGACTGAGTAGAAAACCGTTGGTCACACGCGCTGCACGCAAAGTCCCCTGTTGGGGGTTGTTTTTTGCCTTTGTATTTTGGATAGTGGCAGGCGATTGCATGGTATTCTCCTGCTTTGTCGCAGCGTGAACATTTTGTTCGAACATTCTTTACTCTGTGCACTTTAGTCAAATGAATCTTGAACAGGCTCACCGTGGGGAACAGCCCATCGACGGGGTAGTGGATAATTACCTCCAGGACAGATGTTCTGTCATATACTGGCTCGATAACAACTCCTTCCATGAAGGCAGTTGTCTCGGTTGTTTCCTTACTGGTTTTGTTTATAGTCGTTTTGTAGTCTGTGCCGTGTATTGAGTCTTTATAACTTCTGTTGTAGAAGGTTTGGCTGGTTATGCTTGTCTCATCTGTAGGGTGGGCCGCACTTACGGTACCTTCTTCAACGTTATCTGGGTCATCTGTTACTAGGCAAGCCGGCTCCCTGAGAGGGGTGTCCGGTCTCAGCTCCATGTAAGGTAGGAGATATCGTCTCAAGGTCCTTGTCTCGGTTTGAACCTTGTTGCGGGTTTTAAACATGCACAACTTAATGACTTATCACAGCTCGCAGTTGCGGACGAGGCTGCGGGGAGGTTGTTTTTCCAGGACGCTTCCCAGCCGGACTGCTTCATAGATAATGGAAGACTCATAATTTATTTGAGATCAGGTCTGCGTGGACCACGGCCATCTCATACTTTTTCTGGTCGTTTGGTCACCCAGTAGCCAGGATGACTGCGCTTACTGGCAGGGCCAATGGGGAGGCACGACACAAACTATGCGCCAAAAATATGTGAAAATGTCATAGTCGGCAACTAAGACTAAGTTTGTCTAAGAGAGTCATAGTTATTCCCGCCGGGGAGTAGTATGGGGACCAGTCGATACTCTCTCACTAACCCATCGATTGAACCTAATCAAAATTTGACTAAATTTGGTTTTTTACTATTTAATTGATCCTTAGTCCTTAACATAAGGATCCCTTTGGAAGGGCTCTATTTCCAGGGCATGGGAAGATGGATATTCTCGCTTAACTGCCTATAATGGCATCCATTTTGTTTGTAGACTCAAGGCCTATCCATGGCTCCCTCCAGACTGGTGGGGATGATGTAAAAGAGTATGTTGTTCCTCTTAGACAGGTTGCCTTCACTCCTGAGGACCAAGAGGTACCTCTCTGCTCTCTTCTCATTTATTGGAATGGCTCTCCTCCAATAATGCTTTCATTTTCAGGGCTCTGAATTAAGCAAATGAAGAATAATACTGGAAATTGTCACCAATAATACAGCAAATGCCCTGGCTAATATCAATGCACAAATGGTCACAATCAGAACAGTAGCCCTTCAGAATAATTTTGCCTTGGACTTTCTATCGGCTACAGAAGGTGGGGCATGTGCCATTGTAGGAAAGGAATGCTGTACTTACGTTCCTGACCAATCCTCCAACATCACTGATCTCTCAAGGCACATTATCCTGGAAGTTCAGAAACTTGAAAATATGACTTATGGGGAGATGGGTAGTCTCACAGGATGGTGGCCATTTAAGGACTTCT
This sequence comes from Chiloscyllium plagiosum, assembly GCF_037043375.1. NCBI lineage: Eukaryota > Metazoa > Chordata > Chondrichthyes > Orectolobiformes > Hemiscylliidae > Chiloscyllium > Chiloscyllium plagiosum. The sequence continues at coordinate 77,598,115 of NW_028270165.1, read as the reverse complement.
TTGGAAATATCGGAGCTTTTTTTCCTCATTTTGGCACTATTATTCTTCCTGTAATTATCTGCATTCTCTTATTCAAATACTTGTGGTCTCTGATGTCAAGATGCATTTGTTGTAACCTGTAGAAATGGCCTGATTGATCGTGAAATGATCAAAAGGAAGGAATGATAAAATATTGGGGGAAATAATTAAGATTCTCCATTTTGTAAGTTGCCATTTTGAAATAATAACTTGACTTTTAAAATGGCCAAGCTCAGCAACCATGGGAACGCATTAAGGAATGCACGAATTTTGGCAAAAGCTAGCGTTTTCTTTTTCCCATGACAGTTGCTATAACAAAATAGCTACAATACAGATTGTAGCTAAGGTATTAATCTATAACTGACGTAAATAATGTCACATAAATGGCTTTAGTTTAACCTATGGGAAACAATGCTGAAAGCATTCATTATCTGGTTCACATGCAGTGACGCAAATGGAAACATGTCAGCAGCTTTGCTTAGCAACACTAAATTTCTTAATTATCTAATGAAAACCTAATTAATAAAGGAACATTATATGGTGAGAATGAGAAAATAAGTTAATAACGCACATCAGGGGTATAAATTATGCTGTCTCTTTACTAAGATTTAGAGATATGTTATTAGCATTTTCAGGGATATCTATGTCTGATACTCTGGAATATTAACTATTAATCGCTCACCAGCTTAATTACAATAATTAAGCTGGTGAGCGATTGTGGGCGGCACGGTGGTGGCACGGTGGCGGCACGGTGACACAGTGGTTAGCACTGCTGCCTCACAGCACCAGAGAACCGGGTTCAATTCCCGCCTCAGGTGACTGACTGTGTGGAGTTTGCACGTTCTCCCCGTGTCTGCGTGGGTTTCCTCCGGGTGCTCCGGTTTCCTCCCATAGTCCAAAGATGTGCAGGTTAGGTGAATTGGCCATGCTAAATTGCCCGTAGTGTTAGGTAAGGGGTAAATGTACGGGTATGGGTGGGTTGCGCTTCGGCGGGTCGGTGTGGACTTGTTGGGCCGAAGGGCCTGTTTCCACACTGTAATGTAATCTAATCTAATCTAATAATGTGTGCTTTTTTGTAACTTACTTGTGGTCTGAGAATTTCTGAGTTAACACCCAGAACTGGATTCTAGTCCAGTCAATAATGGCACTTAGCCTTCGATCCTTCAATCCCCCTACAATGCCACGTGAACTCGCTGGTGTTTCTGCAGATGGGAGGAGCGGGTGAAGCCATTCCCGCACTGAGAGCAGATGAATGGCCTCTCCCCGGTGTGGACCCGTTGGTGTCTCCGCAGGGCGGATGAATTATTGAACCTCTTCCCGCACATGGAGCAGGAAAACGGCCTCCCCTTGGTGTGGATGTGCCGGTGCGTCAGCAGGGCAGATGACTGGGTAAACGCCTTCCCACACATGGAGCAGAGAAATGGCCTCTCCTTGGTGTGGATGCGCTGGTGTGTCAGCAGGGCAGATGACTGGGTAAACGCCTTCCCGCACATGGAGCAGGAAAACGGCCTCTGCTTGGTGTGAATGTGCCGGTGTGTCAGCAGGGCAGATGACTGACTGAACCCCTTGTCGCACACGGAGCAGGTGAACGGTCTCTTGCTGGTGGGTCACCTGGGTGGATAAATGAATGAACGTCTTCCCGCACACGGAGCAGGTGAACGGTTTCTCCCTGGTGTGCCTGCACTGATGGCGTTTGAGAAAGGACAGGAATTTGAATACCTTCCCGCAGTCCCCACATTTCCCCACAATGAAGGACCACTCACGCACAGAACATGTTCAGTTTCTTGCCACTGCCATTCATCAGGATTGCTCTGCAATTCAAGAAGATCATATCTGTGCTGCTGTGGCCTTAACTCCATTTCCTGCCTGTTCTCCATAACCTTTCATTCCCTTGTCACTCAAAATTCTCTTCAATTCAGCCTTGAATACATTCAAAGAGTTTTGTCTCAATTTTTCCCTGTGGGGGAGCACGGCAGAAACTAACAAGAGAATAAATTCTTCATCTCTGCCTAAAATGGGATCCCTTTATTAGTAAGCTGGCTCATGAAGTTCTAGATTTTCTGACAAGGAAGCATTTTGTCCGAATCTACCCTGACAAGTTCCTCCCCCCCCCATCTCAGCATTTTATTGGTCTAAATAAGGTCACCTCTCATTCTTCTACACCCCAGTGCACAACTGGAAAGTTTACAGATGATGTGAAACTTGGAAATACTGTACACTGTTCCCTGGTATATTCTCGATGGCAAAGTGTTGACCAGAATCCACTTTAAGACCAATCATTATTGTTAGAAATAGGGAAAAGTGTTGTTTTTGCAGATAAGCATACAGAAAGGGGGTACAGCAAGAGAACTATTAACTCTGCAGGTATTTAGGGAAGAGTATCTCTAATTGTGGTTAATTAAATACTAACTTTGGTGTGTAATTATTATAGCAAATAATTCTTTTTAAAAATTATGTTTTCAGCAAAAAGCTGAGATAACCGAAATGCTTGGGTTATACAAAATGATACAAGTTAATGAAATGTCCGAGGATGGAATGTACCAGCAGAATTGATACAAAATGTTAAACCAGATCTTGATGTACTGTCGACAGCACTTACAGAGAGGAAGGTTGCCAACCTGGGGAAGGGGGCAATGGGCGTGGAGCATAGATGGGCAGAGGCAAAATACTAAGAGAGATTGGGTAATGCAGGAGTCGGGAGAGGTGACCTCATGCAGCTCAAAAGTATAACTGTGTAGTAGTTTGAATAATCATCGCTTCAATTGCTCTCTGCAATTGGGGTCCTTTCTTGCAAGATCGTAGAATAAATTGTTTTGTTTCCAGTTTTGGTGGTCTCGTTTAAATTTTATTGAATTTTGTTTCTAACATTATCAACATGCCTCTTGCACAATATCAGCCCTTTTGACATTTAGTACCTTCCAACTAAGCTGATCACAGCAAGACAAGAAGTTGAAGTTGAACAGTGTGCCTTTCGTCAGCAAAGTCCAAGTTGAAGTTTGCATTACACACAGTACTTAAAAAGGCATTTGGCGTACTTGCCTTCACTATTCAGTCCTTTGGGTATACAGAGTTGGGACGTTATGTCGAGGTTCTACAGGACATTGGTAAGGCCTCTTCTGGAGTACTGTATCCAGTTCTAGTCACCCAGTTACTGGAAGGATATTATCAAACTGGAGAGAGTTCTGAGGAAACCTATCAGGAAGGTATGAAGAGAGGCTGGATAGATTGGGCCTTTTTTCACTGGAGTGTAGGAGTGTAGGAGGTTGCAAGGTGAGAAGTTCATAAAATAATGAGAGGTATAGATAGGATGGGCAATTTCACGACTAGGGAGCACATTTTTAATGTGAGAAGAGAGAGATCTAAAAAGGACGAGGGCCAAATTTGTTTACATAGAGGGTGGTTCACATGTAGAATTAACTTGCTGAGGAAGTAGTAGATACTGGTACAATTACAACATTTAAAATAAGTTTGGGTAGGTACATGAATAGGAAAGGTTTGGAGGGATATGGGCCAGCAGCAGGCAGGACAGGTTTAGTTTGTGATTATGTTCGGTATGGACTGAAAAGTCTGTTTCTGTGCTGCGTGACTTTGTGACTACGACTCTATAACTGTAACTAATTATAATTTGCCGTGCTGGTAAATGCTAACCATTTCTTCGGGAAGCCTTTAATTGAGAGCATTAACAGAACAAATGAATCTGCCAAGTGAAGGAAGCAAAACCTGTCACTGTCTTCAATAGAGAAACCAAGCCAATCTTTCCAGTCTGCCCCTCTCCCTGGATTCATTTCCTTTGAGCTCCTGCAAGCCAACAATGGAACCCAGAATGAAAAAAAAAGGGAAACCGGGATGAGAAAAGAGAGTGTTGTATTCACAAATGATGTCCAGAGGAAGAAATTCGCAGCCTGGGGCGAAACTCAATCTTCATTGAGAGAGACAAGCGCCAGCAGCTTCAGAAGCGCATGGTCCAACTTCCGCGAGCTCTGATTGACAGGAGGACCAGGCTTCTCCCGGTCCTCCAGAGAGTCAATGGGTCAATCCCCGGGCGGCTGACGCCAGGGCTATTTGGAACACGGGGACATCACCGGCCGGCACCGCGGCTCCTATTGACTCCTTCAGGAAGTCCCCGCCCCCCATTGTAGACGTCACAATGCCGAAGATTACCTGTCAGTTTCAGAGTAACATCTGGGTAACATCGGGGGACAAAGCAATGTCTCCCCCTTTCCACTCCTCGGGCGAGGGCACAGGCATACACTTTTGTGCAACTGGAGGGAATCCAGAGAGGGAGCGGACTCTGCAAAAGGTGCTCAGATGCTCTTTGTCCCTCAGAGAAATGAAAGGTTATTTCATTTTCCCCTCAGTTTGACGTGTTTATTCGAATACAATTTGCACCTTGGAAAATGATTGCTTCTTTTCTCATGTTCATAATTAAAAAGGGTAGTTTCTCATGGAACGGTGCAGCATTTAAAATTGATATAAAATGTACATATATTTGGGCGGCACCGTGGTTAGCACTGCTGCCTCACAGCGCCAGCAATTCCCGCCTCAGGCGACTGACTGTGTGGAGTTTGCATAGTCTCCCTGTGTCTGCGTGGGTTTCCTCCGGGTCCCCCGGTTTCCTCCCACAGTCCAAAGATGTGCAGGTCAGGTGAATTGGCCATGCTAAATTGCCCGTAGTGTTAGGTAAGGGGTAAATGTAGGGGTATGGCTGGGTTGCGCTTCGGCGGGTCGGTGTGGACTTGTTGGGCCGAAGGGCCTGTTTCCACACTGTAAGTAATCTAATCTAATCTACTTCATGTGGTGTATATCTGACATTATTCACTGTTGTAAAAGCCTCATACCTACTGTTTTTCACCTTCTATTATGATGGAAACCCACTGGCCCATTCACACCAAGGTGAGGCCATTCTCCGGTTCTCAGTGTGGGTGAAGAGTCATTTAGGCGTCTGACCTCCTGACACACCAGCGCGAAAGCATTCATCGATTCTTCCGGCCTGCTTAAACACTAGCAGGTCCACAATGGGAAGAGGCTGTTTACCTGGTCCGTGTATGGGCAGAGGTTCAGTCAGATAGATGACCTGCAGAAGCACCAATGGGTACATGTGGTCAAGAGGCCATTCACTGCCCTGAGCGAGGGAAGGGCTTCAGTCAGGTCAGCAACTTGTAGAAGCACGAGGCGCTTCCACATGGGAGAGAGGCCGTTCAGGTGACCCGAGTGCAGGAAGGGGTTCACTCACTCAGCTAAGCTGATAACCCACCAGTGGGTCCACACCTGCTCGCCGTGTGGGAAGGGCTTCACCTGCTCTTCCCACCTGCAGAGGCACCAGCGAGTTCATGTGTCATCGCAGGTGGGAGGAGCGGGTGAAGCCATTATTAACCGGACTATCAACCCAGTTCTGGGGACTCCTGGGTTCAAATCCTGCCACAGCAGATGGTGGAATTGGAATTTGGTCAGAAATCCGGAGTCCAGAATCTAATGATGAAACCATTTTTGGGGAAAGAAAATCCATCTGATTCACTCATGTCTTTCTACTGATGGAAACTGCCGTTGTGGGAAAGGATTCATTCAGTCGCCCCAGCCGCATCCTTTACCCGATCTGGCCTACACGTGACTCCAGACCTAGAGCAGTGTGGTTGACTCTTGACTGCGCACCCACCTCCCCACCCCCGGCAAATGAGTGGAGAAAAACTTACTTGGATACAGGGTATAAGTTGAAATTGCTGATTGAGGCAATACTTCCCTACAGGTTAAGACTGTACCTAGGATCCAATTATAGTGCTGACCAAGAGTAAGGGAGGTGGTGGTGGGGTGCACTTTGACCTTGAGCTGTTTTTAAAAAAAAGCTACTTTTTATACGCCATGTTGCTGGGGGGATCTGAAGCTGTAACAAAGTTGGGTTGCAATAAAGGAGACCTGAACTTACTGCCGGACTCAGGCTCTCATTGAAAACTGAGAGATCCAAGTTTTTTTTAAAGCTGCTCATTCCTTTCAGTCTCCAGCACTAAGTTTCCAGTGTTGCGTATCAGAAGGAGCAGTGAATGAGTAGCTAGTATTGTTAGAAACTGTTAAACTGTTCATCTCTGCAGCTACTGCATAATTTCATCGGCATTGTAAAGTTTAATGGCAGTAGGAGGAGGTGTGGGCTGTATTCACTAGAAACAAAGTTAAAAATCACACAACACCGGGTTATAGTCATCAGGTAGCTGTGGAGCAGGATCATAAGACACAGAATTTATAGCAAAAGATTCGAGTGTCATGCACCCAAAATGATATATTGAACAAACCTGGATTGCTGTCAAGTATTTCATCTTTTAGTCTGTAAATCCCAGAACTACTTTAAGTCACATTCTCGAGATAACTTAAGGCTTTATAAAACTAGGTGACATCTCAGCTCAGACGTGAAATGTGTGAGGTCTGTCAGCCAATCCTGAGTCAGAGTGATGTATTTCCAAAGTAGGAGTTGATAAAACGTGACATGGATTGACTGCCTGCAGATTGTTTGCTTTTTGAGCAAAATAGAATGTATCTGCAAATGCAAATACACCCTACAGACCTGTCTATATGTGCAGCTGGGGACAGAGCACACACAGAGAGTCAGCACAGGTGAGTGCCCATGACAGAATGTGTGTTTGTATGTGTGCATGTTTGGTAAAATGTGTGTGTGTGTGTTACATTTACATTGTGGAAACAGGCCCTTCGGCCCAACAAATTCACACCGACCCGCCGAAGTGCAACCCACCCAGACCCCTACACTTACCCCTTCACCTAACACTACGGGCAACTTAGCATGGCCAATTCAGCTATCCTGCACATTTTTGGACTGTGGGAGGAAACCGGAGGACCCGGAGGAAACCCACGCAGACACGGGGAGAATGTGCAAACTCTACACAGACAGTCGCCTGAAGCGGGAATTGTCTCTGGCGCTGTGAGGCAGCAGTGCTAACCACTGTGCCATCCACGCTCTCATGCCCATGAGAGAATGTGTGTTTGCATGTGTGCATGTTTGTAAAGTGTATGTGTGTGTGTGTGAGATGGAGTATAAGCCTGTGAGAGGGTGTGTGCCTGGGTGTGAGTGTAGGGTTGTGTGCTTGTGTGTCTGAGAGAGAGTGAGTGTATTGAGAGGGTATGCGCGCGAGAGACAGAGAGAGATCACCTGTAGTGTGACATGAACCCAAGGTCCCGGTTGAGGCCACCCTCATGGGTTCCAAACTTGGCTATCAGCCTTTGCTCGGCCACTAGAAATGATTAAGTAGTTACACAATGCACATTGGAGAAGGCAGGGTGTCTTTTAATTTGCAGAAGGTGGGAGGCTCTGCATGCTGTGATCCAGGTCAAACACGTGCTGGAGGATCTTTGTTCAGAGAAACGCAGCTAGAAGCCTGACTGCAGACATGTTGGGGGAAAGGGGGAAAAGTTAACCAGACACTTTATTCTGGGAGACAGTCATTCCCCTCCTGACAGAGCCTTCTGATTGGGTCAGTGGAAGGGTCAGGAGGGTGCGAGGGTGAGTCAGGCAGGTAAAGGGGATTTGAGTGAGGGCTGTGAGGGAGAGGAACTAACTGGCTGGATGGTGGGAGTAAGAACAACATTGGGAAGGGGTGGTGGTGGTAACAGACAGAATAGTGACTGGTATTGTGTCCGTTCTCTGCAGTTAGCAGCAGAAAGCCAGATGGCATCGGTGTCTGTCTGGGGATCAGGATTTGGGAACCAATGTGCTCAGGGCTGGAGAAGTGGGAAAGGGAGGTTGCAGCAGGTGTGGTCCAACAATATTAGGAGGAGAGAGCCTCTGCAGAGGCCGCATGAGAAGTGAGAAGTTACAAGTTACAAGTTCAAAGCAGAATGTTAAAGTTCTGGGCAGCACGGTGGTTCAGTGTTTAGCACTGCTGCCTTACAGTGTAAGGGACCCAGGTTCGCTTCCACCTTTGGGCGACGGTCTGTGTGGACATACGATATATTGAACAAACTTAAATTAGATTTAAGTATCAGTTGCATGACACTTTTGCCATAAATTTGGTATCTTATGATCCTGTTCCACAGCTATTCACCCTATCGATGCTCCTGATGAACTTCTATAAGGTCACCATTGAGCCTCTGACACTCCAGGGAAAACACCCCAGCTTATTCGGCCTCTCCCTGCAGCTCAAACCCTCCAACTCTGGCAACTGCCTTGTAAATCTTTTCCAAATTCTTTCAAAATTTCACAATATCTTTCCTGGAGCAGGAAGACCACAAATGAACACAGCATTCCAAAAGTGGCCTAATCATTGTCCTGTACAGTGGCAACATGACCTCCCAACTCTAATACTCAATGCACTGACCAATAAAGACAAACATACCAAATGCCTTCTTCACTATCCTGCCTACCTATAACTCCACTTTCAAGGAACTATGAACAAGCACCACAAGGTCTCTTTGTTCAGTGTCCGCTTAACTCCCCCACAACATTAACTGTGTAAGTCCTGCCCTGATTTGCCTTATCAAAATGCAACACCTCATATTTATCTAAATTAAACTCCATCTACCACTCCTCAGCCCATCAGCGCATCCAATCAATTCAAATTTATATTGAAGTTTCTTTCCTCTCTCATTCCCTAAAAGCTGATAATCTCCATCCCACACATTCTCCCTCCATTCTCACTTTGCTGAATCTAATCCCTGCTGTACCTCACCCTGAAGGGTCTGGTACATGCTGATTAACAGGCCCCCACTCAGGGGGGATCTAATTGAAACATATAGAATACTGAACAGCCTGGACAAAGTGAACGTTGGGAAGGTGTTTCCATTGGTAGGAGAGACTACGAACAGAGGGCACAGCCTTAGAGTAAAGGAAAGATCTTTAAGAATGGAGAGGAGAGAAATTCCTTCAGCCAGAGAGATAGGTTGGGGCATAAGACGTTGAAAGGTGATCTTATAGAGGATTGTAAAATTATGAGGGGTATGGATGAGGTGAATGGCAGGTGCCCTTTTCCAAGGGTGGGGATTTCAAGATAAGGTCGCAAATTTTGAAGGTGAGAGGAGAAAGATTTTAAAACGATATGAGGAACAACAGTTTTATTTTAACACAGAGAGTTATTTTGTGTGTGGAATGAATGTCCAGAGGATGTGGTGGATGCAGGTACAGTTACAACATTTAAAAGACATTTAGATAAGTACATAAATATGAAAGGTTCATAGGGACATGGAACATGCGCCAAATGCAAGCAGGTGGGACTAGTTTAGTTTGAGAATATAGTCAACATGGACTAGTCAAACTGAAGGGTTTGTTTCTGTGCTGTTTGACTCTGTAACTGTTCTGTATTGGTCTGAAAACCTTACCTTCCCTCATAACCATCCACTAATTTGTTGTTCAAAAAATCAGGTGAACTCAGCCTTGAATATTTTCAATGACCCACTAGCTACAGGAAGATATTCCCACTTCTGAACTCAATTCCTCTTGCTAATGTGCCCCTTTACTGCTCATTGCTTGTTGCACCTGTCTGACGACTGGCACTGACTAATGTAAAAGGACACTGAGGCCCATTTTTACATCCACATCCCTGTTGAAGGGCTCGTGCCCGAAACATCGACTCTCCTGCTCTTCGGATACTGCCTGACCTGCTGTGCTTTGCCAGCGTCCCATTTTTCGACTCTGATCTCTAGTCCTCACTTTCTCCACATCCCAATATATCACCGTTTAAACAATGCACCTCCTTTCTGCTTTTTCTTTTCCCACAGGAAAGGCTATCATTTCACATTGTGGTAATGCATTTGCCAATTGATACACAAAACGTGACCAACTTTTCCAGAGTCTGTCCGCTCCCTGGATTCATTCCCTTTCCTTTCAGTTGCTGCAAGTTAACAATGAAACCCCAGAATGAGAAAAAGGGGAGGGTGAGAAAAGCGTGTTGTACTCACAGATGTTGGAGAGAGGAAGGAAGTTGCAGCCTGGAGTGAAGCTCAATCTTCATTCAGAGAGAGAGAGAGAGAGAGAGAGAGAGAGAGATGAACAGCTAAAGATTCGAAGAACATGGGTCCAATTGCCGAATTTAGATAGTGGGGTGCTCTGATTGGCAGGGGGACTTGGTTGCTTCCGATCCTCCAGGGCTCTACATTGGACCATCAAAAGTCGGTAAAAACAATGACTGCAGATGCTGGACACCAGATGCTGGATTAGAGTGGTGCTGGAAAAGTACAGCAGGTCAGGCAGCATCCGAGGAGCAGGAAAATCCATGTTTCGGGCAAAAGCCCTTCATCAGGAATAGAGGCAGAGAGCCTGCAGGGTGGAGAGATAAAAAGTAGGTCGCCCGCCATTCACAGTGCTTTGCCGACGCTGAGGCGCTTAGGCAGTGTGTTTTGTGGAGGTGCTTGTGTTATTGACAGATTTGAAGTGTCCAAATGCCAATAAAAGGAAAAAAGCCCACAATTTCCCCCCCACCTCGACATTGTATTCCTTTTGTATGTCTTTTCCGCAGGGCAGGGGAGTCCCAAACCAGAGGGCATAGGTTTCAGGCGAGAGGGTGAATTTAACATGGACCTAAGGGGTAACTTTTTCACGTAGAGGGTGGTGTGTGTATGGAATCAGCTGCCAGAGGAAAGGCATCTAGATGGGGGTATATGAATAAGAAGAGTTTAGAGAGATATGGGCCAAATGCTGGCAAATGGGTCACTAGATTAATTTAGGATATCAGCTTGGCATGTACCCGAGGGTTTGTTTTCATGCTGTGCAACTCTATGACTATTTCTACATAGTCAGAAACATATTTGCAAGACTACAAGTAGGCCATTCACCCTTAACAGCCTGTCGTGAACTGTGGCCTAACTGCACATACTTCAATGCAAGTTTCAGAAAGGTGTCTGCAGCTATTAATTATGTTTCTGAATATATCATTTTAACTCTCTCAATTTTAAAGATCAATCATTTCTCACACATTCCAATCTCCCAGGTAGAGTTAGCACCATCCATTCTCTCTCTCTCCTGCAAAGGGCTTGACACAGCAAACAAAGAGGGTACAAGGCATGAGAAAGAACAGAGGGTCAGTGGAAGAGAAGAGAGAGAGAATGGACAGGGGACAGTAGGTGAAGGGGGAGCAAAAGACTAGGGATATAGTGAGAGGGAAGGGATAGAGGGTAGGGCAGAGAGAGAGAAACACACTGGGAAACAGAGGGTGAGGGGGTAGGGAAAGATTTGGGGGGCAGAGGGTGTTGGAAAAGAGAATGAAGGCAGAGAATGAGGGAGAGAGAGAATGGGGGTGCAGAATGCGGGGAGAAAAAGAATGGATGGGGGTGCAGTGGCTGGCGAGAGAATGGACAGGGAGGCAGAAGGTGGGGATAGAAAGAGAATAAGTGGGGGGAGAGGGACTCGATAGGGCCAGAAGGTGGGGAGAGAGGGAATGGATGGGTTGGAGAGAGAGGGAATCGTTGGGGTTGGTCAGAGGGTGGGAAGAAGGGGAATGGATGAGGTGGGGTAAAGTTTGGGGAGAGGGCCTGGACATAGGGATGGAGATGGGGGCACAGGGAGAGAGAGGGAATGAAAGGGGGGACAAAGGTTAGGGAGAGGGATGAGGTGTGACAGAGATTGGGGAGAGAAGGAATGGCTGGGGTGGGGTAAAGTTTGGGAGAGGGAATGGATGGAGGGAACGGAGGGTGGGGAGACAGAGAGGGAATGAAAGGGTAGGAAGGTGGATTGGACAGAGGACATATGGTGGGGAGATAGCATGGACAGGGGTGAGATGCGAGAGAGAGAGAGAGAGAGAGAGAGAGAGAGAGAGAGAGAGAGAGAGAGAGAGAGAGAGATAAAAGGACAGGAAGCTGAGGATAGGGACAGAGAATGGATGGGGAGCTGGAGGAGACAGACAGACAGAAAATGGACGTGGTGCTGTGGGAGATAGAGAAAATGATGGGGGAATGGACAGCGGGCACTGGGTGGCAGGGGGAAATGGACAGCGGGTGCTGTGGGGATGATTGGGTCTGAAGGGAGGGGATGTTGGTGAATGCATCCCACCACTCCCAGCATCCCCTTCTCTGCACATGCACAGTGCAGATTTTTGTGAATGACACGAGAGAGTCTGGAACACTGTGTGAGCACAGTCATCTTTACATCCTGGCATCAGCAAACCATTGCTTTTCCGTTTTAAAAACTAAATAAAGATGTGGGTGATATCCTTGGGATGGCAAAAAAATGGCTAAGAAACTGAACCAAGAGTCAGCACTGTCAGAAGGGAGCTGGGCAAAAACAGGAGGATAGAAGGATGAATTTAGGTGAGTATCCATTGAAAGGTAAGGAATTGGGAGACAGAGATATCGGGAAAAAGATAGAGAAGGCTGTTCCATAAAAGTCAGAATTCTTTTATTCTATTTTCTGCCCTTAGCAGAAGAGGATTTGCTGTTCAGGCACAGACAAGAAAATTACTCAGGGCCTGAATATCAGCATCATTTGAATTCAGAAGGGGATATATTTGCCTACAGGAACTGATTTCAAATATCAACGTGACGTGAGAAGCCCTCTGATTACACACAGTCTGTATGGGAGTGCTCCAGGATTCTGATTGTGGAGAGAACTTTAATGCTTTAGTGTAATGTGGACTAGTGTTCTCGCTGTAGATGAGCCCTTCATTGGATCATTGAAGCTGCCGAGATACAATGACCGCATTGTATCCAATCCTGTGGAAGCAAATTCCATTCCTCAAACAGACTGGAGTGTCACCAGGACTGGGGAGAAGCCAATCGATTGCTGAGCGCTGCAGAGGGGATTCCTTCAGTCCAAGACTGTAGGTGGCCCAGTGTTTAGCACCGCTGCCTCACAATGCCAGGGACCCTTTAGGTGACTGTCTGTGTGGAGTTTGCATTTTCCTCCACCCTCCCGTGTCTGCAGGGTTTCCTCTGCATGCTCTGGTTTCCTCCCATGGTCCAAAGATGTGCAGGTTAGAGTGGACTGGGCATTCTTAATTCAGGGATTAGCCGCAGGAATGTTTGGGTGGGTCCAGGTGGGATGCTCTTCAGAGGGTCACTGTGGACTTGTTGGGCCTAGGGTTTGTTTCCACAGTGTAGGGTTCTATGAGTCCCCCAAACATGTCTGCAGCCTGACTTCCAGCTCCATCTCTTTGAGCCGAAGGTCCTTCAGCATATGTTTGCCCTGGATCACAGCATCCAGAGCCTCCCACCTTCTGCAAATCAAAAGACAAGTCCCACCCTACACTCTCCAATGTGTGTTGTGTAACTGCTTAAATCGTTATTAGTGGCCCAGCAGAGACTGATAGCCAAATTCAGAACCCATGAGGATGGCCTCAACTGGGACCTTGGGTTCATGTCACACGACAGGTAACTACTCCATACACACTCTATCGCATACTCACACAGACGCCTCCCTCAAATACACACACACACCCTCTCACGGGCTTATACTCCATCTCACACACACACTTTACCAAGCATGCATACACGCTATCATACACACGCACACTGTCTTTCATGCTCGCACACTTATATACAAGACTTTGGGGTGAATTTTAATTTGCAGAATTATCTGAAGATACATTGTATTCTGCTGAAAAAGCACACAATCAATCATGTAATATTTTATAAATTCCTACTTTGGAAATAGAACCAGTCTGACTCAAGATAGACCTTAAGTCATTTCGAGAATATGACTTTAAAGTAGTTCTGGGATTTACATATTAATGAACCAAAACCTGCACCCATCCTAAAAGATGAAAGACTTAACAGCAATCTAGGTTTGTTCAAAATATAATTTCTGTTGCATGAAACTGCGATTATTTGCTATATTTCTGTGTCTTATGATCCTGCTCCACATCCATCTGATGAAGGAGCAATGTTCCAAAAGCTAGTGCTTCCAAATAAACTTGTTGGACTATAATCTGGAGTTGTGTGATTTTTAACTTTGTTTCGAGTGAATACATCCTCCACCTCCCGGTGCTGCCAGTAAATGTTACAATGCTGATTAAACACTGCAGTACGTGCAGAAATGAAAAATTTACAATTTCTAATGATATTATCTACTCATTCACGGCTCCTTCTGACTCATGACATTGGAGACTTAGTGCTGGAGGCTGAAAGAAATGAGCAGCTTTAAAACAAAAACCTGTCGGATCTCACAGCTTTCAATGAGAGTCTGAGTCCAGGGGTAAGCTCAGGTAACCTTTATTGCAACCCAACTTTGTTACAGCTTCAGATCTCCCCAGCAAAAAGGTGTACAAAAAGTAGCTTTTGTTTTCTTAATCAGCTCAAGGTCAAAGCGCACACAATCCTTCCAACTCCACTTCCTTTACTGTTGGTCAGCACCGAGTTGTCTCCATTTTGCGGGGGGGGGGGGGGGGGGGGTCAAGAGTCACCCAAACTACTGTTGGTCTGGGGTCACGTGTAGGCCAGACTCAGCAAAGGATGCAGCTGGGATGACTGAGTGAATCCTTTCCCGCAACGGCAGTTTCCTTCCCTAAAATGGACGTTAGTGAATCAGATGGGAGATTTTCCTCCCCGAAAATGGTTTCAGCATCAGATTGTGAACTCCACATTTCTGACGAAATTTCAATTCAGCTGTCTGCTGTGGCGGGATTCAAACCCGGGAGTCCCCAGAGCTGAGTTGATAGTCCAGTCAATAATGGCAATCGGCTATTGCTCCTTCAATCCCCCTGCGATGGCACGTGAACTCGCTGGTGACTCCGCAGGTGGGAGGAGCGGGTGAAGCCCTTTCCACATTGAGAGCAGATGAATGGCCTCTCCCCGGTGTGGACCCTTTGGTGGATCAGCAGTGTAGATGACTGAGCAAACCCCTTCCCGCACACGGAACATGTGAACGGCCTCTCCCCGGTGTGGATCCGTTGGTGCCTCCGCAAGTTGCCCACATGACTGAAGCTCTTCCTGCACTTGGTGCAGGTGAATGGCCTCTCCCCAGTGTGGACCCGCCGGTGCGTCAGCAGAGTGTAGGAATCGACGAATCCCTTTCCGCACTCAGAGCAGGTGAATGGCCTCTCCCCCATGTGGACCCGCTGGTGTTTCAGGAGATGGGATGCATCAATGAATCGTTGCCCACACTGAGAGCAGGAGAACGGCCTCTCCCCGGTGTGAACCCGCTGGTGCGTCTGCAGCCGGGACGACTGAGTGAATCCTTTCCCACAATGGCGGCAGATGAAAGGCCTCTCCCCGGTGTGAACCCGCTGATGCGTCTGCAGGTTGCACAGCCAACTGAACCTCTTCCCGCACACTGAGCAGGAGAACGGCCTCTCCCCGGTATGAATGCGTCTGTGGGTTTCCAGTGCCGATGGGGAAGCGAATCCTTTCCCACAGTCCTCACACTTCCACGGTTTCCCCATGGGGGGAGCTTTCCTTGTGTCACTCTGGCTTTAAAATTAAAAGCAGAACAGGTATGCAGTCTCTCTCCACCGTGAGGCATGAGATTTTGATCCCTCAAGTTGAGTAAATGGTTTGAAGCACTTCTCACAGTCAGTGCACTGATTCTCCCTATGCGGGTGTCTCAATATTCTCTCTACCACACCAGTATCTAAAATATCTCACGCAGACAAAAGCAAACATGTCTTCTTCATTTGAACAGTTGCTGATATTCAAGCACCAATGATTCAAGTGGCTCTGTCAGAAATTGATTTATCATTTGCTTTCAGATTTCTTTCTGCATGTCTTCCTGCAAAAAAAAAATCACAAATTAAGAGATCACTGTCAGTACTGTTAAATGAACATAACATTGGTGGCAATTCCTGTAGATTGCCAGATGTCTGCTGATCACATATTATCCAGGATACAGAAAACCCTCATGCAGCCAGATAGCCTTAAGTGTCTATGAAGGAAAACTTCATTTAGGTGACAATGAGCTGGAACAAGCTGCCTCCAAAGGTGCTGGAAATGGAGCTGAATCAAGGACATGATAATGAAATGTCAATGCTGCTTGCGAAAAGAGTCCTGGAAAGCCAGTAAAGTTGCTGAATGACTTCCTGCTGTCCGATTAAATAAAAAAGATGCCAAGACCTACAGGACGGTACGCCATTACTGTATTACAAGGTGAAAAATCATAGCTATGAAGGGTTAACAACAGCCAACAATATCAGATATACACCATATGACGCAACATATGCCAACATTTGAAATCAATGCGCCAATCCCTTAAATGCTCCTCAGTTTCATGATAAACTACCCTTTTAATTGTGAACATGAGGAAAGAAGCAATCCTCTTCTCGGTTGCAAACTTTATACGTGCCAAACAGAGGGAATACACAATGAGAATACCTTTAAAAGGGACAGACAGCATCTGAGCACCTTTGCAGAGTCTGCTCCCTCCCTGGATTCACTCCAGTTGCTACAAATGAACAGTGTTTCCCCCCCCCCACTCTCTGCCTCCCAGGATGAGGAATGGAAAGGCGGAGACATTGCTTTACTCTGAGATGTTGCCCAGCGGGAAGGAGTTTCACTCTGAAACTGACTGAGCTACTTCCGAGTTGTGGCGTCCACAATGGAGGGGTGGGACAGACAGTGGCCTCGCACTGTGCCTGCCCTGCCCTGCAGCTGAGGCACGTGGGGAGGGGAGGACACTTTGCAAACTCCTTTCGCTCTCCTCCAAGTCAATGCGGTTTGAGTTCAAGCAAAGCATGGAGTTTCATTTTAGCTTCACGCTCACAGAAAACCTCCTCCTCTGTGAAACCAACACTTTACTCCCCGTCCAACCATGGAAATAGCGATTTATGAGACTCCAGAGTTGGAATTCCTCCCATACCTGCTGTAAGGGGTTTGGTAGGAAACTGTTTATTTTATGAACCATTTCAATTCAACCTCATCTTTGCCATTCAAATACTAATTTTACACGGAGGGTGGTTCATGTGTGGAATGAACTTCCTGAGGTGGGTGCGGATACAATTAAAAGACATTTGGATAAATATATGAATAGGAAAGGTTTGGAGGGATATAAGCCAGGATCAGGCAGGAGAGACGGGTTTAATTTGGGATTATGGTTGGCATGGACTGGTTGGACTGAAGGTCTGTTTCCATGCTGTATGACTCCATGGCAGGTTCACAGTTCCTTGTAAGTGATTAGATTAGATTAGATTACTTACAGTGTGGAAACAGGCCCTTCGGCCCAACAAGTCCACACTGACCCGCCGAAGCGTAACCCACCCATTCCCCTACATTTACCCCTTTACCTAACACTACGGGCAATTTAGCATGGCCAATTCATCTAACCTGCACATCTTTGGACTGTGGGAGGAAACGGAGCACCCGGAGGAAACCCACGCAGACACGGGGAGAATGTGCAAACTCCACACAGTCTGAGTCGGGAATTGAACCCGGGTCTCTGGTGCTGTGAGGCAGCAGTGCTAACCACTGTGCCCACTGAAGAAGGTGTTTGGTTTGCTTGCCTTTATTGGTCAGTGCCCTGACTGGAGGAATTGGGAGGTCATGTTGCAGCTGTACAAGACATTGGTTAGACCACGTTTGGAGTATTGCATGCAATTTTGGTTCCAGTGACATACCATACACCAGAGATAGTGACTGAAATTGACTACAATACAGAATAAAATGATTAAAACCTGCAGTGCAGAAAGAGGCCATTTGGCCCATTAAATGCATTGGGTAGAGGTGGTGGGAGCTCATTTTGCAGCTGTTCAGGACATTGGTTTGGCTACTTTTGGAATATTGCATTCAATTCTGGTCTCCCTGCTATAGGATAGGAAAGCTGTTGTGAAACTTGAAACGGTACAGCAAAGATTGATAAGAATGTCGCCAGTGTTGGAGGGTTTGTGGTATCAGGCGACGCTGGATAGGATGGGGCTGTTTCCCTGGAGTGTCGGAGGCTGAGGGTGACCTTATATAGGTACATAAAATCATTAGGGGCATGGATAGGGTAAATAAGCCAGAGGAAGGGTGGAGGCTGGTACAATTACAACGTTTAAAAGGCACCTGGATGGTTGTGTGAATAGGAAGGGTTTGGAGGGATATGTGAAAAATGTTGGCAAATGGGTCACTAGATTTATACAGAAGATCTTGTCAGTATGGATGTGTTCAAAAAGTCTATTTCTGAGCAGTATATCTCTATGTCTATTTGATAACAGATGCTTTATTTCTGTTGATGTAAATATTGTTATAAATCATAGCTGGGAACAAATAGTTAGAAATATGGGAGACAGAATTCCTCAAGTAGGGTACGATAAGAATCCTGGGAGATCCCTAACTCTGATTTACTATCTAATGAACAAACGTTAAGCACGAGCACCAATTGTGTGTTTATGTCTAATTTTGTTTCATTTTTCTTATTTCATTCCCTATGATGAGTCTCTGTTTGGATGGTTGACAGGCTAAGAGACTGTCGGTTGGGCCTTGATCGGCAATGTTTTATTGTTCTGGAAGGTATAAAGGTGGGGGGGGGTCAAAGCTTCAGCAGAAATCTAGCAGAGCTGAGAACAGACAACACCTTATCCTGTGGAAACAGGGAGATCAACAGAGGACAGAGAAATCAGGACATGCAATCCGAGCTGACACCAGACTACCCTGTGATCAGTGCTGTGATTAGCAATGCCAACCCTCTACCTTTACCTAGCTTTCCACTCGACTTGAATGCCATGTACTCCCTCGATATTCAGAATCCAATACTTGTCATTCCTAAAGCTATGTCTCTGTAAGGAGTCTCAGATCATATCCTCTTCAGCGTGTGCAGTCAATTTATTCACTTTCTTTTAACAATGCAGCACACATTCGGACATACAGTCTTCACTTTAAATTTTTGCGATCTTTTGCATCCAGCTTTGATTACTGGTACACTTACTCTCCGTGTCCCTTTCTATCATTCTCTAATGTTCGCTTTCCACATCACTACATTGCCTTGATTTGAATTCCCCAATGCCTTATCTTCACCATGGACATCTAGTCCCTGTTCACCTTCATCCCCCATCACAAAAGACTCAAAGCCCTCCACTTCTTCCTTTCTCGCCATACCAACCACTCCCCTTCCACTGACACCCTCCTTCTGAACTGGTCCTCACTCTGAACAACTTCTCTTTCCAATCCTTCCACTTCCTCCAAACCAAAGGAGTAGCCATGGGCACCCGCATGGGCCCCAGCTATGCCTGCCTCTTCATAGGCTATGTGGAACAGTCCATCTTCCGCAGCTACACTGGCACCACCCCTCACCTTTCCCACCGCTACATCGATGACTGTATCGGCGCTGCCTCGTGCTCCCACGAGGAGGCTGAACAGTTCATCCACTTTACCAACACCTTCCACCCTGACCTCAAATTCACCTGGACCATCTCAGACTCCTCCCTCCCCTTCCTAGACCTCTCCATTTCTATCTCGAATCAACACGGACATTTACTACAAACCGACCGACTCCCACAGCTACCTAGACTACACCACCTCCCACCCTGCCCCCTGTAAAAACGCCATCCCATATTCCCAATTCCTTCGTCTCCGCCGCATCTGCTCCCAGGAGGACCAATTCCAATACCGAACAACCCAAATGGCCTTCTTCTTAAAAGACCACAATTTCCCCCAGACGTGGTTGACGATGCTCTCCACCGCATCTCCTCCACTTCCCGCTCCTCCGCCCTTGAGCCCCGCCCCTCCAACCGCCACCAGGACGGAACCCCACTGGTCCTCACCTACCACCCCACCAACCTCCACATACATTGTATCATTCGTCGTCATTTCCGCCACCTCCAAATGGACCCCACCACCAGGGATATATTTCCCTCCCCTCCCCTATCAGTGTTCCGAAAAGACCACTCCCTCCGTGACTCCCTCGGCAGGTCCACACCCCCCACCAACCCAACCTCCACTCCCGGCACCTTCTCCTGCAACCGCAAGAAATGCAAAACTTGCGCCCACACCTCCCCCCTCACTTCCCTCCAAGGCCCCAAGGGATCCTTTCATATCCACCACAAATTCACCTGCACCTCCACATCATTTACTGCATCCGCTGCACCCGATGTGGCCTCCTCTATACTGGGGAGACAGGCCGCCTACTTGCGGAACATTTCAGAGAACACCTCTGGGGCACCCGGACCAACCAATCCATCCACCCTGTGGCTCAACACTTCAACTCCCCCTCCCACTCCACCAAGGACATGCAGGTCCTTGGACTCCTCCATCGCCAGACCATAGCAACACGACGGCTGGAGGAAGAGCGCCTCATCTTCCGCCTAGGAACCCTCCAACCACAAGGGATGA
The DNA here is from genome assembly GCF_037043375.1 of Chiloscyllium plagiosum. Classification (NCBI taxonomy): domain Eukaryota; kingdom Metazoa; phylum Chordata; class Chondrichthyes; order Orectolobiformes; family Hemiscylliidae; genus Chiloscyllium; species Chiloscyllium plagiosum. Next base: position 77,577,940 of record NW_028270165.1, on the reverse strand, counting down.
ACTCAGATTTCTCCAGTTTCCTCATTTCCCCTCCCCCCACCTTGTCTCAGTCCCAACCCTCGAACTCAGCACCGCCTTCTTGACCTGCAATCTTCTTCCTGACCTCTCCGCCCCCACCCCCACTCCGGCCTATCACCGTCACCTTTACCTCCTTCCACCTATCGCATTTCCAACGACCCTCTCCCAAGTCCCTCCTCCCTACCTTTTATCTTAGCCTGTTTGGCACACTTTCCTCATTCCTGAAGAAGAGCTTATGCCCGAAATGTCGATTCTCCTGTTCCTTGGATGCTGCCTGACCTGCTGCACTTTTCCAGCAACACATTTTCAGCTTTGATTTGGATTGGCCATGAGAAATGCATTTTTATACATTCACAGTAATAGAAGCAGAAGCAGGGCATTTGGCCCATCGAGCCTAGTCCACCATTAATTAAGATCGCGGCTGATCTATCCATCATCTCAGCTGCTCTTACCTGCATTATCCCAACCACCCTAAATTCCCCTACCATGCAAACTCCCATTGAACCGAGTCTTGAATATGGCTGCTTCTATTGCTTCCTTGACCAAAGAATTCCATAGATTCACCACTCTCCGGGAAAAGCAGTTCCTCCTCCTCTGCCCTAAACCTAGTCCCCCCAATCTTGTGGCCTCGTCTCACCCACCAGCAGAAACAATTGGATAGGGTGGGTCTGGGTGGCATGATCTTCCGACGGGTCAGTGTGGACTTGATGGGATGAATGGCCTGCTTCTACACTGGAGGGCCTCTATGATTTACCAAAGTTGTGTTTGCCACAGATCACAGCACTCAGAATCTCCCACCTTCTGCAAATTGAAAGACAAGTCCCACCCTGCCTCTTGTGTGTTGTTTTACCTAACTGATAAACCGTTGAGTGAATACAGCCCACACCTCCCTCTTCTGCCACTAAACGTAACAATGCTGGTGAAACAATGCATTACCTGTAGTGTTGAAAATTGTAAGACTTCTAACGATAGCAGTTGCTGATGCACAGCATTAGAAACACAATGTTGGAGGCTAAATGTAATGAGCAGTTTAAAACAGAAACCCACCTAACCTTTCACTAGGCTCCCCATTCAGGACACTTTACTTACTGCCAGTAAACCTTAAAACACTTCAACCCCACATTGCAACAAATTCCCACTTTCCACCAAAATCCTGGGTGTCCTCACTCACTCAGTTGCTGTCGCACAAATGAAAAATTTCATTGTAACTTCTTCTGCTCCCAGTAAGGGCAAAACATCTTTGAAAGCTGCTCTGAAAGTCCAGTCTTCACTACACTTCTGCTTTCCTTTGATCCAGCTCGTCTGGACTGAACAGATATCCTAAATTAACATAGTCCCATTTGCGAGTACTTAGCCCATATTCGTCTCAACCCTCCCTATTTATGTACTCATCCAGATGCCTTTAAAAATGTTGCAATTATAGGGCCGCCACCACTTCCTCTGGCAGCTCATTCCATGCATGCATCACCCTCTGCGTGAGAAAACTTCCCCTAAGGTTCCTTTTAAATCATTCCCCTGTCAGCTCAAACCTGTGCCCTCTAGATTCCCCTACTCTGGGGAAAAGATTCTTGGCTATTCACCCTATCCATGCTCCTTATGAACTTCTATAAAGTCACCCCTCAGTCTCCAATGCTCCAAGGAAAACAGCCCCAGCCTATTCAGCCTCCCCCTATAGCGCAAACTTTCCAACTCTGGCAACAGCCTCGTAAATCTTATCCAAACCCTTTCATAGATTTGCAACATTTTTCCTTTGGCAGGGAAACCAGCACTGAACAGTATTCCAAAAGTGACCTAATCAATGTACAGCCACAACATGACCTCCCAACTTCTATACCAAAATGCACTGACCTATCAAACAAGCACACTAAACACCTTCTTTGCTATCCTGTCTACCTGTATCCCACTTTCAACAAAATATGAACCTGCACTCCAAGGTACCTTTGTCCAATTAACTGTGTAGATCCTGCTTTGAACTGCCTTTCCAAAATGGGGTTAAGAAAATTGTCAGCCGTGATTGAATGATGGAGCACACCTGAAGGGCTGACTGGCCTAATTTCTGCTTCAATGTCCTATGTTCTTTTGCTGTTCTGGACACAGAGTCTGAGATTTGGGAGTAGGAATAGGCCATTTGGTCTTTCCAGCCTGCACCAGCATTGAACAGTTCATAACTGGATATAAATATACCTGCATCTAGGTGGTTCAGGCCGGGACTATTTTCACTGGAGCATCGGAGATTGAGAGGTGGCCTTATAGAGGATTATAATATCATGAGGTGAACGGCAGGTGTCCTTTCCCTCAGGTGGAGGTTTCAAGATTAGGGAGCAATTTTTAAGATGAGAGGAGAAATATTTTAAAAAGACATGAGGGGCACTTTTTTACTTAGCCAGACAGTGGTTTGTGTGTGGAATAAATGTCCAGAGGAAGTGGTGGATGCAGGTACACCTCCAATGTTTGGATAAGTACATGAATAGGAAAGGTTCGGAGGATATGGGCCAAGCACTGGCTGGTGGGACTAGTTTAGTTTAGAACATAGAACATAGAACAATACAGCACAGAACAGGCCCTTCGGCCCACGATGTTGTGCCGAACTTCTAACCTAGATTAAGTACCCATCCATGTACCTATCCAAATGCCGCTTAAAGGTCGCCAATGATTCCGACTCCACCACTCCCACGGGCAGCGCATTCCATGCCCCCACCACTCTCTGGGTAAAGAACCCACCCCTGACATCTCCCCTATACCTTCCACCCTTCACCTTAAATTTATGTCCCCTTGTAACACTCTGTTGTACCCGGGGAAAAAGTTTCTGACTGTCTACTCTATCTATTCCTCTGATCATCTTATAAACCTCTATCAAGTCACCCCTCATCCTTCGCCGTTCCAACGAGAAAAGGCCGAGAACTCTCAACCTATCCTCGTATGACTTCCTCTCCATTCCAGGCAACATCCTGGTAAATCTTCTCTGCACCCTCTCCAAAGCTTCCACATCTTTCCTATAGTGAGGCGACCAGAACTGCACACAGTACTCCAACTGTGGCCTAACCAAAGTCCTGGGCTCCAGGCTGAATATTTACCATCTACCACCACTCTCTGCCTTCGACCGGTTAGCCAGTTTTCTATCCAATTGGCCAAATTTCCCTCTATCCCATGCCTCCTGACTTTCCGCATAAGCCTACCATGGGGAACCTTATCAAATGCCTTACTAAAATCCATGTACACTACATCCACTGCTCTTCCCTCATCCACATGCTTGGTCACCTCCTCGAAGAATTCAATAAGACTTGTAAGGCAAGACCTACCCTTCACAAATCCGTGCTGGCTGTCCCTAATCAAGCAGTGTCTTTCCAGATACTCATAAATCCTATCCCTCAGTACCCTTTCCATTACTTTGCCTACCACAGAAGTAAGACTAACAGGCCTGTAATTCCCGGGGTTATCCCTATTCCCTTTTTTGAACAGGGGCACAACATTCGCTACTCTCCAGTCCCCTGGTACCACCCCCGTTGCCAGTGAAGACGAGAAGATCATTGCCAACGGTACTGCAATTTCCTCTCTTGCTTCCCACATAATCCTAGGATATATCCCGTCAGGCCCGGGGGACTTGTCTATCCTCAAGTTGTTCAAAATGTCCAACACATCTTCCTTTCTAACAGGTATCTCTTCTAGCTTACCAGTCCATTTCACACTCTCCTCTTCTACAATACGGTCCCTCTCGTTCGTAAATACTGAAGAGAAGTACTTGTTCAAGACCTCTCCTATCTCTTCCGACTCAATACACAGTCTCCCACTACTGTCCTTGATCGGACCTACCCTCGTTCTCGTCATTCTCAGGTTTCTCACATACGCATAAAATGCCTTGGGGTTATCCTTGATCCTATCCGCCAACGATTTTTCATGCCCTCTCTTAGCTCTCCTAATCCCTTTCTTCAGGTCCCTTCTGGCTATCCTGTATCCCTCCACTGCTCTGTCTGAATCCTGTTTCCTCAACCTTATGTAAGCCTCCTTCTTCCTCTTTACCAGACATTCAACCTCTCTCGTCAACCAAGGCTCCCTCACACGACCATTTCTTTCCTGCCTGATAGGTACATACATATCATGGACACGTCGTATCTGCTCTTTGAAAAAGTTCCACATTTCCACCACATCCTTCCCTGACAGCCTATGCTCCCAACGTATGCTCCTCAAATCCTGCCTTACAGCATCGTAATTTCCCTTCCCCCAATTATAAAATCTACCTTGTTGTGCGCACCTATCTCTCTCCATAACCAAGGTGAAAGTCACAGAATTGTGGTCACCATCACCAAAATGTTCACCCACTAACAAGCCCACCACTTGTCCCGGTTCATTACCGAGTACCAAATCCAATATGGCCTCCCCTCTGGTTGGACAATCTACATACTGCGTTAGAAAAGCTTCCTGGACACACTGCACAAACACCGCCCCATCCAATCTACTTGATCTAAAGAGCTTCCAATCAATATTTGGGAAGTTGAAGTCGCCCATGACTACTACCCTGTGGCTTCTGCACCTTTCCAAAATCTGTTTCCCAATCTGTTTCTCCACATCTCTGCTGCTATTGGGGGGCCTATAGTAAACACCCAACAAGGTGACTGCACCTTTCCTATTTCTGACTTCAGCCCATACTACCTCCAGAGGCAGATCCCCCTCAAACTTCCTTTCTGCAGCCGTTATACCATTTCTAATTAGCAATGCCACCCCCCCTCCTTTTTTCCCACCCTCCCTAATCTTACTGAAACACCTGTAACCAGGAACCTCCAACAGCCATTCCTGTCCCACATCTATCCACGTTTCCGTGATGGCCACAACATCGTAGTCCCAGGTACCGATCCACGCCTTAAGTTCACCCACCTTATTTCTGATACTCCTTGCGTTGATGTATACGCACTTGAGCCCATCTCTGTGTCCGCTAGTAGTCCCTGTCAGTGCTACCTTCTCCACAGCCCCCCTACAGTCTTGGGCATCCTGACAAACAGCTAACCTACTTGCTGGACTACAATTCTGGATCCCATCCCCCTGCCAAATTAGTTTAAACCCCCCCGAAGAGTGCTAGCAAACCTACCCCCCAGGATATTGGTGCCCTTCTGGTTCAGGTGCAACCCGTCCTGTTTGTACAGGTCCCACCTTCCCCAGAATGCAGTCCAATTGTCCAAATATCTGAAGCCCTCCCTCCTACACCAGCCTTGCAGCCACGTGTTCAACTGCACTCTCTCCCTATTCTTTGCCTCACTGTCACGTGGCACCGGCAACAACCCAGAGATGACGACTCTGTCTGTCCTAGCTTTTAGCTTCCAGCCTAACTCCTTGAGCTCTTGAATGACCTCCCCACCCCTCTTCCTACCTATGTCGTTGGTGCCAATGTGCACCACGACTTCTGGCTGCACACCCTCCCCCTTAAGGATTCTGAAGACACGGTCTGAGACGTCTCGGACCCTAGCACCCGGGAGGCAACAAACCATCCGTGAGTCTCGCCCATGTCCACAGAACCGCCTGTCCGTCCCTCTAACTAGAGAGTCCCCTATAACTAGCGCTCTCCTCCTCTCCCTTCTGAGTCTCAGAGCCACAGACCCCTTCACTGCAGCTTACACCTGCAACACTGTTCCCCCCCAACAGTTTCCAAAGCTGTATATTTATTTTTTAGGGGAACGACCACAGGGAACCCTGCACTGCCTGCTTCTTCCCCTTCCCACCTCTAACTGTTACCCAGCTACCTCTGTTCTCCGGCGTAACTATGTCCCTGTAGCTTCTCTCAATCACCCTCTCAGCCTCTCGAATAATCCTCAGTTCATCCAACTCCAGTTCCAGTTCCCTAACTCGTTCGGTGAGGATCAGGATCTGACTGCATTTCCTGCAGACGAAGTCGGCAGGAGTATCGGTGGTCAGCTTGAGAACATAGTCAGCATGGACTATTTGGATTGAACGGTCTGTTTCTGTGCTGTATGACTCTGTGACTGTTTTGTACTGGTCTTAAAACCATTTTCTTGCTTTCCCCATAACCATCCACTTCTTTGATCTTCAAAGTCAAATTAACTCAGCCTTGAATACATTCAATGACCTAACTACAAGAAGACATCCCCACTTCTGAACTCAATCCCTCTTGCTAATATACCACTTGCTTTGCACATTGCTTGCTGCACCTGACAATCGGCATTGACTGGTGTTGAAGGACGCTGAGACCCCATTGTCCATCCACACATCATCGCTGATGAAGGGCTTGTGCCCGAAACGTCAACTTTGCTACTCCTCGGATGCTGCCTAACCTGTTGTGCTTTTCCAGCACTACACTTTTCAATTCAGATCTCCAGTCCTCACTTTCTCCACATCTCACCATTTAAACAATGCACCTCGTTTCTGCTTTTTATTTTACACAGCAAAGACTATAACTTCACCATGCATTTGCCATGTGTTTGCAAATTGAGACACAGACCTGGATCAACTTTTCCAGAGTCTGTCCCCTCCCTCAATTCACTCTCTTTCCTTTCAGTTGCTGCAAGTGAAGCCCAGAATGAAAAAAAATGGAAAATGTATTGAGAAAAGAAACTACCGTACTCACAAATGTTGGACAGTGGAAGGAAGTTACGATCTGGGGTGAAGTTCAATCTGCATTCAGAGAGAAAAGGAGCAGCAACTGCTTCTGAAGCTCACGATCCAACTTCCGCATTTCGACAATGGTCGGCTCTGACTGACAGGAGGACCATACTCCTTCCGGTCCTCCAATGGTCCACGGAAAGGAGCTCGCGCGCCGTGTCTGCGGACACCCAAGAGTATGCGCAGTGCTTTGCTGACACTGCCGGACATGCGCAGTGCTTTGCTGACACTGCCGGACATGCGCAGTGCTTTGCTGACACTGCCGGACATGCGCAGTGCTTTGCTGACACTGCCGGACATGCGCAGTGCTTTGCTGATGTCGCGGTGCATGCTCAGTTGATGTTAGTCAAAGTTAAAAATCACACCACACCAGGTTATAGTCCAACAGAATTTATGATCTTGCGATCTTATATTTCACAACCACCTCCGAAGCCTAGTGCTTCAAAATAAGCATGTTGGAGTACAGTAGTTTCTTTTCTCAACACATTTTCCATTTTTTTTTCATTGTTGACTTGCAGCAACTGAAAGGAAAGAGTGAATTGAGGGAGGGGACAGACTCTGGAAAATTGATCCAGGCCTGTGTCTCAATTTGCAAACACATGGTGTGTGATTCTTGTGAGGAAAGAAGCAATCCCTTTCTGGGGTGCAAACTGAGGGAGTACACAAGGAAAATACCTTTCAGAGGGTCAGAGAGTGTCTGAGCACTTTTGGAGAGTAAACTCCCTCCCTGGATACACTCCAGTTGCTACAAGTGAACAGCGTTTCCCCTCTCTCTCTCTTTCCTTCCCAGTGTGAAAATTCTAGTCCCATTTGCCAGCACTTGGCCATTATCCTTCGAAACCCGACCTGTTCATATACCCATCTAGATGCTTTTTAAATGCTGTAATTGTGTCAGATTTCTGACAGAATTCCATTTGCTGGTTGCCCACCTGACTGAAGTCCTTCCCGCACTCTGGGCAGGTGAACGGCCTCTTCCCTGTTGTGGACCTGCTGATGGTTCAGCAGGTCCCAAGAATTGATTAATCCCTTCCTGCACACGGAGCAGGTCAACAGCCTCTCCCCGTGTGGAATCACCCATGGGTCAGCAGTGTGGAGGAGCAGTTAAAGCAATTCCCATACTCGAAGCAGGAGAACGGCCTCTCTCTTGTGTGAAACCACCGGTGTCTCAGCAAGGCAGAGGAATTGCTGAAGGCCTTCCTGCACTCAGAGCAGCTGAAGGGCCTCTCCCCAGTGTAGACCCACCGGTGGGCTATGAGGCTGGAAGTCTGGATAAAGCCCTTCTTGCACTAATGGCAGCTGAAAGGCCTCTTCCCCCATGTGGATCTGCCAGTTTGCCAGCAGGTGGAAGGCCTGGACAAAGCCCTCCCTGCTCTCGGGGCAGGAGAACCAGCTGTCCACAGTTTGGACCTGCCAGTGCCTCAGCAGGACGGACAAATTGCTGAAGCCCTTCCCACAATTGGGGCAGAATAATGACCTCTCCCTGGTGTGACTGTGCCAATGAGTCTCCAGCATTTCCCACAGTTGCCACATTTTCATAGTTTCTCCACAGGGTGGGATTCCTCAGGTTTCTCCATGGCCGAAGCTTCAACCACACAAAAAATGCATGTACAGCCCTCCCCGCCCTGAATTCCTCTTTCCAGGCCGTATAATGCTTTCAGGCTGCACACTCAATGCCCTGCAACAGTAGGGTCTTGCATCCAGTCCCACTGATTTTGAAAAATTGCTGAAACAGGAACCAAAAAACTTTGATTCTGAGAGTAGGAGCATAGTCGAAAGTCATTGCGGTCATGATGGATTGAGTGACACTCAGACATTGACGTGACAGTGAGGGTTGCAGACATTGGAGAGTCCGAGTCGAAAAGTGCGGCACTGGAAAAGTGCGGCACTGGAAAAGCACAGCAGGTCAGGGAGCATCTGAGAAGGAGTGTCGAAATAAGGCATAAACCCTTCATCTATTGATCTGGAAAATTGTGTCTTCAGATCTTCAAATACTCCTCATTTAGAGATTCCAAAAGACATCACTGTCAGTGCAGGGTAGAAGTTCTGAACAAGCAACTCTACTTTCTACAGAACATTCTTTCCTTTTGTTATTCCACAAAATTGAAAGCACCATCCCACTCTCTCTCCCCCTCTGTTCTCACTCCGCTTTAACTACGTTTTCTGAAGGTGCTGATTCAGACTCTTACAGGGACAGAAAAGCAAAAAATGTCAAGACTGACATCTCTTTGAATTTAGGATAATTTCACCTGAAAGTTAATGTCTTTCATGACATTGGGATACTGCTGAGAGTGAGCAGGTCTGATTTTGGGAATGAGTCATCAAGGCATTGACACAGACACCAGAGAGAAACTGATTCTACAGACGTGGAAAACGTTAGTGACAAGCCAGAGTCTCAGAGATATACAGCACAGAAACAGACCCTTGGGTCCAACTCGTACATGCCGATCAGATATCCTAGCCTATCCATTTGTCACCACCTGGCCCATATCCCTCTGAACCATTCCTCATCATATACTCATCCAGGAAATGATGAAGGGCTTTTGCCCAAAATGCAATTTTCCTACTCCTCGGATGCTGCCTGACCTGCTATGCTTTTCCAGCACCACTCTGATCTTGAAATACCTGAGTTTGCAGAGTCTGCTCCCTCCCTGGATTCACTCCAGTTGCTACAAGTAAACAGATTTCGATTCACCTCCTCCCCCACTCCCACTGCACCCCAAGCTCTCTTCCTCCCTCCCAGGATGAGGTGTTGTCCAGAGGGAGGGAGTTTCACTCTGAAACTGACAGGACCACTTCCACGTTGTGATGTCGTTGGTCTGCACTGTCCTGCAGCAGAGATGAGGGTGCATTAAAATCCCTTCCCTTCATACAATCCCTACATTGTGGAAGCAGGCCACCCAGCCCAATGAGTCCCCAAAAACCTTCCGAAGAGTAACCCACCCAGACCCATTCCCCTACCCCTATTAATCTACATTTATTCATAGTGCTCAGGGTTGTGCAAGTTAGGTGCATTAATCAGGGGTAAATTAGCATGGCAAATCCACCCCAACCTGGATAAAGTTAAAAATCACTCAACACCAGGTTATAGTCCAACAGAAGCACTAGCTTTCGGAGCACTGCTCCTTCATTTGTGGGCGGCACGGTGGCACAGTGGTTAGCACTGCTGCCTCGCAGCGCCAGAGACCCGGGTTCAATTCCCGACTCAGGCGACTGACTGTGTGGAGTTTGCACGTTCTCCCCGTGTCTGTGTGGGTTTCCTCCGGGTGCTCCGGTTTCCTCCCACAGTCCAAAGATGTGCAGGTTAGGTGAATTGGCCATACTAAATTGCCCGTAGTGTTAGGTAAGGGGTAAATGTAGGGGTATGGGTGGGTTTCGCTTCGGCGGGTCGGTGTGGACTTGTTGGGCCGAAGGGCCTGTTTCCACACTGTAATCTAATCTAAAAATCTAATCAGGTGGTTGTAGAGTATAAGATCATAAGACACAGAATTTATAATGAACCATGGTTGTGTCATGCTACTGAAATGATATATTGAACAAACCTGGATTGTTAAGTCTGTCATCTTTTAGACTGGGTATCATTAACATGTAAATCTCAGAATTTCTGATAAGTCACCTTCTCGAGCCACCACAAAAGGTGACATCACAGGTCAGACAATGCATTAAAGGTGTGAATTTTGAGACAGACTGGTTCTATTTCCAAAGTGGAATTTACAAAATGTTACATGTATTGACTGCCTGCATATTGTGCATTTTTTGCACAAAATAGAATGTGTTTGCAAATATTCTGCAAATACAAATTCACCAATATACATCTGTTGTGTATGTGCATGAGAGAGAAAAGATCTATTTTCATGCTGCATATATCTCTCTATTTCATAAGACACTTTATTTCTGTTGATGTAAACATTATTATAAATCCTAGCTGAGTACTAATAGTTAGATGTAAGGGAGAGAGAATTCGTCAAGTAGGGCACTGGGAGGCCCCTATTTCTGGTTAACTTCCTAATGAAGAAACATTAACTACGAGCACCGACTACATATGTATTTCTAATTTTGTTTCACTTTTCTTATTTTAGTCCCCGCTACGTTGACTCTCTGTCTGGATCACTGACAGGCTGGGAGATTGTGGGTTGGGTTTTGATTGAATGTTTTATTGGTCCAGAAGGTGGAAAAGGGGGTTCAATGCTTCAGCAGAAACCCCGCAGAGCTGAGAACAGACGACATCTAATTCTGTGGGAACAGGGAGATCAACAGAGAACAGAGAAATCAGGACTGAAATCCTTAACACCAAACTACCATGTTATCAGTGCTGTGATTAGCAGTGCCAATCTTTACCTAGCTTCCCATTCGACTTGAATGCCACATACCCCCTCGATATTCAGGATTCAATCCTTTTCATCCTGAAGCCACGTCTCTGTAAGGAGTCTCAGATCATAATTATTCTCTTTAACATGTGCAGTCAATTCCTTCACTTTTGTTACGATGCAGCACACATTCAGATATATAGTTTTTAGTTTCAATTATTGTAATCTTTAGAATCCAGTTTTGATTGCTGGTAATCAACTTTCCTTGTCCCTTTCTATCACTATGTTGGTCATCTGTCTTGATTTGGATTGGCCATGTTAAATTGCCCATAGTGTTCAGAGATGTGCAGGTTTGGTGGGTAATCCAATGGAAATGCAGAGTTATAGTTTCATAGTAATAGAAGCAAGAGTAGGCCATTTGGCCCGTCGCACCTGCTGTACCATTCATTAAGATCATGGCAGATTGATCCATCCTACCTCCATTATTCCAACTACCCTTAATTCCCTTATCATGTAAAAACCCATCCAACTGTGTCCTGAATATATTCAATGAAGCTGCCTCTACAGCTTCCCTGGACAAAAAATTTCCATAGATTCACTACTCTCCAGGAAAAGCAGTTCCTCCTCATCTCTGTCCTAAATCTACTTCTCCTAATCCTGAGGCATAATCTCACCCACCAGCAGAAATGACCTCATGGGTGGGGTGAGGTGAGTCTGGGTGGCATGATCTTCGGAGGGGTTGACCTGGACTTGTTGGACCAAAGGGCCTGGTTCCACACTGTTGGGCTTCTCTGATTTCCCACAGTTATGTTTGCCCCAGATCACAGTACCCAGAAACTCCCACTTTCTGCAAATTGAAAGACAAGACTCAATCTGCCCTCTCGTATGTGTGTTATCTAACTGCTTAATCATTTCTAGTGAACACAGCCCACACCTCCCGCCGCTGCCAGTATACTTTGCAATGCCAATGAAACAATGTAATACCTGCAGTACTGAAAATTCAAAGGCTTCTACTGATAACAGTTACTGATTTGCTGCTTCTTCTGTATTTCTAATGCTGTGCATCATTGTTGGAGACTGAAAGACATGAGCAGTTTTAAACAAAACCCCACCTCACCCTTTACTAGGCTCCCCACTCAACACACTTCACCTACTGCCGGTAAACCTTAAAGCACTTCAACCCACAGTGCAATGAATTTCCACTTTCCACCAAAATCCAGAATGTACTCCCTGGTCATTCACAGCTCCTAATCTCCCTATAATCTCTCTACGCACGGTCATTAGCAGCTCTTTATTGCTACCTTTGCTTCTGGAGCCATGACTCACCTTCTCTCAGCCTAGTATTTCCCCCAGTATTTCCCCTAGTATTTCCCCCTTTTTTTAGCTTTGACAAAGGGTCAGTTAGACTCGAAACGTCAGCTCTTTTCTCTCCTTACAGATGCTGCCAGATCTGCTGAGATTTTCTCTTTTGGTACTCAGTTGCTGTCTCACAAATGGAAAATTTCTGTGTAAATTCTGCTCCCAATAAGGACAAAACATCTTTGAAAGCTGCTCTGAAAGCCCAGTCTTCACAATGACACTTCTGCGTTTACTGAAGACGATTAGAGTCATACAGCATGGAAACAGACCCTTCAGTCCAAGTCTTCTGTGCCAACCAGATATCCTAAATCAATCTAGTCTCACTTGCCAGCTCTTAGCCCATATCCCTCTAAACTCTTGCTATTCGTATACTGATCCAGATGCCTTTTAAATGCTGTAATTGTACCAGCCACCACCACTTCCTCTGGCAGCTCATTCCATACATACACAATCCTCTGTGTGAAAAAGTTACCCCAAGGTCCCTTTTAAATCTTTTCCCTCTCACTTCAAACCTATGCCCTCTAGTTCTGGACTCCGCAACCATGGGGAAAAGACCTTGAGTATTAGATTAGATTAGATTACATTACAGTGTGGAAACAGGCCCTTCGGCCCAACAAGTCCACACCGACCCGCCGAAGTGCAACCCACCCATACATTTACCCATTACCAAACACTATGGGCAATTTAACATGGTCAATTCACCTGACCTGCACATCTTTGGATTGTGGGAGGAAACCAGAGCACCCGGAGGAAACCCACGCAGACACGGGGAGAATGTGCAAACTCCACACAGTCAGTCGCCTGAGGCGGGAATTGAACCCGGGTCTCAGGTGCTGTGAGGCAGCAGTGCTAACTACTGTGCCATCGTGCCGCCCAATTCACCCTATCCATGCCCTTTACAAACTTCTTTCAGGTCACCCCTCAGCCTAGTGAAACAGGCCCAGCCTATTCAGCTTCTCCCTATAGCTCAACCGCTCCAACTCTGGCAACTGCCTTGCACATCTTTTCCAACCCCTGTAAAACATCTTTCCTATAGCAGGGAGACCAGAACTGAATACAGTATTTCAAAAGTGCCCGAACCAATGTTCTGCACAGCTGCAACATGAATCCCAACTCCTGTTCTCAATACTCTGATCAATAAAGGAAATCATACCAAACGCCTTCTTCACTATCCAGTCTACCTTTGACTTCACTTTCCAGGAACTATGAACCTAAACTGAACAGATCATAACTGGATATGAATATACCTACCTTTATTGGTCAAAGCACGGAGCATAGGAGTTGGGAGCTGGAAATGTGTTGCTGGAAAAGCGCAGCAGGTCAGGCAGCATCCAGGGAACAGGAGAATCGACGTTTCGGGCAGAAGCCCTTCTTCAGGAATGGGGAAAGTTTGTCCAGCAGGCTAAGATAAAAGGTAGGGAGGAGGGACTTGGGGGAGGGGCGTCGGAAATGCGATAGGTGGAAAGAGGTCAAGGTGAGGGTGATAGGTCAGACTGGGGTGGGGGCGGAGAGGTCGGGAAGAAGATCTCAGGTTAGGAAGGCGGTGCTGAATTTGATGGATTTGACTGAGACAGGGTGGGGGAGGGGAAATGAGGAAACTGGTGAAATCCGAGTTCATCCCTTGTGGTTGGAGGGTTCCTAGGCAGAAGATGAGGTGTTCTTCCTCCAACCGTCGTTTTGTTGTGGTCTGACGATGGAGGAGTCCAAAGACCTGCATATCCTTGGTGGAGTGGGAGGGGGAATTGAAATGTTGAGCTACAGGGTGGTTGGGTTGGTTGGTCCGGGTGTCCCAGAGGTGTTCTCTGAAACACTCCGCAAGTAGCCGGCCTGTCTCCCCAATATAGAGGAGGCCACATTGGGTGCAGAGGATGCAATAGATGATATGTGTGGAGGTGCAGGTGAATCTGTGGCGGATATGGAAGTTTCCTTTGGGGCCTTGGAGGGAGGTGAGGGGGGAGGTGTGGGCGCAAGTCTTTCACCTCCTGCGGTTGCAGGGGAAGGTGCCGGGAGTGGAGGTTGGGTTGGTGGGGGGTGTGGATCTGACGAGGGAATCACGGAGGGAGTGGTCTTTACAGAATGCTGATAGGGGAGGGGAGGGAAATATATCCCTGGTGGTGGGGTCCGTTTGGAGGTAGCGGAAATGACGGCGGATGATGCGCTGTACATGGAGATTGGTGGGGTGGTAGGTGAGGACCAGTGGGGTTCTGTCCTGGTGGCGGTTGGAGGGGCGGGGTTCAAGGGCGGAGGAGCGGGAAGTGGAAGAGATGCGGTGGAGGGCATCGTCGACCACGCCGGGGGGGAAATTGCGGTCCTTGAAGAAGGAGGCCATCTGGGTTGTGCGTTTTTGGAACTGGTCCTCCTGGGAGCAGATGCGGCGGAGTCGAAGGAATTGGGAGAATGGGATGGCGTTTTTACAGGGGGCAGGATGGGAGGAGGTGTAGTCCAGGTAGCTGTGGGAGTCGGTCGGTTTGTAGTAGATGTCCGTGTTGATTCGGTCGCCTGAGATAGAAATAGAAAGGTCGAGGAAGGGGAGGGAGGAATCTGAGACTGTCCAGGTGAATTTGAGGTCGGGGTGGAAGGTGTTGGTGAAGTGGATGAACTGTTCAACTTCCTCGTGGGAGCACGAGGCGGCGCCGATACAGTCATCGATGTAGCGGAGGAAAAGGTGGGGGGTGGGGCCAGTGTAGTTGCGGAAGATGGATTGTTCCACATATCCTACGAAGAGGCAGGCATAGCTGGGGCCCATGCGGGTGCCCATGGCTACTCCTTTCGGAAATTTTGAAATACTGCATTCAGTTCTGGTCTCCCTGCTATAGGAAAGATGTTTGACAGGGGTTGGAAAAGATGTGCAAGGCAGTTGCCAGAGTTGGAGCGGTTGAGCTATAGGGAGAAGCTGAATAGGCTGGGCCTGTTTCACTAGGCTGAGGGGTGACCTGAAAGAAGTTTGTAAAGGGCATGGATAGGGTGAATTGGGCAGCACGGTGGCACAGTGGTTAGCACTGCTGCCTCACAGCACCTGAGACCCGGGTTCAATTCCCGCCTCAGGTGACTGGTCCTCACCCTGAACAACTTCTCTTTCCAATCCTCCCACTTCCTCCAACCCCTTGACCATGACCCCACCCCCCACCACCAAACCATCATCTCCCAGACCGTCCATAACCTCATCACCTCGGGTGATCTCCCATCCACCGCCTCCAACCTCATAGTCCCACAACCCCGCACCTCCCGCTTCTACCTCCTGCCCAAAATCCACAAACCTGACTGCCCCGGCCGACCCATTGTCTCCGCCTGCTCCTGCCCCACCGAACTCATCTCTGCGTACCTTGACACCGTCCTGTCCCCCTTAGTCCAAGAACCCCCCACCTACGTTCGGGACACCACCCATGCTCTCCACCTGCTCCATGATTTTCGCTTCCCCGGTCCCCAACGCCTTATTTTCACCATGGATCCAGTCCCTGTACACCTCCATCCCCCATCACGAAGGACTCAAAGCCCTCTGCTTCTTTCTTTCCCGCCGTACCAACCAGTACACTTCCACTGACACCCTCCTTCGACTGACTGAACTGGTCCTCACCCTGAACAACTTCTCTTTCCAATCCTCCCACTTCCTCCAAAAGGCGACCGAATCAACACGGACATCTACTACAAACCGACCGACTCCCACAGCTACCTGGACTACACCTCCTCCCATCCTGCCCCCTGTAAAAACGCCATCCCATTCTCCCAATTCCTTCGACTCCGCCGCATCTGCTCCCAGGAGGACCAGTTCCAAAAACGCACAACCCAGATGGCCTCCTTCTTCAAGGACCGCAATTTCCCCCCCGACGTGGTCGACGATGCCCTCCACCGCATCTCTTCCACTTCCCGCTCCTCCGCCCTTGAACCCCGCCCCTCCAACCGCCACCAGGACAGAACCCCACTGGTCCTCACCTACCACCCCACCAATCTCCATGTACAGCGCATCATCCGCCGTCATTTCCACTACCTCCAAACGGACCCCACCACCAAGGATATATTTCCCTCCCCTCCCCTATCAGCATTCTGTAAAGACCACTCCCTCCGTGACTCCCTCGTCAGATCCACACCCCCCACCAACCCAACCTCCACTCCCGGCACCTTCCCCTGCAACCGCAGGAGGTGCAAGACTTGCGCCCACACCTCCCCCCTCACCTCCCTCCAAGGCCCCAAAGGAAACTTCCATATCCACCACAGATTCACCTGCACCTCCACACTATCATCTATTGCATCCTCTGCACCCGATGTGGCCTCCTCTATATTGGGGAGACAGGCCGGCTACTTGCGGAGCGTTTCAGAGAACACCTCTGGGACACCCAGACCAACCAACCCAACCACCCTGTAACTCAACATTTCAATTCCCCCTCCCACTCCACCAAGGATATACAGGTCTTTGGACTCCTCCATCGTCAGACCACAACAAAACGACGGTTGGAGGAAGAACGCCTCATCTTCCGCCTAGGAACCCTCCAACCACAAGGGATGAACTAGGATTTCACCAGTTTCCTCATTTCCCCTCCCCCCACCCTGTCTCAGTCAAATCCATCAAATTCAGCACCGCCTTCCTAACCTGAGATCTTCTTCCCGACCTCTCCGCCCCCACCCCAGTCTGACCTGTCACCCTCACCTTGACCTCTTTCCACCTATCACATTTCCGACGCCCCTCCCCCAAGTCCCTCCTCCCTACCTTTTATCTTAGCCTGCTGGACAAACTTTCCCCATTCTTGAAGAAGGGCTTATGCCCGAAACGTCGATTCTCCTGTTCCCTGGATGCTGCCTGACCTGCTGCGCTTTTCCAGCAACACATTTCCAGCTCTGATCTCCAGCATCTGCAGACCTCACTTTCTCCCCATAGGAGTTGGGAGGTCATGTTGCAGCTGTACAAGATATTGGTGAGGCCATTTTTGGAATATTGCATACAATTCTGGTCTCCTTCCCCTCAGAAGGATGTTCTGAAATTGGAAAGAGTTCAGAAAATGTTTACAAGGATGTTACCAGGGTTAAAAGTGAAGCTCAACCTTCATTCAGAGAGAGAGGAGCAGCAGCTTCAGAAGCACAAGGTCCAACTTACATATTTAGACAATAGGGGGCTCTGATTGGCAGGAGGACAAGACTGCTTCCAGTCCTCCACAGCTCCCACTTGGCGCATGGAAAGACGGTTGCACGCCGTTTCTGCGGGCACCAAGGTGCATGCGCAGTGCTTTGCTGACACCGAGGCGCATGCTCTGTTGAAAAGCACAGCGTGTCAGGCCGAATCTGAGTAGTAGGAGAGATGACGCTTCAGGCACAAGTCCTTCATCAGAAATTATGCGTGACGTACAAAGTGGCCTGGTGTTACTGACAAATTTTAAGTGTCCAAATGCCAATAGAAGAGAAAAAGGCTGGAACCACAATTTTTTTTTCCCTGCGACTCGACATTTTATTCCTTTTGCATTTTGTCTGGCTGCTCAACTTTTGCACGTCTTTTTCCCAGGATACGGGAATCCCAAAGTAGAGGGGCATAGGTTTAGGGTGAGAGGGGAAAGATTTAGAAGGGACCTAAAGGGCAACTTTTTTGTGCAGAGGGTGGTGCGTGTAGTGAACAAACTACTAAAGGAGGCTGGTACAATTACATTTAAAAGGCATCTGTATATAAAAAGGAAGGGTTTTGAGGGATATGGGCCAACTGCTGGCAAATGGGTCACTAGATTAATCTAGTCAGCGCGGACTGAAGGGTTTGTTTCCATGCTCTACAACCCTATGACTGTATTTCTTAATCATCAGAACCAATTTCACAAGACTAGGCAATGGCCATTCACCCCTTCCAGCTGGTCCTGAGCTGTTTCAGAAAGATTTCTGCAGCTTTTAAAAAAATGAACATGCTTTCAGACTTTAACAATGTTTCTGAATATATCATTTTAGCTATTCTCAATTTTAAAAATCAGCCTTTTCTCATGCACCCCCATCTCCCAAGTAGAGTCATCGCCATCCATTCTTTCTCTCTTTTCTGAGAAATGTTTGATACAGTGAGCAAAGAGGGCTCGAGGGACGAGAAAGGATGCGGGGGGTGGATAAGGGAGAGAAAGTGGCTAGGGGGACAGAGGGTTGGGGGATAGAATGGAGAGACATGTGGGGGAGAGAGTGTGAGGGGCGAGAGAATGTGGGGTGCAAACCATGGGGAGAGAGAGAATGAATGGGGGTGGGGGGGAAAAGAGAGAGAAAGAGAATAGGGAGAGAGAGATAGCACAAATTCCACCTTTCCCAGGACCAGTGTCAGTGTGTCATAACTGGAACCCACTCCTCCCACAGCAGACTTGGGGCAATCATTTCTCAATATACACGTAACTAAGGCAGTAGAATCATATAATCCCTACAGGCCATTCAGCCCATCAAATTCACACCGACCTTCTGAATAGCATCCAACCCAGACCAAACCGCTTAGCCTACAACCCTGCAGTTCCCCATGGCTAACCCACCAGAAGCTGCACAACCCTGGACATTAATACGGCCGATCTACCCTAAACTGCAGATCTTTGAACTGTGGGAGGAAGCCACCGCATGTGGAGATAATCCATGCGACACAAGGGGAGAACTTGCCAAAGTCCACACAGACTTGAGGGTGGAATCAAACCCAGGTCCTTTCTGCTGTGAGGTTAATGTTTCTCCTTTCCCCTGAACATGTCTCAGCCTGGTTTCCAACTCCAAATCTCAGAGCCAAACATCCTCCAGCATGTTTGCAAAATGGATCACAGCATCCAGAGCCTCCCACTTTATGCAAATCAAAAGACAACTCCCACCCTGCTCCCCACCCCATCCCCAATGTGTTGTGTAACTGCTTAATTGTTTGTTGTGGCCGAGCAGAGGCTGATAGCCAAGTTCAGAACCCATTGTTACCTTCTTTTACTCGAGGTTCTTACACACTTGATGTAATTGTAACACACTAATTTCTGTGAACAAGCAAAAGTTCTCTCTGAACAAAGGAAACAGTCTGTCCTTTATACAAAACTCTCAACATCACAGTTATTATTGCTCACAAGACAACCCTCATTGTCACATGCCACTCAAGATACAATGCAGCGACCACCCCACCTCCAAAAACATTGTAATGCAAATCATCCCTTAATAGTCACAGCTGTAGCAAATTGCTTTTTGTTGCGATAGGGGAGTAGTTAAATTCTAACTATAATGTTCTTATTGATTTCTGGATGAAAATGTAAATCATCCCTGAGTGGCAAGGAAATGGCTGTGTTAACCTCCCACATTCCACGAAAAGACAAAGACACACCACCTTACCCCCCGGGCATTCAAATTCTTGCAGGTCAGCAGAGCAAATTAACTCTTTAATATCTCACCAGGAGGATGGCCTCATCTGGAACCTTGTCACAGTACAGGTGACCCCACTACACACACACACACACAGACCTTCTCACATGCTAATACTCCATCACACACACTTTTCCAAGCATGCACACATGCAAACACACACTCTCATGTCCATACACTCGCACTGTTTCTCTCATGCACACACACAAGTCTATGGGGTGAATTTGCATTTGAGAATGATATCTGCAGATATATTCTATTTTTCTGAAAAAGCACACAATCTGTAGGCAGTCCATGTAATATTTTATAAATTCCTACTTTGGAAATAGAACCAGTCTGACTCAAAATTGTGAAACAGACAGACTCTAAACCCTAAACTCACAGCTTTAATGCATTGTCTGAGTTGAGATGTCACCTCTGTTTATAAAACATTGATATCTCGAGAATGTGATTTAAAAGTAATTCTGGGATTTACATATTAATGAACCTGCAACCCATTCTAAAAGATGAAAGATCATTTCAGTTGCATGACACTGTGATGTTTTGCTATAAATTCTGAGTCCTATGATCCTGCTCCACAGCTCCCCAATGAAGGAGCAGCACTCCAAAAGCTAGTGTTTCCAAATAAGCCTGTTGGACTATGACCTGATGTTGCGTGATTTTTAAAACTTTGTTACAGTGAATACAGCCCACACCTCCCACTGCTGCCAGTAAACTCATTCACTGCTCCTTCTGAGATATGATATTGGAAGAGGCTTAAAGAAATGAGCTGCTTTAAAACATAAACCTTTTGGATCTCTGAGCTTTCATTGAGAGCCTCAGCCTGGCTGTAAGTTCATGTAACTTTTATTGCGACCCAACTTTTTTACAGCTTCAGATCTCCCCAGCAAAAAGGTGGACAAAAAGTAGCTTTTTTTTTAAAAACAGCTCAACAGCACACTACCACCCCTCCCACCTACTTCCTTTACTATTGGTCAACACTGAGTTGTCCCTTTGTAATTGGATCCTTGTACAGCATTAACAGTTAGAAGTATTGCCTCACTCAGCAATTTCAATCCAGTCGCCCTATCCAACTAAGTTTCTCCCTGATCATTTGCTTGGGGGAGGGGGAGGGGGGGGGGAGGCTGCAGTCATGAGTCAACCATACTGCTGTGGGTCTGGAGTCACACTAGGCCATACTGGGTAAAGGATGCAGCTAGGAATACTGAATGAATCCTTTCCTGCACCGGCAGTTTCCTTCCTTAAAAAGGACATGAGTGAATCAGATGAGGTTTCATTTCCCCTGAAAATGGTTTCATCACTAGAATTTTAAACTCCAGATTTCCGACCAAATTTCAATTCCGCCATTGGCCGTGGTGGGATTCGCCCCCGGAACTGGGTTCATAGTCTAGTCAATAATGGCACTCGGCCATTGCTCCTTCAATCCTCCTTCCATGGCATCTGAACTCGCTGGTGACTCCACAGGTGGGAGGAGCGGGTGAATGGCCTCTCCCCGGTGTGGACCCGCTGGTGGGTCAGGAGTGCAGCTGACTGAGTGAACCCCTTTCCGCATATGGAGAAGGTGAACGGCTTCTCCCCTGTGTGGACCCGCTTGTGCGCCTGCAGGTTGCCCATCTGACTGAATCCCTGCCCGCATATGGAGCACGTGAACGGCTTCTCCCCCGTGTGGACCCACTGGTGGATCAGAAGTGTAGATGACTGAGTGAATCCCTTCCCACACACGGGGCACGTGACCAGCATCTCTCCCGTGTGGGCCCGCTGGTGCGTCAGTAGGTTGCCCATCCGACTGAATCCCTTCCTGCACATGGAGCAGCCCTGGTGTGTACGGGCTGGTGACTCACGAGGTGGGACGCTTCAATGAATCTCTACCCATATTGAGAGCAGGTGAACGACCTCTTCCTGTGTGAATGTGTTTGTGGGTTTCCAGCACCGATGGAGAAGGGAATCCTTTCCCACAGTCCCCACCTTTCCACAGTTTCCTCATGGGAAGGAACTCTCCTTGTGTCACTCGGGGTTTGAAATTACAAACAGAACAGGTACACAGTCTGTCCCCACCGTGAGGGGTGAGATTTTGATCCCCCCAAGCTGAGGAAATGGCATGGAGCACTTTGCACAGTCAGCGCACTGACTCTCCCTCACTCGGGTGTCTCAGTATTCTTCCTGCCACATCAGTGTCCAAAATCTCTCAAGCAGCCAAAAGCAAACACTTCTTCTCGATTTGAATGACTGCTGATATTCAAGTCCCAATGAATCAAGTGGTTCCATCAGAAGTTGATGCGTCAATTGCTTTCAGATTTTTTTCCACATGACTTCATGCAAAAAATATCACAAAATAAGTGATCACTGTCAGCCCAGTTAAATAAACATAACATAGGTGGAAATTCCTGTAGATTGCTAGATGCCTGCTGATCATATATTATCCAGGACACAGAAACCTGAAAATCATCATGCAACCTTCTGTGTGTATGGAGAAAAATTTCATTTCAGTTGACAATGACCTGGAACAACCTGCCTACAAAAGGTGCTGGAAACAGTGGAATCAAGGATATGAAAATGAAATGTCAAGGTTGCTTGAAAAATGAAAGCCAGTAAAGGTTGCTGAATTAGTTCCTGCTGTCCTATTAAATTAAAAAAAAAGACAATAAATACAGGATGTAACTCGGTAACTACATTCGAAGGAGAAGCATAATTTTATACTGATGTGCCAATTCCTTAAATGCTGCTCAGTTCCATGAGAAACTACCCTTTTAATTGTGAACATGAGGAAAGAAGCAATCCTTTGAGGGTGAAAACTGTATACAGCCATACTGAGGGAATACGCAAGGAAAATACCTTTAAGAGGACAGAGACCATCTGAGCACCTTTGCAGCATCTGCTCCCTCCCTGGATTCACTCCAGTTGCTACAAATGAACAGTGTTTCCCCCCCCTCTCTCTTCCTCCCAGGATGAGGAATGGAAAGGGGAGACATTGCTTTGCTCTTAGATGTTGTCCAGACGGACGGAGATTCACTCTGAAACTGACAGCCTCTGGACTAGCCCAATGCATACACAGGATCTGTTCAGATGAGGAGGAATGTGACGGCACTTGCAAGTATTCAAGGATACCCTTGTAAGAACGGGTTATGATGCTCAACTCATCGACCACAAAAAAAACTATAATGACCACCTCAGGAGACAGACACGTGCTGCAACCAACAGGGTACCCTTCGTTGTCCAGTACTTCCCAGGAGCTGAAAAACTACGCCATGTTCTTCGCAGCCTGCGACACATTATCAATGAGGACGAGCATCTCACCAAGACCTTCCCCACACCTCCACTTCTCACCTTTAAACAACCAACAAAACCTCAAACAGACCATTGTTCACAGCAAACTGCCCATCTTTCAGGACAACGTCATAC
Organism: Chiloscyllium plagiosum; assembly: GCF_037043375.1. Classification (NCBI taxonomy): domain Eukaryota; kingdom Metazoa; phylum Chordata; class Chondrichthyes; order Orectolobiformes; family Hemiscylliidae; genus Chiloscyllium; species Chiloscyllium plagiosum. Next base: position 77,554,937 of record NW_028270165.1, on the reverse strand, counting down.
AACCCTGTCACGGCAGACGTTGCAAGACGTGTCACTGTCGACACGGATTACACCATAACATGTGGGGACACCATCCACCATGTACATGGCAGTTACACGTGAGACTCGACCAATGTTGTCTGTCTCATACCCTGCAGGCAAGGATGCTCTGAAGCATTATTCATTGGCGAGACTGAGCAGAGGCTTTGGCAACGGATGAATGTTGTGTGGTGTCCCCAGCATCCCCCCCCTGTCAGAGAAAACTTTAGCAGTCTGGGACATTCAACCGTGAACCTTCGGGTGACCATCCTCCAAGCCAGACTTATGGACAGGCAACAACGCAAAGTGGCCAAGTAGAGGCTAATAGCCAAGTTCAGTACCCATGGGGATGGCCTCAATCAGGACCTTGGGTTTATGCTATACTACAGGTATGGCATACCCCACTGCACTACATACACTCCTACAGACCCTCTCTCATAGGCTCACACATACACACCACACTCTTTTATAGTCTCACATACTCTCTCACAGAACACTCATACCCTCCCCCCCCCCACAACGCCCCACACACACGTTTCTTGGGTGAATTTGCATTTGCAGAATTATATTTTATTTTGCTCAAAAACTGCATTATTTCCATGTAAGATTCTGCAAATCCCTTTTTTTAGAAATAGAATCGGTCTGAACATTGGGGTACAGACAGCCTCACACTATCTGCATTATCTGAAGCGACATGGCACTTGAGAATGTAACTTTAAACAAGCTTCTGAGATTTACATTTGAAAGACCTGACACCAACATGGTTATTCTAAGAGATGGGACAAAGTGAGGACTGCAGATGCTGGAGATCAGAGCTGAAAATGTGTTGCTGGAAAAGCGCAGCAGGTCAGGCAGCATCCAAGGAGCAGGAGAATCGACGTTTCGGGCATGAGCCCTTCTTCAGGAATGAGGAAAGTGTGCCAAGCAGGCTAAGATAAAAGGTAGGGAGGAGGGACTTGGGGGAGGGGCGTTGGAAATGCGATAGGTGGAATGAGGTTAAGGTGAGGGTGATAGGCCGGAGTGGGGTGGGGGCGGAGAGGTCAGGAAGAAGATTGCAGGTCAAGAAGGCGGTGCTGAGTTCGAGGGTTGGGACTGAGACATGGTGGGGGGAGGGGAAATGAGGAAACTGGAGAAATCTGAGTTCATCCCTTGTGGTTGGAGGGTTCCTAGGCGGAAAATGAGGCGCTCTTCCTCCAGCCGTCGTGTTGCCATCTCTGCATACCTCGACACAGTCCTGTCCTCCTTAGTCCAAGAACTCCCCACCTACGTTCGGGACACCACCTAAGCCCTCCACCTCCTCCATGATTTTCGCTTCCCCGGTCCCCAACGCCTTATCTTCACCATGGACATCCAGTCCCTGTACACCTCCATCCCCCATCATGAAGGACTCAAAGCCCTCTGCTTCTTCCTTTCCCGCCGTACTAACCAGTACCCTTTCACTGACACCCTCCTTCGACTGACTGAACTGGTCCTGAACTGAACTGAACAAGGGGGCATAGCTTTAAATTAAGGGGGGGTAGGTTCTTTACTCAGCGAGTCGTGAGTTCATGGAATGCCCTGCCAGTAGCAGTGGTGGACTCTCCCTCATTATGGGCATTTAAGCGGGCATTGGATAGGCATATGGAGGATAGTGGGCTAGTGTAGGTTAGGTGGGCTTGGATCGGCGCAACATCGAGGGCCGAAGGGCCTGTACTGCGCTGTATTCTTCTATGTTCTATGTTCTATGTTCTATGTCCTCACTCTGAACAACTTCTCTTTCCAATCCTTCCACTTCCTCCAAACCAAAGGAGTAGTCATGGGCACCCGCATGGGCCCCAGCTATGCCTGCCTCTTTGTAGGATATGTGGAACAGTCCATCTTCCGCAGCTACACTGGCCCCACCCCCCACCTTTTCCTCCGCTACATCGATGACTGTATCAGCGCTGCCTCGTGCTCCCACGAGGAGGTTGAACAGTTCATCCACTTTACCAACACCTTCCACCCTGACCTCAAATTTACCTGGACCATCTCAGACTCCTCCCTCTCCTTCCTAGACCTCTCCATTTCTATCTTGGATGACCGAATCAACAAGGACATTTACTATAAACCGACCGACTCCCACAGCTACCTAGACTACGCCTCCTCCCACCCTGCCCCCTGTAAAAACGCCATCTCATATTCCCAATTCCTTTGTCTCCGCCGCATCTGCTCCCAGGAGGACCAGTTCCAATACCGAACAACCCAGATGGCCTCCTTCTTCAAAGACCGCAACTTCCCCCCAGACGTGATCGACGATGCTCTCCACCACATCTCCTCCATTTCCCGCTCCTCCGCCCTTGAGCTCCGCCCCTCCAATTGCCACCAGGACAGAACCCCACTGGTCCTCACCTACCAGCCCACCAACCTCCATATACATCGTATCATCCGTCGTCATTTCCGCCACCTCCAAACGGACCCCACCACCAGGGATATATTTCCCTCCCCTCCCCTATCAGCGTTCCGAAAAGACCACTCCCTCCGTGACTCCCTCGTCAGGTCCACACCCCCCACCAACCCAACCTCCACTCCCAGCACCTTCCCCTGCAACCGCAAGAAATGCAAAACTTGCGCCCACATCTCCCCCCTTACTTCCCTCCAAGGCCCCAAGGGATCCTTCCATATCCGCCACAAATTCACCTGCACTTCCACACACATCACTTACTGCATCCGCTGCACCCGATGTGGCCTCCTCTTTATTGGGGAGACAGGCTGCCTACTTGCGGAACGTTTCAGAGAACACCTCTGGGACACCCGGACCAACCAACCCAACCACCCCGTGGCTCAACACTTCAACTCCCCCTCCCACTCCACCAAGGACCCGCATGTCCTTGGCCTCCTCCATCACCAGACCATGGCAACACGACGGTTGGAGGAAGAGCGCCTCATCTTCTGCCTGGGATCCCTCCAACCACAAGGGATGAACTCAGATTTCTCCAGTTTCCTCATTTCTCCTCCCCCACCTTGTCTCAGTCAAATCCCTCGAACTCAGCACCGCCTTCCTAACCTGCAATCATCTTCCTGACCTCTCCGCCCCCACCCCACTCCGGCCTATCACCCTCACCTTGACCTCCCTCCACCTATCGCATTTCCAACGCCCCTCCTCCAAGTCCCTCCTCCCTACCTTTTACCTTAGCCTGTGGACACACTTTCCTCATTCCTGAAGAAGGGCTTATGCCCGAAACGTCAATTCTCCTGTTCCTTGAATGCTGCCTGACCTGCTGCGCTTTTCCAGCAACACATTTTCAGCTCTGATCTCCAGCATCCGCAGTCCTCACTTTCTCCTACAATTAAAAGACATCTGTTTAAGTACATGAAAAAGAAAGGTTTGGAGGGACACAGGCCAGGAGCAGGCAGGAGAGACTAGTTTAATTTGGGATTATGGTTGGCATGGACTGGTGAGATGAAAGACCTGTTTCAGTGCTGTGTGACTCTATGGCAAGTTCATACTTCCTTGAAAGTGAAGTCGCAGGTAGACAGGATAGTGAAGATGTTTGGTACACTTCACAGGACATTAGTTAGGTCACTTTTGGTGCATTGTGGTCTGGTACCAATGATCCCACCCTGACACACCAAACAATGGAGATGGTGACTAAAATTAATGGGATTCAGAATTAAATCATAAAATCCCTGCAATGCAGAATGAGGCCATTTGGCCCATTGAATGCATTGGGTATAGGGATTGGGAGGTCACGTACAGGACATTGGATAGGCTACTTTTGGAATATTGCATTTGATCCTGGTCTCTCTGCTATAGGATAGAATGGATGTTGTGGAACTTGAAGGGTGCAGAAAACATTGATAAGGATGTCGTCAGTGTCGGAGGGTTTGAGGTAAGGAGAGGGTGAATAAAATGGGGATGTTTTTCCTGGAGCTTTGGAGGCTGAGGGGTGACGTTATGGAGGTTTATAACCTCATGAAGGGCATGGATAGAGTAAATAGGCAAAGTCTTTTCTTCAGGGTGGGGGTGTCCAAAACCAGAGGGCAAAGGTGAGTGGGGAAGGTTTAAAAGGGACCTAAAGCCCAGCTTTTCCACTCAGATAGTGGTGCGTCTATGGAATGAGCTGCTAGAGGAAATGGCTGATGCAATTACATTTAAAAGGCATGTAGATGGATGTGTGAATAGGAAGGGTTTGGAAAGATATGAGCCAAACGCTGGCAAATGGGTCACTAGATTTAAACATTGGCTAACCCACCTGACCTACACATCCCTGGACACTATGGGCTATTTAGTATGGCCAGTTCAAATCAGAGCAGGTGAGCGATGTAGTGATGTGGAAAATGAACACCCGAGAATGATAGAAAGGGACATGGAGAATAAATCAACCAGTAATCAATGCTGGATTCATAAGATCACAAAAATTGAAACTAAAAACAGTGTGTCTGAATATGTGCTGCATTGTATGGATGTGTTGGATCGAAAAGTCTATTTCCGTCCTATATATCTCTATGTCTATTTGATAACAGATGCTTTATTTCTGTTGATGTAAATATTGTTATAAATCATAGCTAGGTAGTCATAGTTAGATGTAAAGGAGAGAGAATTCATCAAGTAGGGCATGATAAGAATCCTGGGAGACCCCTATTTCTAGTTTACTTCCTAATGAACAAACATTAAGCACTAGCACTGATTTATTTCTAATTTCATTTCATTTTAGGAAGGATTTGGAGAGATATGGGCCGAGTGCTGGTAGGTGGGACTAGATTGGGTTGGGATATCTGGTTGGCATGGACGGGTAGGACTGAAGGGTCTGTTTCCATGCTGTACATCTCTATGACTCTATGATGACTCTCTCTGTCTGGATGGTTGGGCCTTCATTGACTGAATTGTTCCGGAAGGTGTAAAAGAGGGTCAAAGCTTCAGCAGAAATCTGCAGAGCTGAGAACAGATGACAACTATTTCTGTGGGAACAGGGAGATCAACAGAGGACTGAGAAATCAGGACCTGTAATTCGAGCTGACACCAGACTACCATGTTATCAGAGCTTTGATTAGCAGTGCCAAACTTCTCCCTTTACCGAGCTTCCCATTCAACCTGAGTGCCATGTACCCCCTTGATATTGAGGATCCAATCCTTGTCATTCTGTAGCCATGTCTCTATAAGGAGTCTCATCATAATTATTGTCTTCAATATGTGCAGTCAATTCATTCACTTCTGTTACAATGCAGCACACATTCAGACGCACTGTTTTTAGTTTCAATTTTTGTGATCTTATGAATCCAGCATTGATTACTGGTTGATTTATTCTCCATGTCCCTTTCTATCATTCTCAGGTGTTCATTTCCCACATCACTACATTATTTTTTTCCCCAGCACCCATGGTGTGTGTGTGCAGGTGTGAGACACAGTGAAAGACACAAAGTGCACGAATCTTTATTCAAATTCCACCACCAGGAAGACAGGAAAACACCCGGGTGGCCAGTGACAAACACTGCCCTTCACATCAAGGGACAGTGCTGTGTGATCAAAACAGTGAAGGGGAGGGTAGGGACTAAATCAAAATAGAGTTGGAGGGAGAAATGATGCACTCCACTTCCTGCAGCGCCCACCTCTCCCTGAACAACTCCAGGGTGTTGGTCGACACCGCGTGCTCCTTCTCCAAGGACACCCGGGCTCTAACGTAACCGCGGAAGAGGGGCAGGCAGTCGGCCCTAACGACCCCCTCCACGGCCCGCTGCCTGGACCTGTTGATGGCCAGGCCCAGGAGCAGACCCACGAGGAGGGTCTTCAGACCTGCCCTCCCTCCTCCGTACCGGGTGCCCAAAGATCAGGAGCGTGGGACTGAAGTGCAGCCAAAAACAGAGAAGGTTTTTCAGAAAATCAAAAAGGGAGTGCAAACGCCCACACCCAATATATACATGGTCCACGGACTCCACAGCGCCACAGAACAAGCAGTTGGGCTGGGAGTCCGTGAACCACCGCAATCTGCGGTTGCAGGGGACTGCTGCGTGCAGCACCCTCCACCCTAGATCCCCGAGAGAAAGGGGGAGGACTCCCGCGTAGAGAGCCCTCCACTGGGGATCCCCACCGCCCGGTGGCAAATGGGCATGCCAAGGTGTGTCCGGACGGTGGATGAGGGAGAAGAGGTGGACGGTGTGCAGCGGCAGTCTATACAGGGCTTTCCTTTTTACATCTTTGAAGGAGACAAAATTAAAATTTCGGAGGCGGCTCAGGTTGTGGGGCACAGGCTCCCGCGGGAAGTACGGGATCTTGGGGCCAATGTGAAATTCCGTCTGGGCTGGGGTGACCGCGGACGGGATCGCACCGCACACCTGAGCGTCCAACTGGTGCACCACGTCGGGTCCGAGCACCGCCGTTTTAAGGCGTCGGATGGTGGTGGCCACGTACCGGACGTCTACCGCTACCCTGCTCGCTATGTCCTGCGGCAGCGTCCAGCCCAGGCCCCCAGCACGTCCCCGACCCTGGTCATCCTCGCCGCCACGGCCCTCCCCTCCGACAGCCACTCGAACCCGCGAGTACGGAGGAGAGGATTCCTGAGCAACGGCTCCCTGACGACAGCCGCTACTCCAGCCGGAGGGTAGGCACGACGCGATTCAACCATGTTCCAGACAGTGATCAGGTCCTGGTAAAAGACAGGCAGCGTCTTGAGGGCGACCTCCAAACCGTCACAGTCGACGAACAGGAGCTGCGTGTCGTAGTTGAGGTTACGCACCTGGCGTAAAAAATACGTCGCCAGGGCGCACCACCTAGGAGGAGGCTCGACGTAAAGGTATCGCCGCAAGGTCTGAAGGCGGAACGTCGCGACCTGGGTGCGGACGCACACCAGCGACTGACCGCCTTCCTCAATAGGGAGGCTCAGATCCTGCGCGGCGACCCAGTGCATCTTTTTGTCCCAAAAGAAAAATCGACCAACGTTCTCTGGATGTCAGCGACAAAGCCAGGAGGAGGGACCAAAGTGACCAGCCGGTACCACAGCATGGCGGCCACCAGCTGGTTTATGACCAGCACTCGACTCCTGTAAGATAGCACTCTGAGCAGTCCTGTCCAGCGGCCTAGGCGAGCCGAGACTTTGACCTCCAGCTCCTGCCAGTTGGCCAGCCAGGATTCCTCAGCCGGGCTAAGGTAGACCCCCAGGTAGAGGAGATGGGTGGTACTCCAGCTGAACCCCCGTAACTCCTCCGGCAGAGAGTCCACCCGCCACGGGCCGGCCAGTAGTCCGGAACATTTGGCCCAGTTGATCCTGGCGGAGGACGCCGCCGAGTACACGGCCTGGCACTCGCGCATCCTCCCCAGGTCAGCTGGGTCGGTGAAAGTGAGGAGCACGTCGTTGGTGTAGGCCGAGAGGACCACCCCCGTGCCCGCGCCGTGCAGAACCAGCTCAGACAACCTCCTCCGCAAGAGGCGCAGGAAAGGCTCCACACACAGGGAATACAGCTGGCCGGACAGGGGGCAGCCTTGACGCACTCCTCTCCCGAAGCGAAGGGGCGCCGTCAGGGACCCGTTAACTTTAACCAGACACTCTGCGGCGGCGTACAAAAGTCGGATCCGGGCGACGAACTGCGTCCCGAACCCGAATGCCCGCAGAGTCCCGAGCAGGTACTCGTGATAGACCCTGTCGAACGCCTTCTCCTGGTCGAGAGACAGGAAGGCGCTCGGCAGACCAGCCCGTCGACAGAAATGGATCAGGTCCCGGACCAGGTGGACGTTATCGTGTATTCTCCGGCCCGGGACCGTGTAGGACTGGTCAGGGGTGAATCATGTGGGCCAGCACGGAGGCCAGGCGAGAAGACAGCACCCTGGCGAAGATTTTGTAATCCGTGCTGAGGAGGGAGACCGGACGCCAGTTCTTTCGGGAACGAAGGTCCTCCTTCTTTGGCAGCAGGACAATGACCGCTCTGCGCCAAGAAAGGGGCAGCTGTCCGGCATTTAGCCACTCCCCCAGGACCTGTGCGTAGTCGCTCCCCAGGACATCCCAGAACGCCCTGAAGAACTCCACAGTCAGCCCGTCCAATCCCGGGGTTCTGCCCCTCAAGAGCCGGTCAGCTCCTCTAAGGTGACGGGAGCGTCGAGCTTTCCGGCGTCCTCCGGGCTGAGCTGCGGCAGATCCTCCCACAGAACTCTGCGAGCATCCTCGCTGGACGGATCTGGAGAGAACAGAGCCGTGTAATAGTTTCGGACGTGGGCCCTGATGCCCTCCGGATCAGAGACGAGGGACCCCTCGTTGGCCAGCAGCACAAGGAGCTGCTGACGGGTGCCACGCCTTTTTCCCAGCAAGTAGAAGAAGGGGGAGCCGCGGTCCAGGTCCTGGAGGAGCTGGATCCGCGACCTCACGTACGCGCCCCGAGCCCAGACGAGCAGCAGGTCCCGGAGCGCGGCCTTCTCTTCGTACGCCCCGCGCAGGGCCGTGTCCGCGTCGGGCTGACTCCAGGTTGAGCAACTCCCTCTCCAACTCCCGATCCTGGATTTCCGCCTCTTCGTCGACCCCCTCGTGTACTCCTGACAGAAGACGCGGACGTGAGCCTTGCTCACGTCCCACCATAGCCTCAGGGAGGGGAAGCTTCCCCGCTTCCTTCTCCAGCCGGCCCAGAAACGACGAAACGAGTCCCGGAACCGCTCGTCCTCCAGCAGCAGGTTGTTAAAGTGCCAGTACGCGGAGCCCAGCCTGGCGCCGAACGGAAGGAGTTCCGCCCACACCATGTGATGGTCCGTGCACGACACCTGCCGCACGGAAGCCGTCGGAAAACAGGAGGCCCGCGAGACGTACAGGCGGTCGATTCTGGATGCTCCGACCCCAGGCCTCACGAAGATGAAGGCGATGGAGTCGGGATGGAGATTCCGCCAGACGTCCACCAGGTCGAAGGACTTGACCAAGTCCCCCAACTTCTTCCCCAACGCCCAGCCAGTGCGGGCACCGCCGTGGTCCCTGCCCTCGAGGACGCAGTTAAAATCTCCCCCGAGGACGACGCACTGGTTCTCGTTGATGGAAGCGAGGTGAGCGGACACTTCTCCGAAGAAGCTCGCTTGCCTCGGCCCAGCCAGGGAAGCGTAGACGTTCACCAAGTGAAGCACCGCGCCCCCCAGCCGAACCATCAGGTGAAGCAAACGGCCTGGCACTGTCTCCCTGACCCCCAAGATCTCCGGCTGAAAATGCGGGGCCAACAGGATAGCCACCCCGCCAGATCTGCGGGTGAGGTGACTCATGTAGACTCCCCCTCGCCACTCCAGGAGCCAGGTGGCTTCGTCTCCCGGGGTAGTGTGGGTTTCTTGCAGGAAGCACACCGCATACCTCCCGTCCCGAAGGACCGAGAGGGTCTGGAATCTGCGCTGCGACTCCCTGCTGCCATTGACGTTGAGGCTGGCTATAGTCGTCTCCATGTCGGAAGCTTTGTGCAACCACCAGCAGTACAATTAACAAACCTGTATATATATTTACAGGGAGGACGAGGGAGGGGCTCTCGCCCTCAACAGGAGTGCCCCCAGGAAGTTCTTGACTCGCTTTCGCTCATTAATGTCGAGCCCAGGCGCCTGGCGGGCAGCGTGGGCCGACCAGTAAACTTTTTCAAATGAGCTCCAGCAGTCGAGCGCCAGTTGGACTCTATCCCGGTGACCCCGACAAATTCCCGGAGTTCCTCGAGGGGGATGAGGGGGAGATCGGTGGGGGGCACCTGGGACTCAAAAATGTCACTGCAGACGGAGTCCGCCTCGTCCCCGGTGTCCGCCACCGATCCCGAACCCTCCTCCGGGAGGTCGCCCTCGGTCACCGACCCCTCCCCCACTGAGAGGATTGGGGCGGGTCCGGCGCCGCCAACCGGCCTCAAACCCCCGGCGACCCCACCCCCAGGGTCACCGGCGGAACCTTCCTCGGCGCAGACCTTCCCGGAACGCCCCGAGTTCGGGTCGTCGGGCGGCAGAGGCTCGGGGCCCCGCTCCTCTCCCGACACCGGGACGCCTGGCTCCTCGGGGAAAAGGTCATCCCCCAGGAAAAGGTCATCCCCCAGGAAAAGGTCATCCCCCAGGGCCAAGGCCCCCGAAAAAACAGTCTGGGAGGGAGGAGCGAGGATAACACCCTCCTCCCCTCCACCGCTCGACGACCCAGCAGAGGGTCCTCCGTCGTCGCCCGCACCACGGCCCTCGTGGTTATGGAGGTCCTCCCCAGGGGCCGGAGGAGTCGAGGCAGCAGGAGGCCCTGCTGTAGCCCCTGGGGGTTTGGGCGAGTCGGGCCACAGTGCGGGACAGTCGAGGGGCACCGTTGGTTCGTCCCCCGGAGAGGGGCAGCACCGCCAGCACACTGCTAGAGAGTCCCTCCCCTCCAAGGGCCAGTGCCTCTTCCCCAGAGAGACCGGGGGGGATTTATGGGCCTTCCCCTACCCCCCGCCTCGGTGGTCATGGGGCCCGGGGTCCCTCCCCCCAGCCTTTCCAGGAATATGAATGGCTGGGGGAAGACAGGGGGCGTGGCCAGGGTGGAGAGGGCCAGCCGTGTCACTTCCTGCCCCGCCCCAGGTTTATCAAGTGAGGCCGGGCGGGGCAGGGGCCTAGTTCACTCTCCGGGGCCCAGAGACACGGTCGCTGCAGGAGGTGGAGCAGCGGTGGTTCCCCCAGGTTAGTGCCAGAGCGTGGCTGGGATTCAGGCTCAGGGGCCCCCGGGCCAGGTGTCATGGTGCCAGGGTCGGGCGTTAAAGCCCGAGGGGTTTCTCCATCGGGGTGGGTGTGGGGTCAGTGGGGTTAGGGTCAGGTACGGGTTCGGGGTTTGAGGGTCAGGGTTCCCGCGCCGGGGCGACGCTGGCACGGCCGCAGGGGCATTGTCGTGCCTGGGCGGGGCAGGTCGTGGGCTAGGTGTCGGGGAAGGGGATAGGGTGGTCTCCCCGTGGGCTGGCTTGACGCGTCGTGTTTTCTTCTGCGCCTTCTGGCCGGCCGGACGCTCACCCCCCTCCCTGCCAGAGGCTGGAACGTTGCAAGCCTCCGGTGCTGGGGCTGGAGTTGTTGGCTTCGAGGGAGGGGGAGTGTGTGCGGCGGCACCACCATCAGCCAACGGCGCGGGCTGGGCGGCCTTCTGGGTGGGGCAGTTTTTTCTTATGTGCCCCACCTCGCGGCACAGGTGGCACCGCATGCCGTCCAGAAGGCGCGATAGGCCGCGCCCTCATGGAGGACGGTGAATGAGCCCTCGGTGACCTCCTCCCGGGCCAGGCAAATGAACACCTGGCGCCAGAAGGAGTAAATGTATCTTAGGGCAGGGTCCTTCAGACCGAGCAGGAGCGGCTGGACCCCTGACCAGATCTCCCCCAGGGTGGCGAGGTGGGGGAGAAGGAGCTCGCTGGCAATGAAGGGCGGGACGTTAGAGATCACGACCCTCTGGGCCGTAACCTCCAGAGGGTCGACGGGCAGAGGTGTCCCACCCACAGTGAGCCCCCTCTCCACGGCCAGGTGGACCGCCTGCTCGGTCTTCAGGAAAAAGACGGCCTTCCCGTACATCCGGGCCGCAGCGACGATGGCCAGTGGGCCGACCACACTAGCCATGGCGTTGCTGCAGGCCTCGATGGTCATGTTGGGGTGGGGATAGGCCTTGACCCCCAGGCGTTTGGTGAGGTGCCTGAAGGGGGTTGACGTCGCAGCTGGGGTTGGGACAGCCGGGTCCAAGGCAGCGGCTACCCCGGCGTAGGTGCGGCTGGGCCCCGCGACCTTCAGGCTCGCCATACTCTGCTGCTGGATGTTGGGAAGCCCCAGGCAGCAGCGGCGGAGGTGGGCCTCTGGCAGCAGCAGTGGTGGAGGTTGTAGAGAGGGGACGAGGAGGCAGGCCTCAGGCGACAGCAGCAGTAGAGGCAGGCCTCGGGCGAGTCCTAGGTTGGCCCTCAGTCGCGGCGGTGGGGGCAGACCTGTTGGGGAGGGTCCCCAAGGCGAGTCCCAGGCAGTAGTGGTGGAGGGGCCCAAGGCGAGTTTCAGGCAGTGGCAGCAGTGGAGGCAAGCCTCAGGCAAGTTCCAGATAGGCCCTTGGTCGCAGCAGTGGGGGGGGGTAGACCTGTTGGGGAGAGTCCCCAAGGCAAGTCCCAGGTAGCCCCGAAATTGAGTCTTAGGCAGCAGCAGTGGAGGTCCTGGGGAGGGGTCCAAGGTGAGTCCCAGGCAGCGGTGGTGGAGGCAGGCCTCAGACAACAGCAGCAGTGGAGGCAGGCCTCTGGCAAGTCCTGGGCAGGCCCTTGGTCGCAGTGGTGGGGGCAGACCTGTTGGGGAGGATCCCCAAGGCAAATCTCAGGCAGCCCCAAAACTGAGTCCCAGGCAGCAGCAGTGGAGGTGGGCCTCTAGTAACAGCAGCAGTGGTGGAGGTCCTGAGAGGGTCCCCAAGGCAAGTCCCAGGCAGCAGCAGTGAGGTAGGCCCCAAGCAGCAACAGCTGAGGCAAGTCTGGGCAGGGTCCCAGAGACCAGCAGTGGGAGTGCTGGTCTCTCCTTCTCCTTCGCCTTCTCCTTCTTTCTTCCTGTAGGGCAGCTGGTCTAGGGATAGTCGCCTTCAAGGAGAGTCCTTGCACACACACACATTCAAATTAGGCAAACACCCGGGTGGCCAGTGACAAACACTGCCCTTCACATCAAAGGGCAGTGCTGTGTGATCAAAACAGTGAAGGGGAGGGTAGGGATTAAATCAAAACAGAGTTGGAGGGAGAAATGATGCACTCCACTCCCTGCGGCGCCCACCTCTCCCACACCCAATATATACATGGTCCACGGACTCCACAGCGCCACAGAACAAGCAGTTGGGCTGGGAGTCCGTGAACCACCGCAATCTGCGGTTGCAGGGGACTGCTGCGTGCAGCACCCTCCACCCCAGATCCCCGAGAGAAAGTGGGAGGACTCCCGCGTAGAGAGCCCTCCACTGGGGATCCCCACCGCCCGGTGGCAAATGGGCACGCCAAGGCGTGTCCGGACGGTGGATGAGGGAGAAGAGGTGGACGGTGTGCAGCAGCAGTCTGTACAGGGCTCTTCTTTTTATTTCCCTAAACGAAACAAAATTAAAATTTCGGAGGCGGCTCAGGTTGTGGGGCACAGGCTCCCGCGGGAAGTACGGGACCTTGGGGCCAATGTGAAATTCCGTCCGGGCTGGGGTGACCGCGGACGGGATCCCACCGCACACCTGAGCGTCCTCCAACTGATGCACTACTCCAACAAGTAGAGGAGATGGGTGGTACTTCCACAGCACTACTTTTTTAAAATATTTTTTTGTGCCCTTTAACCCCCACACTACCACCTAAGTGCGGTAGTGCTTATTTTATTCCCAGCACCCATGGTGCTGGGGATAAAATATCTTCCACCACCAGGAAGATAGGAAAACACCCGGTGTGCAGCTGTGAGACACAGTGAAAGACACAAAGTGCACGAATCTTTATTCAATTTCCACCACCAGGAAGATAGGAAAACACCCGGGTGGCCAGTGACAAATACTACCCTTCACATCAAAGGGCAGTGCTGTGTGATCAAAACAGTGAAGGGGAGGGTAGGGACTAAATCAAAATAGAATTGGAGGGAGACATGATGCACTCCACTCCCTGCGGCGCCCACCTCTCCCTGAGCAACGGCTCCCTGACGACAGCCGTTACTCCAGCCGGAGGGTAGGCGCAACGCGATTCGACCATGTTCCAGACAGTGATCAGGTCCTGGTAAAAGACAGGCAGCGTCTTGAGGGCGACCTCCAAACCGTCACAGTCGACGAACAGGAGCTGCGTGTCGTAGTTGAGGTTACGCACCTGGCGGAAAAAATACGTCGCCAGGGCGCACCACCTAGGAGGAGGCTCGACGTAAAGGTATCGCCGTAAGGTCTGAAGACGAAACGTCTCGTCCTGGCCGGCCAGGATTCCTCAGCCGGGCTGAGGTAGACCCCCAGGTAGAGGAGATGGGTGGTACTTCCACATCACTACATATTTTTTCTCCTGTTTATATTTTTTTTTCTTTTTCTTTTTTTTTAACCCGCACACTACCACCTAAGTGCGGTAGTGCTTATTTTATCCCCAGCACCCATGGTGTGTGTGTGTGCAGGTGTGAGACACAGTGAAAGACACAAAGTGCACCAATCTTTATTCAAATTCCACCACCAGGAAGATAGGAAAACACCCGGGTGGCCAGTGACAAGCACTGCCCTTCACATCAAAGGGCAATGCTGTGTGATCAAAACAGTGAGGGGGAGGGTAGGGACTAAATCAAAATAGAATTGGAGGGAGAAATGATGCACTCCACTCCCTGCGGCGCCCACCTCTCCCTGAACAACTCCAGGGTGTTGGTCGACACCGCGTGCTCCTTCTCCAAGGACACCCGGGCTCTAACGTAACCGCGGAAGAGGGGCAGGCAGTCGGCCTTAACGACCCCCTCCACGGCCCGCTGCCTGGACCTGTTAATGGCCAGTTTGGCCAGGCCCAGGAGCAGACCCACGAGGAGGGTCTTCAGACCTGCCCTCCTTCCTCCGTACCGAGTGCCCAAAGATCAGGAGCGTGGGACTGAAGTGCAGCCAGAAACAGAGGAGAAGGTTTTTAAGGAAATCAAAAAGGGAGTGCAAACGCCCACACCCAATATACACATGGTCCACGGACTCCACAGCGCCACAGAACAAGCAGTTGGGCTGGGAGTCCGTGAACCACCGCAACCTGCGGTTGCAGGGGACTGCTGCGTGCAGCGCCCTCCACCCCAGATCCCCGAGAGAAAGGGGGAGGACTCCCGCATAGAGAGCCCTCCACTGGGGATCCCCACCGCCCGGTGGCAAATGGGCACGCCAAGGCGTGTCCGGACGGTGGATGAGGGAGAAGAGGTGGATGGTGTGCAGCAGCAGTCTATACAGGGCTCTTCTTTTTATTTCCTTAAACAAAACAAAGTTAAAATTCCGGAGGTGGCTCAGGTTGTGGGGCACAGGCTCCCGCGGGAAGTACGGGACCTTGGGGCCAATGTGAAATTCTGTCCGGGCTGGGGTGAGCGCGGACGGGATCCCACCGCACACCTGAGCGTCCTCCAACTGGTGCACTACATCGGGTCCGAGCACCGCCGTTTTAAGGCGTCGGATGGCGGTGGCCACGTACTGGACGTCTACCGCTGCCCTGCCTGCTATGTCCTGTGGCAGCGTCCAGCCCAGGCCCCCGGCACCCAGCACGTCCCCGACCCTGGTCACCCTCGCCGCCGCGGCCCTCCCCTCCGACAGCCACTCGAACCCGCGAGTACGGAGGTGCGGATTCCTGAGCAACGGCTCCCTGACGACAGCCGCTACTCCAGCCGGAGGGTAGGCGCGACGCGATTCGACCATGTTCCAGACAGTGATCAGGTCCTGGTAAAAGACAGGCAGCGTCTTGAGGGCGACCTCCAAACCGTCACGGTCGACGAACAGGAGCTGCGTGTCGTAGTTGAGGTTACGCACCTGGCGGAAAAAATACGTCGCCAGGGCGCACCACCTAGGAGGAGGCTCGACGTAAAGGTATCGCCGCAAGGTCTGAAGGCGGAACGTCTCGTCCTGGCCGGCCAGGATTCCTCAGCCGGGCTGAGGTAGACCCCCAGGTAGAGGAGATGGGTGGTACTTCCACATCACTACTTTTTTTTTTTTTTTTTTCTTTTTTTTTTTCTTTTTTTTCTTTCCATGGTGTGTGTGTGTGCAGGTGTGAGACACAGTGAGAGACACAAAGTGCACGAATCTTTATTCAATTTCCACCACCAGGAAGATAGGAAAACACCCGGGTGGCCAGTGACAAGCACTGCCCCTCACATCAAAGGGCAGTGCTGTGTGATCAAAACAGTGAAGGGGAGGGTAGGGACTAAATCAAAATAGAATTGGAGGGAGAAATGATGCACTCCACTCCCTGCGGCGCCCACCTCTCCCTGAACAACTCCAGGGTGTTGGTGGACACCGCGTGCTCCTTCTCCAAGGACACCCGGGCTCTAACGTAACCGCGGAAGAGGGGCAGGCAGTCGGCCCTAACGACCCCCTCCACGGCCCGCTGCCTGGACCTGTTGATGGCCAGTTTGGCCAGGCCCAGGAGCAGACCCACGAGGAGGTCTTCAGACCTGCCCTCCTTCCTCCGTACCGGGTGCCCAAAGATCAGGAGCGTGGGACTGAAGTGCAGCCAAAAACAGAGGAGAAGGTTTTTCAGGAAATCAAAAAGGGAGTGCAAACGCCCACACCCAATATATACATGGTCCACGGACTCCACAGCGCCACAGAACAAGCAGTTGGGCTGGGAGTCCGTGAACCACCGCAATCTGCGGTTGCAGGGGACTGCTGCGTGCAGCACCCTCCACCCCAGATCCCCGAGAGAAAGGGGGAGGACTCCCGCGTAGAGAGCCCTCCAGTGGGGATCCCCACCGCCCGGTGGCAAATGGGCACGCCAAGGCGTGTCCGGACGGTGGATGAGGGAGAAGAGGTGGATGGTGTGCAGCAGCAGTCGATACAGGGCCTTTCTCTCCACCTCCCTAAACGAAACAAAGTTAAAATTTCGGAGGCGGCTCAGGTTGTGGGGCACAGGCTCCCGCGGGAAGTACGGGACCTTGGGGCCAATTTGAAATTCCGTCCGGGCTGGGGTGAGCGCGGACGGGATCCCACCGCACACCTGAGCGTCCTCCAACTGGTGCACTACGTCGGGTCCGAGCACCGCCGTTTTGAGGCGTCGGATGGCGGTGGCCACGTACTGGACGTCTACCGCTGCCCTGCCTGCTATGTCCTGCGGCAGCGTCCAGCCCAGGCCCCCGGCACCCAGCACGTCCCCGACCCTGGTCACCCTCGCCGCCGCGGCCCTCCCCTCCGACAGCCACTCGAACCCGCGAGTACGGAGGTGCGGATTCCTGAGCAACGGCTCCCTGACGACAGCCGCTACTCCAGCCGGAGGGTAGGCGCGACGCGATTCGACCATGTTCCAGACAGTGATCAGGTCCTGGTAAAAGACAGGCAGCGTCTTGAGGGCGACCTCCAAACCGTCAAGGTCGACGAACAGGAGCTGCGTGTCGTAGTTGAGGTTACGCACCTGGCGGAAAAAATACGTCGCCAGGGCGCACCACCTAGGAGGAGGCTCGACGTAAAGGTATCGCCGCAAGGTCTGAAGGCGGAACGTCTCGTCCTGGCCGGCCAGGATTCCTCAGCCGGGCTGAGGTAGACCCCCAGGTAGAGGAGATGGGTGGTACTTCCACATCACTACGTTGCTCACCTGCCTTGATTTGGATTGGCCATGCTAAATAGCCCATAGTGTCCAGGGATGTGTAGGTCAGGTGGGTTAGCCATGGGAAATACAGGGTTATATGTTTGTAGTAATTGAAGCAGGAGAAGGTCATTTGGCCAGTCAAGTCTGTTCCACCATTCATTACAATCATGGCTGATCTATCCATCATCTCAGCTCCTCCTCCCTGCATTATCCCAACTACCCATAATTTCCCTACCATGCAAATACCCATCCAACTGTGTCTTGAATATACTCAATGAATCTGCCTCTACTGCTTCCTTGGGCAGAGAATTCCATAGATTCACAACTCTCCGAGATAAGCATTTCCTCCCTATCTCTGTCCTAAGTTTACTCCCCCTAATCTTGAAGCATGTCCCCTCGTCTTTATCTCACTCACCAGCAGAAACGACTTGGTACAGTGTGGGCTGGTGGCATGCTCTTTGGGGGATTCAGAGTGGACTTCGGGTCTCAAGGACACTACGTGCTGACCACATCTTGATGGACTTGTGGTCAAAGGTGTTTTTCTTCATAAATTTCTCCACGAAGGACAGGTGATACGGAACGGTCCAACTACTCGGAGCGTTCCACGACAGCGAGGCCAGGCCCATCCTTCGCAACACCGGGGACAGGTAGAACCTCAGTACGTAGTGACACTTGGTGTTTGCGTACCGGGGATCCACGCACAGCTTGATGCAGCCACACACAAAGGTGGCCATCAGGGTGAGGGTGGCATTGGGTGTATTTTTTCCCCGTTGCCCAGATCTTTATACAGTGAGTCCCTTCAGACCCGGTCCATCTTTGACCTCCATATAAACTGGAAGATGGCCCGGGTGACTGCAGCGGCACAGGTTTTGGGAATAGGCCAGACCTGTGCCACGTATAATAGCAATGACAGTGCCTCACACCTGATGACCAGGTTTTTTCCCGCGATGGAGAGCAACCGTAGCTTCCATCTGCCCAGTTTCTGTCTCACCTTCCTGATACGCTCCTCCCAAGACTTGGCGCACGCCCCAGCCCCTCCGAACCAAATACCCAGCACCTTCAGGTGGTCGGTCCTGACGGTGAACGGGATCGAGGATTGGTCGGCCCAGTTCCCGAAGAGCATGGCCTCGCTCTTGCCTCGGTTTACCTTGGCCCCCGAGGCCCGTTCGAACTGGTCACAAATGCACATGAGTCTGCGCACGGACAGCGGATCCGAGCAGAAAACGGCGACGTCATCCATGTACAGGGTGGCCTTAACCTGCAGGCCCCCGCTGCCAGGAATAGTCACCCCTCTCAGGCTCGCATCCTTCCTGATGGACTCAGCAAATGGCTCTATGCAACACACAAACAAGGCAGGAGAGAGAGGGCAGCCCTGCCTGACTCCAGATCTGACTGGGAAGCTATCTGATTCCCACACGTTGATTGAGACTGCACTGACAATGTTGGTGTAGAGCAGTCTGATCCAATTGCAGATTCCCTCCCCAAAGCCCATTTTGGAGAGGACATCTCTCATATATGTATGCGATATCCTGTCAAAGGCTTTCTCCTGGTCCAGGCTGATCAGGCAGGTGTCCAACCTTCTGTCCTGCACGTAGGCGATCGTATCCCTGAGGAGTGCGAGACTCTCAGCGATCTTCCTGCCCGGCACAGCACAGGTTTGGTCAGGGTGAATCACCGACCCCAGATCAGTGGTGCTGGAAGAGCACAGCAATTCAGGCAGCATCCGAGGACAGGCAAAATCGACGTTTCGGGCAAAAGCCCTTCATCAGGAAGGGCTTGTTTTAAAAAATTCTCAAGGTCAAGGACCAGGCTCGTAGGAGAGTAGTCTGACACAGAACAAACAGCCAAGAGGCGAGTCTGCTAGAATATGTGTTTTATTCCCCGCAGCGTCGCCACAACCAGGTCTCGTACTTACAACGGGTCTGGCTTATACTCACTCTACATGTTACCGGAACTGGGAGCCGTCAGTTCTCGTAGAGCGGTTGCCAACAACCCACGCTCGGCGGTTAAACGTAACCCCGGAGCAGACTCACCGAACTGGAGACTTTTCCAGCTGATATACTCTTTTCCAGATATAAACATTCATGTGAACAGCAGAGCAAGGCTAAAAAACACATTCCATTCTGGTTACATACAGATAAGAAGATTCACACGGGGAGGTGTGTAATAAGATTCACACGGGACTAAGCAACACCTCCATTCCGGTTAGATTCACACATGTATTGGGACATAATTTTTAACCGTTTCACCACATTCCACTGCTTGGCCCAATACATGTGTTACATTATGATTCACACATGTATTGGGACATAATTTTACACCACATTCCACTGCTTGGCCCAATACATGTGTTACATTATGCTTAATTCAGTTCAATTCGTTTCAGTTAATTTCAGTTCAGTCAATTCAGTGTAGTTCAATTCAGCTCAGTTCAGGTCTGTTCAGTTCAATTCAATTGTGTTCAATTCAGTTCCGTCCATTTCAATTCAATTTAGCTCAGTTCCATTTTGTTCCGTTCAATTTGATTCACTTCAGTTCCACTCAGTTCAGTTCAGTTCAATCCCATTCAATTCTGTTAACTCCGCTTCAGCTTTTTGGACATGCCCACATCCTCCGCTGTACCCCAGGCAAGGGGTTCTTCGGCAGGACTGGGATCCTCTCAAGGGTGGACAGCAGCGACCCTGGGGTTCCTCCGGTCGCCCCCCACCATTTCTCAAACAAACTGCCACGTCATGCCACGGTCCATGCCATCCCGGGACGGTCGGGACCTCCACAGTTTGTTCTTCTGGTTTCTTAGTCTTTTTCCAAAACATTGTTCTGTATCAAAATCTCTCCTCAATTGCGATTGACCCTGCTCGCAGCGCCAAAATGTTTTAAAAAATTCTCAAGGTCAGGTTCGTAGGAGAGTAGTCTGACACAGAACAAACGACCAAGAGGCGAGTCTGCTCCGGGGTTACGTTTAACCGCCGAGCGTGGGTTGTTGGCAACCGCTCTACGAGAACTGACGGCTCCCAGTTCCGGTAACATGTAGAGTGAGTATAAGCCAGACCCGTTGTAAGTATGAGACCTGGTTGTGGCGACGCTGCGGGGAATAAAATGCTCATATTCTAGCAGACTCGCCTCTTGGTCGTTTGTTCTGTGTCAGACTACTCTCCTACGAACCTGACCTTGAGAATTTTTTAAAACAGGGCTTTTGCCCGAAATGTCGATTTTGCCTGTCCTCGGATGCTGCCTGAATTGCTGTGCTCTTCCAGCACCACTGATCCAGAATCTGGTTTCCAGCATCTGCAGTCATTGTTTTTACCACCGACCCCAGAGCAGACCTGACCCGGTTGGTGATTACCTTTGACAGAATTTTGTAATCTGCATTCAACAGTGAGATTTTTGAGTTCCTCCCTCTCCCCCTTCCGCTTGTAGACGAGGGTGATGATGCCTTTCCTCATGGATTCACTCCTGGTACCTGCCCGAAGCATACTGACATACACCTCCAGCAGGTCCCGGCCAATCAAGTCCCACTGAGCGGAATAGAGCTCGACCGGTAAGTCGTCGCTTCCGGGAGTTTTATTCTTTTCGAAGGACTCGAGGGCCTTGGTCAGCTCATCCAGAGATAGCGGCTGGTCCAGCCTCTTCCATGTTCTGTCGTGTAAGACCTCCGTGATAGAGGACAGGAACGACTGGGAGGCCGCGCTGTCGGTCGGCTTCGCGTCATACAGACTGGCATAGAAGGATTTGCTGATCCTCATGATGTCAGCCTGAGATGAGGTTACCGAGCCATCTTCTTCCTTCAGGCTGCTGAGCACGGAGCTCTCTTTGTGCACCTTCTGGAAGAAGAAACATGAGCACGTCTCGTCCTGCTCCACCGAGCGGACCCTGGACCGGAAGATTATCTTGGAGGCCTCCGAGGCAAAGAGCGAGGCTTGCTGGCCCTTTACCTCCTTGAGGTCCTCCGTGACATCCACCCCCATCGTCTGCAGCAGGAGCAGGTTCTGCATACTTTCCTGGAGCTGGGACAGTTTTCCCCGCCTCTCTCTCGCCTCCTGAACACCTTTGAGGATGAAGAACCTCTTGATGTTCCCTTTTACTGTTTCCCACCAGTCCGCTGGGGACTCAAAGAGGGGCTTCACAGTTCTCCAACCTGCATAGTCCCTCTTGAGCTCCTCAATGTTTCCCGGGGTCAACAGCTTGGTGTTCAGTTTTCACGTTCCCTTACCAGCCCGCTGCTCGTCCTGTAGGTGACAGTCGGCCAGCCGGAGGCAGTGGTCAGAGAAGAACACCGGCTTGACGTCAGTGGATCTGACTGAGAACGTTCGGGACACAAACAGGTAATCTATCCTTGAGCGGATAGACCCGTCTGCCCGTGACCATGTATATCTACGCTGTGCTCCGTCTGCAGGGGTGCTGAAGATGTCGTGCAGCTTGGCGACTTTGACCGTGTCCATCAGGGCTCTGGACGTGGTGTCCAGTTTACTGTCCCCCTCCGCCGGATCGTCCATCTGCATCAATGATACAGTTGAAGTCTCCGGCCAGAATGACCGGCCTGGACGTAGCCAGCAACAGTGGAAGCTGCTGCAGGACGGCCAACCGTTCACTCTTACCCACTGGGGTGTACACATTAATCAGTCTCAGAGGAGCATTCCTGTACGTGACGTCAGTGACGAGGAGACGCCCACCCACCACCTCCTTAACCTCGGAGATGGTGAAGTTGCCTCCTCTCAACAGGATACCCAGGCCGGAGGCGCGGCTATCGTTGCCCCCCCCGACCAAACTGACGGCCCATGGGCCTATAAGCTCGGCCATCTCCTGTAGCTGCTGAGGTGCGGTATCCCACACTCCTGCAGAAACAGGACGTCGGCTTTAACGTTGGCCACGAAGGCCATCGTAGAAACACATCGCGTAGCCGATTTGATGCTACGCACATTGATGCTGGCAACTCTTATCCCCATTTTAACAGTTTACAAGGTTAACAGTGTCCATTTGCTGCTGGTCTTGCCCCTCTGGGGTAGCTGTGTGCATTCCCGTGGTGATGGCAAACTGCTGGACCATCCCAGGGCTGAGGTAGCTGTCTGGCTCCACGCTGGAGCCATTTCCCCGCTCTGGTGTCTTCGGGTCGGGCCCAGAGTCCGCATGGTGCAGTTCTCCATCTGACAGCGGGGCTGTCACAGGACCGCTGCTCCCAGTTACCTGGAGCTGTGGGCCGGTGGGTACCTCTTGGTTCTCACCGGGTGGGAGGAGGCCTTTACCCATCCCCTCAGAGGGATTGCCTTTTCCTGCTTGGGCGGTGCTGCCCCCCTTTTTCCCCACGGCGCTCTGTCTCTTCCTCTGGTGACGACCCGCCTTGCGCCCATCCTCACCGTCGGAAGAGCTGCATGTGTCCTCGTCGCGTAGGTGTCGCTTCCCCCCTTGCTGGGTGGCTTTGGGAGGTTTCCTCTTCCTGCTTTTCACAGTGATCCAATCCTCTGCTTCCTTTGGTCCCTTCTCTTCCATTTCCTCCGTCTGTCTTGCAGGAGCTTGGATCGGCTGCTGCACCTCCCCGCTGTCTGCTCTGCTACAGCCCGCCCTTCCTTCTGGTTGCCTCCAGACACCGTTCCCGTGCTGTTCTGTGGTACCATGCTGGTCTTGGGCGGTCCACGGCTCGTGTTGCCACCTCCGGCCATCTGTGCGTAGGTGGCGGCCCCTCGACTTGGGCAGGCCTTGTACATGTGGCCCGCCTCTCCGCACAGATTACAGTTCTTGGCCTCCTTACATTCCTTGGTCGGGTGGGCTACCTGCTTGCAGTTTCGGCAGACGGTCACCTTACAATCCACCGCCATGGTGAGCAGACTGTCAAAGCCATTTGGCAGAATGCCTCATCGCCAGAACTTTCCAACAAGCACCAAGACATGGCTTGGCTGGTGGTGAGAAGGGCTCTGCCTGTGAGATCCTTTATGCACCCCCGGACTCTCAGCCGCACTGCACGCTGCCCTCGAAGCGGCTGCGGGGGGGACGAGACTGTCACACACCTCCTTCTGGAATGTGCCTATGCAGAGGAAGTCTGGAGAGAATGCAGTGGTGTTTGTCGAGGTTCGTCCCGAACAGCGCCGTGACGCGGGACTCCGTGCTCTACAGCCTGTTCCCCGGGACGCACACCGAGACGAACATCAACTGCGCCTGGAGGATCATCAACTTGGTGAAGGACGCTCTCTGGGTGGTCCGAAACCTGCTGATCTTCCAGCTGAAGGAATTGACCCCGACTGAGTGTTGCAGACTGGCACATTCCATGGTCCAGGACTACGTGTTGAGGGATGCGCTGAAGCTTGGGGCAGCTGCCGCCAAGGCGCGGTGGGGAAAGACCACTGTGTAACATCTGCCTGCCTAACGAAGAACGGGACCCATGCAGTCATTTGGGCTCTGCTGACGCCTCAGCTAATCATATGGGCATATGATGGAAAAATGTACAGACCTGTGAAAATGATAAATTCTGATCTCTATGTACATGTTTACATATGTATGGCATGACCAACTGTGCAGGCCATCAAATTATTTTATGAATAAAGTATATTTTTGAAATTAAAAAAAAAGTTCAGAGTGGACTTGATAGGCCGATGGCTTGCTTCCACACTGCACAGCTTCTGGGATTTCATGCAGTTGTGTTTGCCCCGGATCACAGCACCCAGAACCTCTCATCTTCTGCAAATCATAAGAGACGTCCCACCCTGCCCACTCGTATGGGTCATCTAACTGCTTAATAATTTCTAGTGAAAACAGCCCATACCTCCTGCAGCTGCCATTAAACTTTACAATGCTGAAAAAAATGCAATACCTGCAGTACTGAAAATTGTAAGGCTTTAAGGATTACTGATTTACTGCTCCTTCTGATGCACAGCATTGGAAATATAATGTTGGCAGCTTAAAGCAATGAACAGTTTAAAACAAAAACCCACTTAACCCTTCACTAGGCTCCCCGATCAGCACGCTGTACTTACTGCCAGTAAATCTTAAAGCACTTCATCCCCATTGTGCAATGAATTCCCACTTTCCACCAAAATCTTGGATGTACTCACTCACTTGCTGTCTCACAAATGAAAGATTTCATTGTAACTTCATCTGCTCCCAGTAGGGGGCAAAACATCTTTAAAAGCTGCTCTCAAAGTCGTGTCTTCATAACAACACTTCTGCGTTCACCGAAGATTATTAGAGACATACAGCATTGAAACAAACCCTTCGGCCCAAGTGGTCCACGCCAACCAGATATCCTAAATTAATCTAGTCCCAACTGCCAGCATTTGGCCCATATCCCTCAAAACCCTTCATATTCATGTAGCCATCTAGATGCCTTTTAAATATTGTAATTTCACCAGTCCTCTCCACTTCATCTGGCAGCTCGTAATACCCTCTGTGTGAAAAAGTTGCCTGTCAGGTCCCTTTTCAATCTTGCCCCTCTCACCTCAAACCTATGCCCTCTAGTTTGGGATTTCCTTAACCTGTGAAAAGATCTTGGCAATTCACCCTATTCATGCCCATTATAAACTTGTAAAAGGGCACCCCTCAGCCTCCAACGCTCCAGGGAAAACAGCCCCAGCCTATTCAGTCTCTGCCTATCACTCAACCCCTCTAAATCTGGCAACAGCCTTGTAAATCTTTTCTGAACCCTCTTAAGTTTCACAACATCTTTCCTGTAGCAATGAGACTAGAATTGCACAAAATATTCCTAAAGTGGCCTAACCAAGATCCTGTACAGCTGCAAAATCACTTCCCAGCTCTGATACTCAATGCACTGACCAATAAAAGAAAGTATACCAAATGCCTGTCTACCAACAACTCCATTTTCAATTAATTTTGAACCAGCAGTCAAAAGTCTCTTGGTTCGGCAACACTCCTCCTTAAATGTGCCAGTCCTGCCCTGATTTGCTTTACCAAAATGCAACACCTCATTTATCTAAAGTAAACTCCAACTACCACTCCTCGGCCTATCAAGCCCATCTGATCAATTCTAATACATTGCAGACTTCCTTTCCTCTCTCATTCCCTAAAAGCTGAAAATCTCCCTCCCACACACTCTCCCTCCATTCTCATTTTGCTGAACCTAATCCTGAAGGGTCTGGTTCATGCTGATTAACAGGCTTAGTGGGGGATCTAATTGAAACATACAGAATCGTCTAGACACAGCGGATGTTGGGAAGATTTTTTCATTGTTAGGAAAGACTAGAAGCCGAGGACATTGTCGTCGAATAAAAGGAAGACCTTTTATTCGAAGAAGGAGAAAATTCTTCAGCCAGAGAGTGGTGAATCTATGGAATTCATTGCCACAGAAAGCTGTGGAGGCCAGGTCACTGAGTATATTTAAGGCACAGATGGATAAGTTGAGTATCAATGAGGTTGAGGGCTATGGAGAGAAACCGGGAGAATGGGGTTGAGAAACTTCTCAGCCATGATTGAATGGTGGGGCAGGCCCAATGGGCTAAATGGCCTAATTTCTGCTGCTATGTCTTATGGTCTTTTGCTGTCCTGGACACAGAATGTGAGAATTGGGAGCAGGAGTAAGCCATTTGGTCTTTCGAGCCCTGCACTAGCACTGAACAAATCATAACTGGATATGAATATATCTACATCTAGGTGGAAAGATTAGATTAGATTAGATTAGATTAGATTACAGTGCAGAAACAGGCTCTTCGGCCCAACAAGTCCACACCGACCCGCCGAAGCGAAACCCACCCATACCCCTACATTTACCCTTTACCTAACACTACGGGCAATTTAGTACGGCCAGTTCACCTGACCCTGCACATCTTTGTGATGTGGGAGGAAACCGGAGCACACGGAGGAAACCCACGCAGACACGGGGAGAACGTGCAAACTCCACACAGTCAGTCGCCTGAGGCGGGATTGAACCCAGGTCTCTGGCGCTGTGAGGCAGCAGTGCTAACCACTGTGCCACCGTGCCGCCCACTGGGACATTTTTTACTAGAGCATAGGAGGTTGAGAGGTGGCCTTATAGAGGATTACAAAATCACGAGGGATATAGATGAACTGAACTGAACAGCAAGTGTCCTTTCCCTCAGGTGGGGGTTTCAAGATTTTGAAGGTGAGAGGAAAAAAATTTTAAAAAGACATGAGGGGGACCATTTTTTGTTTTACACCAGGAGAGATATGTGTGTGGATTGAGTGTCCAAAGGAAGTGGTGGACGCAGGTACAGTTACAGTGTTTAAATGACATTTGGATAAGTACATGAATAGGAAAGGTTCGGAGGGATATGGGACAATCACTGGCAGATGGGACTAGTTTAATTTGAGAACATACTCAGCATAGACTAGTTGGACTGAAGGATCTGTTTCTGTGCTATATGACTCTGTAATTGTTCTGTACTGGTTTTAAAACCATTTACTTGCCTTCCCCATAATGATCAACTTGTTTGTTGTTCAAAAATCAGATGAACTCAGCCTTGAATATATTCAATGACCCTCTAACTGCAGGAAGGCATCCCCACTTCTGAACTCCATTCCTCTTGCTGACATACCACTTGCTTTGTTGATTGCTTGCTGCACCTGTCTGACATACTGGCATTGACTGGTGTAGAAGGAAGTTGAGGTCCCTTTGTATATCCACACATCATTCCTGATTAATGTCTCATGCCCAAAACATCGACTCTCCACCTCCTCGGATGTTGCCTGACCTGCTGTGCTTTTATTGCGCCACACTTTTCGATTCTGATCTCCATTATCTGCAATCCTCACTCTCGCCACATCCCGATACATTACCATTAAACAATACACCTCCTTTCTGCTTTTTCTTCACAGCAAAGTCTATAACTTCACATTGTGGTACTGCATTTGCCATGCGTTTACCAATCGAGACACAGACCTGGACCAACTTTTCCAGAGTCGGTCCCCTCCCTGGATTCACTCCCTTTCATTTCAGTCGCTGCACGTCAATAATTGAACCCCAGAATGCAAAAGGGGTAAGGTGAGAAAAAAGTGTGTTGTACTCTGTAAATATATGGCTTAGTTTGAGGCATTCAGAAGCCTTTAATGATAGATTTGTTTCAGTACTTATAATACAATGTTATACTTAACCATTAACTAGCACAGTGTGTAGTGTAACCCTTGTATGTACGAACAGATAGTGGAAAAGTACTGAGTACATCTGACTTGTAAAGATATGCTGATGTAAACACACAATAGGAATGACTTTTAATAAAGAGCAGTGTGTACTGGCGGCCTTGGTAGCGCTGGGAGAGTGAGGCAGACAGCGGGGGGGGGGGGTTGCCGCCCTGTGAGTGCAGATGCAGGACATGTTTTAAGCTGTGGTAAAAAAACAAGAACTATTTCGTGCCACCTCCTGCAGAAAGAGGTTACATGGGGTCAGATATCCGGGAATGCGAGAAGGCGGAGAATGGAGTCAGGTCAACAGTCAATCAAGAAGACAACCACACCTCAATGCTTGCACAATGTCCTGTGATTACATGACGTTTTGTACTGTATAAAAGACTGGGTCAGGGGCAGGATAGGGGTCAGACTTCGTGAACTGACACACTATATAGTTTGTCAGGGACAGAAAGGTCTAGACCCAGAGCTCTGTATGCTTTATCCATTTACTGCTAAAATAAACTTAAAGTGTGAGACCGAATATCTTCTCCTATTGCTTCATTTAAAGTACACGCAGGACTTGGCTCACACATAGAAGAAAGTAAGTTGGTAGATTGAGCCGAAGTCCGACAATTGGTGACCCCGACGTGATGAAGACGGAGAGGTGATGGAGAAGAGAGAAAATAGAAACAATGGACAACTGATGTCTGATGACGACAACAACAAGCGGCGCCGCATAAAAAGGTGAGCAGACGCCTGTTTATATCGAAGTTCTGCAATTGGAGATACTAAATTGATTGTTGTCATTATACTGCAAGTGTCCTAGTAATAGTAAGTGGATAAAGTATTGATATAGTACGTACGGGTTTAAAGTCCCTTGGGGTTAGAGTCCCCATAAAAGCAACAAGGTACGTAAATGTGAGGAGGTTTAAAGTCCATTGAGCAGGATCTCATAAAAGCAACAGTCACAAAATGTGGTGTGTGATTGTGTGGTATGTTTTAAAACTTATATTGGGGAATGTACGGAGGGTGGCAGAAAAGCCAGTAGTGTTTTGAAGTAAGGGTCGGTGGTGTCTCAGCGAGAGAGAGAGTTGGCAGTGGGAATCTAATGGTAACAACAGCGACACTGCTGATAAATCTCGCTGAAAGGGTCAGTTGCTCGGGTGTACTCCATACAAACTGACTGGCCACCGGATTTGTCTCTGATTGGGTTGGTTGCTCAGTTATATTATATCCAAACCAACTGACTGCTAGACGGGAGGATTAAAACAAAATACATAAAATGGAAGGGGGATTTGATAAAGAGTGTGAGGAATACGGGGGATGTTCTTTCGACTTAATGTTGCCCGTAAAACAGCAGTCGGCTAAAGCTAGAATTCAATTAGTTAGTGGGGTTGCGAAGGACAAACTAAAAACAATGATGGATAAGATTTGGGAAGAATTACAACAACAGGGTAAAGTCTTGAAAGATGAGGAGAGGGAGAAATTGTCACTGTTTTTAGGAAAAGCAGAAGAGCAAGCTAAATTAGAAGTTCAAGAGCACATGAAGGGAAAGAAAGGGTCAATATTAGTTAGAAGAAAGTGGACAAAAGAAGACGAGGAGAAAGAGGAGAGGAGGATTTATCTGCACAACATGACGTTAGCCTGTATGGCAGTAGAAACTTTACAAAAGAGAGTAGGTGGTACCTCTAAAACAGAACTGGCAAAGGAGACAGAAAAGGCAGGACCATCTGCACCATTATATCCTAAATTGTCTGGGGTACAATTACCGCCCCCATATCCTGTACCACAAATGCCACTTATGTATGTTCAAGAAGGGGTGTTGGATGTGCAAGAAGTAGGAACGAGAGAGTACGAAGCAGTAAAAGAGAGACTGGCGGAAGCTGTAGAAGAAAGCATCAGAAAGGTAGAAAAATTAACACTAGAAGCTGCACAGAGAGCTAAGGAAGAGGAGGAGGCAAGCAGGGTGATAATGACGCACAGCAGAAACAAAGAACAGCCGAAATAAGGGAGACATTCATTATTGGAAGAGCCAGATGCTCACTCGACACCGTATAGTGTTGAGGGCGAAAGGAGGGGAAGATTACATAGCTCAGGTCAGTTACTAGATGACGGGTTCTCAGACAGGAGAAGGAGAGATTTGAGGGAAGAACGAAACAGAGACAAATTGGATGGAGGGGAATCTGAAAATAGTACAGATATTGAGGATGCAGAATCCCTGACGGAGGATGACCCACACACCTACCCCGTCACTTTGAAAGGCTCACTCACAATGCATGCTGAACATGGCCCTCCAATGAAGCCCCTACCTGAACCAAGTTACAGCCTGCATCCCAGAGACACATTACAATAGCCCGTACAGTATCAGCATCACCAAATGCCATTAATTTACAGAGGCTCCTATATGGGGGATGTTTATCAGCCCTTCACATTTACTGATATGAACTGCATCCTGGATAAAATGCCCCCACCCATGGAGGGAGGTGGGACTTGGATGACTAAATTTTGCCAATATACACTAGGCCACAAGTTAGCCATGGGCGATTGGAGAGCATTGTTGGGCAAGCAATTGAGTATGTGGGAAATACAGCAGATTGAAGCTTCTGCGGGGACCACCTCACTACCTGATTCAGACCCGTTCATGCAACATGCCACCTGTGTGGGAAGGGCAATGAGGGATAGATTCCCGATTCCACTGGGAGCAATGCACTCACTCACCTTCACAATGAAGGAGGGTGAGGATATGCCTGCCTTTTTGGCTAGATGTAAGGGAACGTGGACAGATACTGCGGGGAGCCATCCAGGGTCAGGTTAGCTACAGACCACGTTATTTAGGAATGCCGTTATGGCAGGGATGCCTAAGGAAGTTAAAGAGGCAATGGAGAGTAATCCTGATATCCCAGGTTGTTCTACAGAACAGTGGGAAAAACACTTGACGCACCACATGAAGCGTTACAGGACAAAACAGGATGAAGATAAACAGAGCAACGAGTCAGCTCAAGTGCAGTTGCTGAAGTTACAGCTCGATGAGGCTAGGAGGAAGGCTAATGATACAAAGAAGGCCTCCCAAAAGACGACTAATCAGATGGTTCAGCAGCCGTCGCCACAAAACAAACTGCCCAGTCTGGACCCAACACCTGATTGGATGCCTCCTTACTCTTACTATGGGGGCAAGCCTATAGGTGATTGCGGAAGACTGCGTGGCAGAGGGAGGGGCCGCGGAGGACCAAGAGGTCAGCCACCCAACACCTGTTTTGAATGTGGCCAGCCCGGGCATTGGAGACGGAATTGTCCCATGCTGTGGGGATCCCAGGCAGGGCAGGGATTGATCCGAGGACAGTATGTCCGCTCAAGTCAGTCTCCTTTTCAACAGGTTCCTCAACCTTACCAAGCCCCACATGTAGCTGCAGCCCCGGTGCAATGACAGTACCCCCAGACTATGCCGGACGGGTAGGGGTATGAATATTGACGGGGCCTGAGAACCCAGGGGCATGTGGGGTTGGCAGACCCCTATATGCAAATGAGGGTAATGGACAAGAATCTGTCTTTTTTGGTTGACACGTGTGCAAGATTTTCTACCATCACTTGTGATATACCTCGGTCAAGCATGTCATCCTCCAGCGTCCAGTTAGTAGGGTTCTCGGGCAAACCAGAAAATCTGCCTTTGACATTGCCACTGATCACATCGGTGGACGGACAGACTTTCTGTCACCGGTATATTTCATCACCTGCATGCCCTGTTAATCTGATGGGTCGTGACTTGTTGGTGAGATGTGGGGTCTCGGTTCTGTGCGGACTAGACGGGCTGGTAGTGACCTTTCCAAATGGCCATTCTGTCAACTGTTCTATGACAATGATTCACTCTGGATCCCAAATGATGCTATCAGCGGACACATCACCAATGGCAGAAGGGCAGTGGGCGGATATATACTGGGGACTCCTACAACCCGAAAGCAGGCAGAACAACGGCATACAGTCTCTATACAACCAATGGCGACCCTGGGTTCAGATGCTGCATCCCTATGCTCCTCCTGCAGATCCCCTCCATGTTACCCTATATTATGATAGAGATGACAATGAAATCTATCAGCATGCATTCTATCAGCACCTAGAAGGGACTCAATGGGATATTTCCTCTAGTTGTATTCTGCTAGGGAAAGAAGGTGTGGCGGGTGTTGTTGAACTGACTGCAGAACAGTTGGAATGGTATGAGATGTCTGAAGAAGCTATACCTCATCTTAGATTGGCCGTGCATGCTAAATATCAGGCCAAGGATCTGGGACCTATGTCTAAACATTTGATGGGGCTAACTGATTGGGTTTGGACTCAGCTACCCGGTTTACAATATTCACCATCAGAGGAAGCCTACAGAATTATGTACAGGACAACTGACAAGGTACTGCTGGAACATAGGCAGATTGAAAGGTTTCACGGCAGGGAAAAAACAGACCATCCACAGGCTGCAGCGATGCTTGACTCTCTACCAGATACCTTGTGGTCAGCAGGTTCAATGGACGTTGGTCACTGCAAACACGTCACACCAATCACATTCGATTTAATAGACCACACTCCGATTTGGCAGAGACAATACTCACACAAACCAGAGGCTGAAGCCGGCATTGCTGACACAATTGCAGGATTGTTAGCAGCAGGGGTGCTAGAACCCTCTCAGTCCGCCTGGAACACTCCTATCTTACCTGTAGAGAAGCAGAATACAGGTAAATATAGGATGGTGCATGATCTTAGACGGATCAATAGTGTCGTTTCTACTCCAACAATTCCAGTTCCAAATCCCTACACTGCGATGTCTGTGCTGACCCCTGACCATAAGTGGTTCTTGAGCATTGATCTGGCCAACGCGTCCTTCTGTTTGCCCCTAGCTGATCATTTGAGGGACATTTTCTCGTTTACCTACAAAGGCCAACAACTACGTTACACAAGGGTCCCTCAAGGGTTTATTTTGTCGCCGGGGGTGTTTAATCAGGTACTAAAATGGCAGCTGAAGGACCTTACACTCCAAAACGGGGTGGTATTGATCCAGTATTTGGATTTCATTCTTCTGGTGGCACCAGACCATGTTTCTTGTCTGGAAGCCACAAAGTCATTGTTGGTTCAACTGCGTAACATTGGTTTCAAAGTTTCACGGGCTAAATTGCAATGCTGCAGACAAACGGTATCTTTTTTGGGTAGAGTTATTTCCGCTAAGGGAACAGGTGTCTCTCCGTCCCATAGATCCTCCATTCTGCATCATATCAAACCAGTCACTGTAAAAGACATGCTCTCATTTCTTGGGTTGGCAGGATACAGCAGACGATTCGTTGCATCATTTGGGGAATGAGCAAGGCATGAGAAATTTGTCGGCCCATTTGCAGTGGACCACGGAGGCAGACGAAAGTTTCATATCTCTCAAACAGGCCCTAACGCGGGCTGCTGATTTAGCGGTCCCGGACCACAAAGCCATTTTTCCTCGATATTTCTGAAAGATTACACACAGTAAATGGTGTTCTTTTTCACAAAAAGGGGGAGGCAGGCAGGTGCTGATGTATGTAAGTGTTACCCTTGACCCAGTAGAGGACAAACACCCGCCATGTACAAGACATGCAGCAGGGGTAGCAAAAATTCTCCAAAAGGTAGGACATATAGTCATGGGCCATTCACTAACGGTACTGACGACACACAGTATAGTGGCCTATGTGAACTCAACAGCCTTCACAATGACGTCACTGCAGCAAACCAGGTTAGAGAAAACCCTGAATGCACCACATATAACTTTTACACATGAAGGAATCAACATGGCTGACAACATGGGAGAAGGAGAACCACACATGTGTGAGGAAAGGGTACAGAGAGACGGCAAAGTCAGGGCAGACTGACAGGCAATTCCATTAGTAGACCCAGAAGAAGTGCTGTTCACAGATGGTTGCTGTTACAGACATCCAACTGAAGGACTAAAAGCAGCCTATGCAGTGGTGCGACAGACAAGTGAGGGATTTGAGGAAGTGTTGAGAGGAAAAGTGACAGGCAAAGAATCAGCCCAGTTGGCTGAACTACAGGCAATGATTGCTGTGTTAGAATGGTCAGAGGGAAAAAGAGTAAATATCTACACCGACTCTGCATATGTGGCAGGGGCTATACAGGTAGAACTCAGTCAATGGATCAGAGCAGGATTCTTAACAGCAGTGAAAATCCCAATTAAACATGAAAAAGATATGAAAAGATTAGCGGTGGCCATAATGAAACCTGCAGAAGTGGCGGTGGTCAAGTGTAGAGGACATGGTAAAGCAGATACAGTAGTAGCGAAGGGCAATCAGGAAGCAGGCTCAGCAGCAAAGAAAGCAGCAGGGTATACCCCACAGTACATGATGCAAACAGAGAGAACAGTGTATGACCTGCTGCCCACTTACGATACAAATGTGTTAATAAAAGAGCAGCAGAAAGCCTCTCCTCATGAACTGACAGTATGGAGAGAGAGAGGGGCCACAGAGTCAGAAGGGATTTGGAGGTCACCGGATGGTAGACCAGTCCTACCCCCAGGTTTGATGGCTTCCATGCTCCAGGAAGCTCATGGGTTGACACATTGTGGAAAAACACAGATGCAGAGGTATCTGACACATTGGTGGCATCCGTTCTTGCCAGCAATGATCGAAAATTATATCAGGGAATGTAGAACGTGTACAGAATACAATGTGAGACCAACAGTGAAACCACATGAGGGAAAATTCCCTCTCCCAAGAATGCCAGGTCAGGAAATAGTGATTGACTACACTGACATGATAGAGAGAGTAAACGGATACCGGTACCTTTTGGTAGCAGTGGATGCATACACTGGTTGGCCAGAAGCGATACCTGCGAAAAAGGAAGACGCAAAAACAGTGATCAAATTCTTGATAAACCAATACATTCCAATGCATGGGTTTCCAAAGAGAGTCAGGTCAGATAATGGCACACATTTCAAGAACAAAGACCTGTCAGAAGTTGAAGCAGCTTTAGGACTGAAACATGCGTTTGGAACAGTGTACCATCCTCAGTCACAGGGAAAAGTGGAAAGAATGAATCAGTCCATAAAAGGAAAAATAGGAAAAGTGTGTGCACAAACAAAGTTAAGCTGGGTGGATGCCCTACCTTTAGCTTTACTGTCTATTAGAAGTTCAGTAAACTCTATCACAGGGTTCACCCCGTATGAGCTAACAACAGGGCAGCAGTTCCCGGGACCAGGAGCTGGAATACAGATGTTAGAGGGAGGGGGAGCCTCTCTAAGGTACAAGCCTTACTATGATCAACTAACAGCTTTGGTGTCAGCTTTCTCCAAACAGGTTGGATTGGAAAAGGGGGATCGACAGAGCCAGGTGCCACCCACAACGGACTGGGTCCTGCTGAAGTTGATCATACGGAAGTGGTCGGAGCCAAGGTGGACAGGACCTAACAGGGTGGTGGAGGGGACATCCCATGCGGTCCGACTGCAGGGGGTAATCATCACAGTAATTGAAGGGAAGGCTTCCCTGCCCTGCCAGATGGAGACGGAAACCATGGCTCTGGGAAGAAGGGAAAACTATGCATCAGAGAGCGAATGTGCTGTATAAAACTGGTTTGTTGGTCTCATTTTGATGAGACCAAAAGGGGGATTTGTAAATATATGGCTTAGTTTGAGGCATTCAGAAGCCTTTAATGATATATTTGTTTCAGTACTTATAATACAATGTTATACTTAACCATTAGTGGGCGGCACGGTGGCACAGTGGTTAGCACTGCTGCCTCAGTGCCGGAGACCCGGGTTCAATTCCCGCCTCAGGCGACTGACTGTGTGGAGTTTGCACATTCTCCCCGTGTCTGTGCGGGTTTCCTCCGGGTGCTCCGGTTTCCTCCCACAGTCCAAAGATGTGCAGGTCAGGTGAATTGGCCATACTAAATTGCCCGTAGTGTTAGGTAAGGGGTAAATGTAGGGGTATGGGTGGGTTTCGCTTCGGCGGGTCGGTGTGGATTTGTTGGGCCGAAGGGCCTGTTTCCACACTGTAATGTAATGTAATCTAATCTAATCATTAACTAGCACAGTGCGTAGTGTAACCCTTGTGTGTATGAACAGACAGTGGAAAAGTACTGAGTACATCTGACTTGTAAAGATAAGCTGATGTAAACACACAATAGGAATGACTTTGGTAGCGCTGGGAGAGTGAGGCAGGCAGCAGGGGGGGGGTTGCCACCCTGTGAGTGCAGATGCAGGACATGTTTTAAGCTGTGGTAAAAAAACAAGAACTATTTCGCGCCACCTCCTGCAGAAAGAGGTTACATGGGGTCAGATATCCGGGAATGCGAGAAGGCGGAGAATGGAGTCAGGTCAACAGTCAATCAAGAAGACAACCACACCTCAATGCTTGCACAATGTTCTGTGATTACATGACGTGTTGTACTGTATAAAAGACTGGGTCAGGGGCAGGATAGGGGTCAGACTTCGTGAACTGACACACTATATAGTTTGTCAGGGACAGAAAGGTCTAGACCCAGAGCTCTGTATGCTTTATCCACTTACTGCTAAAATAAACTTAAAGTGTGAGACCGAATATCTTCTCCTATTGCTTCATTTAAAGTACACGCAGGACTTGGCTCACACATAGAAGAAAGTAAGTTGGTAGATTGAGCCAAAGTCTGACAACTCTCAGATTTTGGACAGAGGAAGGACGTTACAGTCTAAGGTGAAGATTAACCTTCATTAAGAGAAAGAGAGGGGAACAACATCACAAACAACTTCAGAAGCTCGTGGTGCAACTTCCGCAATCAGACAATAGATGGACTCTGATTGGCAGGAGGACAAGACTCCTTCCGGTTCTCCAGGACTTCCCATTGGTCCATCAAAGAAAATTCACGCGCCCAGTCTGGCGGCTGCAAGGAGCGTGCGCAGTGCTTTGCTGACACCAGAACATTCCTTGCTGACTGTCGTGCATGCACAGTATGCACCTTCTCGACGGTGATGTTTCTGACAGATTTTAAGTGTACAATTGCCAATAGGAGCAATAGAGGCTGGAGCCACCATTTTTTCACCCTGTGACTCAACATTTTATTCCTTTTGCATAATGTCTAGCTGCTCAACTTCATATGTCTTTTTCCCCAGGGAAGGGGAGTCGTGGGAGAAAGGACCACTTGCTTATAGAAACCACGTCTGTCCCTCGCTACAAGAGGACTTATCTGCAACACAATTGGTGCCTTAAATTAGCTACACTCAGGAACTGACAGTAAACCTAATCGGAGGAACATGTTATCTAAACGACCCACGAATGTGACTCCTTAATTCACAATGACACTACCCCTCCAGAAACCCCAAAGGCTCTCTCTGCCTTCCCAAGAATCCAAGCACTTTCTAACTCAATAGTCCTGTCGACTAGATGTCACCAAGATACTCAACGTGGATGACCACAGCCCTGGAGAAAGTGAGGACTGCAAAACTGGAGATCAGAGTTGAGAGTGTGGCAGCTGGAAAAGCACAACAGGTTAGGCAGCATATGAGGAGCAGGAGAATCAACGTTTTGGACATAAGCTCTTCGTCAGGAATCTGATGATCACGACACTATAGGACTATTGTGAACAGCATATTCCCAATTACTTTACCAATGCCTTTAGATTAGCTAACCTCCTGTTGCCATTGTTTAACTGATTGATACTGTTTAAGCATTGTTAGCCCTCTTTCAAAACTACTAAACTGTCAACTGGAATTAAAACTGTATTGTCTTACAATCAACTATCAGCTTCTCATTTGGGCAGCACATTGGCTCAGTGGTTAGCCCTGATGCCTCACAGCACCAGGGTCCCAGGTTCAATTCCAGCCTCAGGTGACTGTGTGGAGTTTGCACACATTCTCCCCATGTCTGCGTGGGTTTCCTCCAGGTGCTCTGGTTTCTTCCCAAAGTCCAAAGATGTGCAGTTTAACCTGAGGCTATGGTGGGACGTGGCCAAGGCTCACGTCCGCGTCTTCTGTCAGGAGTACGTGAGGGGGTCGATGAAGAGGCGGAAATCCAGGATCGGGGTGTTGGAGAGTGAGTTGCTCGACCTGGAGTCACGCCTTGGTCAGCCCGACGCAGACCCGGCCCTACGTGGGGCGTACGAAGAGAAGAAGGCCGCGGTCCGGGACCTGCAGCTCGTCGGGGTTCGGGGCGCGTACGTGAGGTCGCGGATCCAGCTCCTCCAGGACCTGGACCACGGCTCCCCCTTCTCCTACTCGCTGGAAAAAAGGCATGGCACCCGTCAGCAGCTCCTTGTGCTGAATCCGGAGGGCATCAGGGCCCACGTCCGAAACTATTACATGGCTCTGTTCTCTCCGGATCCGTCCAGCGATGATGCTTGCAGAGTTCTGTGGGAGGACCTGCTGCAGCTCAGCCCGGAGGACGCCGGAAAGCTCGACGCTCCCGTCACTTTAGAGGAGCTGACCGGCTCTTGAGGGGCAAAACCCCGTGGCTGGACGGGCTGACTGTGGAGTTCTTCAGGGCATTCTGGGACGTCCTGGGGAGCGACTACGTACAGGTCCTGGGGGAGTGTCTAAATGCCGGACAGCTGCCCCTTTCTTGGCGCAGAGCGGTCATCGTCCTGCTGCCAAAGAAGGAGGACCTTCGTTCGTAAAAGAACTGGCGTCCGGTCTCCCTCCTCAGCACGGATTACAAAATCTTCGCCAGGGTGTTGTCTTCTCGCCTGGCCTCCGTGCTGGCCCACATGATTCACCCGGACCAGTCCTACACGGTCCCGGGCCGGAGGATACACGACAACGTCCATCTGGTCCGGGACCTGATCCATTTCTGTCGAGGGGCAGGTCTGCCGAGCGCCTTCCTGTCTCTCGACCAGGAGAAGGCGTTCGACAGGGTCGATCACGAGTACCTGCTCGGGATTCTGCGGGCATTCGGGTTCGGGACGCAGTTCGTCGCCCGGATCTGACTTTTGTACGCCGCCGCAGAGTTTCTGGTTAAAGTTAACGGGTCCCTGACGGCGCCCCTTCGCTTCGGGAGAGGAGTGCGTCAAGGCTGCCCCCTGTCCGGCCAGCTGTATTCCCTGTGTGTGGAGCCTTTCCTGCGCCTCTTGCGGAGGAGGTTGTCGGGGCTGGTTCTGCACGGCGCGGGCACGGGGGTGGTCCTCTCGGCCTACGCCGACGACGTGCTCCTCACTTTCACCGACCCAGCTGACCTGGGGAGGATGCGCGAGTGCCAGGCCGTGTACTCGGCGGCGTCTTCCGCCAGGATCAACTGGGCCAAATGTTCCGGACTACTGGTTGGCCCGTGGCGGGTGGACTCTCTGCCGGAGGAGTTACGGGGGTTCAGCTGGAGTACCACCCATCTCCTCTACCTGGGGGTCTACCTTAGCCAGGCTAGGAATCCTGGCAGGAGCTGGAGGTCAAAGTCTCGGCTCGCCTAGGCCGCTGGACAGGACTGCTCAGAGTGCTATCTTACAGGAGTCAAGTGTTGGTCCTAAACCAGCTGGTGGCCGCCATGCTGTGGTACCGGCTGGTCACTTTGGTCCCTCCTCCTGGCTTTGTCACTGACATCCAGAGAACGTTGGTCGATTTCTTCTGGGACAAAAAGATGCACTGGGTCGCCGCGCAGGTTCTGAGTCTCCCTATTGAGGAGGGCGGTCAGTCGCTGGTGTGCGTCCGCACCCAGGTCGCGACGTTCCGCCTTCAGACCTTGCGGCGATACCTTTACGTCGAGCCTCCTCCTATTTTTTCCGCCAGGTGCGTAACCTCAACTACGACACGCAGCTCCTGTTCGTCGACCGTGACGGTTTGGAGGTCGCCCTCAAGACGCTGCCTGTCTTTTACCAGGACCTGATCACTGTCTGGAACATGGTCGAATCGCGTCGCGCCTACCCTCCGGCTGGAGTAGTGGCTGTCGTCAGGGAGCCGTTGCTCAGGAATCCGCACCTCCGTACTCGCGGGTTCGAGTGGCTGTCGGAGGGGAGGGCCGCGGCGGCGAGGATGACCAGGGTCGGGGACGTGCTGGGTGCTGGGGGCCTGGGCTGGACGCTGCCACAGGACATAGCGAGCAGGACAGCGGTAGACGTCCGGTACGTGCCCACCGCCATCCGACGCCTTAAAACGGCGGTGCTCGGACCCGACGTGGTGCACCAGTTGGACGCTCAGGTGTGCAGTGGGATCCCGTCCGCGCTCACCCCAGCCCGGCCGGAATTTCACATTGGCCCCAAGATCCCGTACTTCCCGCGCGAGCCTGTGCCCCACAACCTGAGCCGCCTCCGGAATTTTAATTTTGTTTCTTTCAAGCAACTGAAAAGGAAAGCCCTGTATAGACTGCCGCTGCACACCATCCACCTCTTCTCCCTCATCCACCGTCCGGACACACCTTGGCGTGCCCATTTGCCACCGGGCGGTGTGGATCCCCAGTGGAGGGCTCTCTACGCGGGAGTCCTCCCCCTTTCTCTCGGGGATCTGGGGTGGAGGGTGCTGCACGCAGCAGTCCCCTGCAACCGCAGATTGCGGTGGTTCACGGACTCCCAGCCCAACTGCTTGTTCTGTGGCGCTGTGGAGTCCGTGGACCATGTATATATTGGGTGTGGGCGTTTGCACTCCCTTTTTGATTTCCTTAAAAACCTTCTCCTCTGTTTTTGGCTGCACTTCAGTCCCACGCTCCTGATCTTTGGGCACCCGGTACGGAGGAAGGAGGGCAGGTCTGAAGACCTCCTCGTGGGTCTGCTCCTGGGCCTGGCCAAACTGGCCATTAACAGTTCCAGGCAGCGGGCCGTGGAGGGGGTCGTTAGGGCCGACTGCCTGCCCCTCTTCCGCGGTTACGTTAGGGCTCGGGTGTCCTTGGAGAAGGAGCACGTGGTGTCCACCAACACCCTGGAGTTGTTCAGGGAGAGGTGGGCGCCGCAGGGAGTGGAGTGCATCATTTCTCCCTCCAACTCTATTTTGATTTAGTCCCTACCCTCCCCTTCACTGTTTTGATCACACAGCACTGCCCTTTGATGTGAAGGGCAGTGTTTGTCACTGGCCACCCGGGTGTTTTCCTGTCTTCCTGGTGGTGGAATTTGAATAAAGATTTGTGCACTTTGTGTCTTTCACTGTGTCTCACACCTCCACACACACACCATGGGTGCGGGGGAAAAAAATAAGCACTACCGCACTTAGGTGGTAGTGTGGGGGTTAAATAAAAAAAACCAAAATAAAATCAACTTCTCATTAACCCTTTATAAACTGTATATGCCTATACCTGAGTGGGGCGGTTATGACTCATCAGTGCAGAGCAACCATTCTGTACTGTGCATTCATTGACCTCTTCCCATGATATACATGTAGTGAAATAAACAAACTTGACATCATCAGGTCTGCGTATGAGCTTTATTCATAACTGGACAATTCTCACAGGAGTCCCAAAGGGGCAGAGGTTTAGGGTGAGAGGGCAAAGATGAGAGGTAACCTTTTCATATAGACAGTGGTGTGTATATTGAACGAGATGCCAAAGTAAGTGGTGGAGGCTGGTACAATTACAACATTAAAAAGGCACTTGGATGGGTATATGAACAGGAAGGGATATGAGCCAAGTGCTGGCAAATTAACTTAGGCTATCTGGACGGCGTGGACCGAAGGGGTTGTCTCCATGCTCTCCAACTTTATCTCTACATGGTTGGAACCAATTTCACAAGACTCTTCACTATTCACCCCTTACAGCCTATCCTTAGCGGTGGCCTAACTGCGCATATTTCAATGTTGAAGGGTGTGGTGCTGGAAAAGCACAGCTCGTCAAAGAGCAGGAGAAACGATGTTACATATCTAAATGCAAGTTTCAGAAAGATGTCTGCAGCTTTATTTTAAAATTGAATACTCTTTCAGACTTTAATGATGTTTCTGAATTTTTAATTCTAGCTATTCTCAACTTTAAAGATCAGCCATTACTTGCGCATCCCCATATCCCAGGTGGAGTCATCACCATCCATTCTTTCCCTCTCCTTAGAAGGTAAAAATAAGGACTGCAGATGCTGGAAACCAGAGTCTAGATTAGAGTGGTGCTGGAAAAGCACAGCAGTTCAGACAGCATACGAGGAGCAGTAATACTGCTCCTTGGATGCTGCCTGAACTGCTGTGCCTTTCCAGCACCACTCTAATCTAGACTCTCCTTAGAAGGGCTTGATATAGCGATCAAAGAGGGCGTGAGATACGAGAAAGGACGGGGGGGGGGGGGGGGAAGAAGGCGGAGAGAATGGACAGGGGGGTGGAGGGTAGGGGGAGAGAGAGAAAATGGACAAGGGGTTAGAGAGTGGGGTGTAGAGAAATACGGGGGGGACAGAGGTTGGGGGGAAAGAGAATGGGGAGGCAGAGAATGAAGAGGAGAAATAGAATGTGGGAATAGAGGGTTGGGGGAGAGAATGGGGGTGCAGAGTGTGAGGGGAGAGAGAGAATGGACAGAGGGCAGGAAGTGGGGGAAAGAGAGAGAGGAAATGGACAGGGGGACAGAGGATGAGGTGGAGAGAAAGATGGGGGGGGGGTCACAGAGGGTAGAAATGAGAATATAGGGGCAGAGAATGAAAGGGAGAGAGAATGGGGGGTGCAAAGTGTGGGGAGAGAGAGAATGGACAGGATCAGTGGTTGGGGGTACAGCCAGCACAAATCCCATCTTCCCCAGGACTGGTGTCAGTGTCCCACAAACTGGAACTCAATCCTCCCACAGCAGACTTGGGGCAATCATTTCTCAAAACTCACTTGGCTAAGGCAGTAGAATTATGTAATCCTTACAGGTCATTCGGCCCATCGAATTCACACCAACCTTCCAAACAGCATCCCACCCACTTACCCCCCACCTCCCCATTGCTAATCCCTGGACACTTAAGCATGGCAGATCCAACCTAAACTGCAGTTCTTTGGACTGTGGGAGGAAACCCAGAGGTAAACCATGCAGACACAAGGGTGAGAAAGTGTCAAAGTCCAGACAGTCACCTTAGGGTGGAATCGAACCCAGGTGTCCTGGCGCTGTGAAGCAGAGGTGCTAACCACTGAGCCACTGTGCCATCCAGAGCTTTGAGGCTCTGCTTTGTCTTTGTAGCTTCTAACTTCTCATGCGCCCTCAGGAGAGGCTCTCTCCTCCTGACATTGTTGGGTACACCCACTGCAACCTCCCTTTCCCACTTCTCCTGCCCTCAGCACATAGATTCCCGAGTCCGGACACTAGACAGACACCAATGCCATCTGGCCTCCTGCTGCCAA
Source organism: Chiloscyllium plagiosum (assembly GCF_037043375.1). Classification (NCBI taxonomy): domain Eukaryota; kingdom Metazoa; phylum Chordata; class Chondrichthyes; order Orectolobiformes; family Hemiscylliidae; genus Chiloscyllium; species Chiloscyllium plagiosum. Next base: position 77,512,555 of record NW_028270165.1, on the reverse strand, counting down.
CTGCAGAGAATGGAGACAATCCCTGTCACTATTCTGTCCCTTACCACCACCTCCCCCTCCCCAACATTGTTCTTACTCCCATCACCCAGCCGGTTAGCTCCTCCCCCTTGCAGCTCTTTCTCAGATCCCCTTTACTTACCTGACTGGCACTCATACCCTCCAGACCCTGTCTACTGACCCAATCAGAAGGCTCTATCCGGAGGGGAATGACCATCTCCTGGAATAAAGTGTTCAGTTAACTTTACCCTTTCCCTCACAACGTGTCAGCAGCCTGGCTTCCAGCTACATATCTCTGAGCAGGAGGTCCTCCAGCAAGTGTTTGTCCTGGATCACAGCATCGAGAGCCTCCTACCTTCTGCAAATCGAAAGACAACTCCCACCCTGCCTTCTCCAATGTGTGCTATGCAACTGCTTAATCACTTCTAGTGGCTGAGCAGAGGCTGATAGCCAAATTCAGAACCCATGAGAATGGCCTCAACTGGGACCTTGGGTTCAGGTCAGGTCACAGTACACGTGGACTCCACGACACTGTGCACTCCGACACACACACACACACACACACACGTACACCCCCACACTCACACTCTCTCACAGGCTTATACTCCATCACACACACAGTTTACCAAGCATGCACACATGCAAACACACACTCTCTCTCATGCACATACACATACATATACGTCTATGGGGTGAATTTACATTTGCAGATACTGTACATTCTAATTCGCTCAAAAAGCACACAATCTGCAGGAAGTCAATCCATGTAATATTTTATAAATTTCTACTTTGGAAATAGAATCATCTGACTCAAGATTGGGACACAGATAGTCTCAAACCTCACACCTTTTATCCATTGTCTAAACTGAGATGTCACTTTTTTAAAACAAAACCTTATCTCAAGATTAAAAATCACACAACATCAGGTTATAGTCCAACAGGTTTAATTTGAAGCACATTGTAAGGCACAGAATTTATAGCAAAAGTTTAGTGCGATGTAACTGAAATTATACATTGAAAAATATCTTGATGGTCTGTTGAGTCTGTTTGAATACCACGATAGTTTCACTTCTTTCATATGTAAATCACAAAACATTTTTAAAAGTTGCATTCTCAGGTTAGCTGTAACAATTGATGTTAGCTAGACAATATGTTGAAGGTGTTAGCCCCCTGTGTTCTCTGTCTATGCCATGATGTTTAGATTGATTCTAATCTAAAAAATGAGATAACAGAGTTTTGCATGAATTCATGCAGTTTTTGAGCAAAGGACAATACACCATTGCCTGCAACGTGTAAGATTGACAACATTGGCTGAGTCACATGAGTATCTGCCATGTACATTGTGGGAGGTGTCCCCACATGAAATGGTGTTATCCATGTCCACACTCTGATACGTCTTGCAGCGCCTACCGTGACAGGGTTGTGTGGACTCAGCCAAGGATGCAACGCACTTCAACCCATTGTTATATTTAAACTGGAAATGCAACTTTTAAAAAAAGTTTGTGATTTACACATGAAAGAAATGAAACTATCATGGTATTCGAACAGATGAAGACTCAACAGACAATCAAGGTATTTTTTAATGTATAATTTCAGTTACATCACATTGCAAACCTTTGTAAATTCTGGGCCTTAGAATTGTGTCCTCCAAAACCACCTGATGAAGGAGCGTCGCTCCGAAAGCTAGTGTGCTTCCAGTTAAACCTGTTGGACTATAACCTGGTGTTGTGTGATTTTTAACTTTGTTAACCCCGGTCCAACACCAGCATTTCTAAATCTTATCTTAAGAATGTGACTTAAAAGAAGTTCTGGGATTTAATTATTAATGAACTGACACATGAACCAATTTTAAAAGATGAAAGACTTAACAGTGATCTAGACCCATTCAATATATCATTTCAGTTGCATGACACTGATCTTTTGCTATAAATTCTGTGTGTTACGATTCTGCTGCACAGCTATCCAATGAAGGAGCAGTGGTCCAAAAGCTAGTGCTTCCAAATAAACCCGTTGGACTATAATCTGGTGCTGTGAGATTTTTAAACTTTGTTTCTGGTTAATACGGCAACTGCTGCCAGTAAACTTTACAATGCTGATGAAATGAAGGACCTGCAGTCCAGAAAAATTTACAATTTCTCACAATACTAACTACACATTCACTGCTCCTTCTGATACATGACATTGGAAACTCAGTGCTGGAGGCTGAAAGAAATGAGCAGCTTCAAAACAAAAACGTGTTGGATCTCACAGCTTTCAATGAGAGTCTGAGTGCGGCAGTAAGTTCAGATAACCTTTATTGCGACCCAGCTTTGTTAGTGCTTCAGATCTCCCCAGTAAAAAGTGGATTTTATTTAAACAGCTGAAGCCCAAAGCACACAAAACCACCTGCACCACACTCTCCCCCCCACCCCGCCGCCATACACACACACAACTTGTTCCTTTGTAATTGGATTGTACAGCCTTAACCCACAGGAAGTATTGCCTCACTCAGCAATTTCAACCAACACACTGTATCCAAGTAACTTTCTTCCTGCTCATTTGCTAGGGGAGGGGGTGGCAGTCAAGAGTCAATCACACTGCTGTGGGCCTGGAGTCACGTGCAGTCCAGACCAGGTAAAGAATGCAGCCTGGACGACTGAGTGAATCCTTTCCTGCAGCAGCAGTTTCCTTCCCTAAAAAGGACATGAGTGAATCAGATGGGTGTTTTTTTTCCCCCAAAGATGGTTTCATCATTAGATCCTGAACTCCAGACTTTTGACCGAATTCCAATTCCACCATCTGCCACGGTCTGATTCGAACCTGGAAGTCCTCAGAGCTGGGTTGATAGTCCAGTCGATAATGGTACTAGACGGTCGCTCCTTCAGTCCCCCTGAAATGGCATGTGAACACACTGGTGCCTCTGCAGGTGGGACGTGTGGGTGAAGCCCTTCCCGCACTGAGAGCCAATGAATGGCCTCTCCTCTCCTCGGTGTGGACCTGCTGGTGGATCAGCAGTATAGATGATTCAGCGAACCCCCTTCCCACACACTGATCACATGAATGATTTCTCTCCTGTGTGGATCCACTCGTGCACTTGCAGATGCATATCTGACTCAACTCCTTCCCACACATGGAGCAGGTGAATGGCATCTCCCCGGTGCAAACGCATCTGTGGGTTTCCAGCACCAATGAGGAAGGGAATCCTTTCCCACAGTCCCCACGTTCCACAGTTTCCCCTTTGGGGGGGGGGGGGGTCATGGTGGCACTTGTGTCGCTTTGGGTTTGAAATTACAAACAGAATGGCTACACAATCTCTCTCCATCGTGAGGGATGAGATTCGTATTCCCCAAGCTGAGGAAATGCTTTTCACAGTCAGTGCACTGAATCTCCCTCACTCAGGTGTCTCAGTATTCTTCCTGCCACACCAGTGTCCAAAACCTCTCAAGCAGCCAAAAGTAAACATTTCTTCTCAATTCGAATGGATGCTGATATTTAGGTCCCAATGGATTAAGTGGCTCTGTCAGAAATTGTTGTATTATTTGCTTTCAGACTTCTTTCCTCAAATCTGCCTGCAAAGAAAAACACAATATAAGTGATCACTTTCAGCACGGTTAAATAAACATAGGTGACAATTCCTGTAGATTGCCAGATGCCTGCTGATCGCATATTATTCAAGACATAGAAACCTTAAAATCCTCATGCAGCCAGCTAGCCTTAAGTGTGTATGGAGGAAATCTTATTTGAGGTGACAATGAGCTGGAACAAGCTGCCTACAAAGGTGCTGGAAATTGAGCTGAATCAGGGACATGATAATGAAATGTCAAGGCTGCTTGAGAAAACAAAGTCAGTCAAGTTGCTGAATGACTTCCTGCTGTCCTATTACATATAAAGGATGACAAGAAATACAGGACGTAACTCTTTTACTACATTAGTTGAAAATTTATTACAAAGAAGCTTTTACAACAGCCGTGATATACACGAAATTTTATATCAATTTGCCAATCCCTTTGATGCTGCTCAGTTGCACGAGAAACTATCGTTTTAATTTTGAACATTAGGAAAGAAGCAATCCTCTTCAAGAGTAGAAAGACAAGGAAAATACCTTTGAGAGGGACAGAGCGCATACGTGCCAGACAAGGAAAATACCTTTGAGAGGGACAGAGCGCATCTGAGCACCTTTGCTGAATCTGTTCCCTCCCTGGATTCACTCCAGTTGCTACAATCGTACAATGTCAGGATGAGGAATGGAAAGGAGGAGACATTGTTTTGCTCCCAGATGTTGCCCAGAGGGAGGGAGTTTCACTCTGAAATTGACTCAGCTACTTCCGGGCTGTGACGTCCATAATGGAGGGCGGGGCGGACAGCGGGCCCGCACTGCAGCTGAGGCACGTGGGGAGGGGAGGACACCTTGCAAATTTTCTTCGCTCTTCCCGAAGTCAATGTGGTTTGAGTTCAAGCAAAACACAGCGTTTCATTTTAGCTTCACAGTCACAAAAAAAAATCCCTCCTCTGTGAATCCATCACTTCACTCCCCTCCACTCCGTGGAAATAGCGATTTGAGACTCTCCAGATTTGGCGTTGCTACCATACGTGCTGTAGGGGATTTGTTAGAAACTGTTTATTTTATGAACCGTTTCAATTCAACTCTATTCTTGCCATTCAAATACTAATCTTACACAGAAGGTGGTTCATGTGTGGAATGAACTTCCTGAAGATGTGACGGATGCGGGTACAATTAAAAGACATTTGTGTAAACACATGAATAGGGAAGGTGTCGAGATCAGGAGTAGGCAGGAGAGCCGAGTTTAATTTGGGATTATGGTTGGCATAGACTGGTTGGACTGAAGGTCTGTTTCCATGCTGTCTGACTTTATGGCAGGTACACAGTTCCTTGAAAGTGGAGTCGCAGGTAGACAGGATAGTGAAGACGATGTTTGGTACTTTATTGGTCAATGTATTGAGTATAGGAGTTGAGAGGCCATATTGCAGCTGTACAAGACATTGGTTTGGCCACTTTTGGAATATTGCATTTGATTCTGGTCTTCCTGCCATAGGAAAGGAAAGATGCTGTGAAACTTGAGAGGGTGCAGAAAAGATTGATAAGGATGTTGCCAAGGTTGGAAGGTTTGTGGTAGAAGGAGAGGCTGAATAGGATGAGGCTGTTTCCCTGGAGTTTTGGAGACTGAAAAATCATGAGGGACATATACAGGGTAATTAGGCAAGATCTTTACTCTAGGGTAGGGGTGTCCAAAACCAGAGGGCATAGGTTTAGGGTGGGAGGTGAAGATTTAAAAGGGGTGACTTTTTCACATAGAGAGTGGTATGTGTATGGAATGAACTGTCAGAGGAAGTGGTCAGTACAATTACATTTAAAAGGCATCTGGATGTGTATGTGAATAGGAAGGGTTTGGACAGATATGGGCCAAATGCTGGCAAATGGAACTAGAATTATACAGGATATTTTGTCAGCATGGATGTGTTGGATCGAAACGTCTATTTCCCTTCTATATATCTCTATGTCTATTTGATAACAGATGCTTTATTTCTGTTGATGTAAATATTGTTACAAATCAGAATTGGGTACTAATAGTTAGATGTAAGGGAAAGAAAATTCCTCAAGTAGGGCACTATAAGAATCCTGCGAAATCCCTGTTTCTGGTTTTATTCCTAATGAACAACATTAAGCACTAGCATTGATTTTATTTCTAATTTTGTTTCATTTTTCTTGTTTTATTCCCTGATACAATAACTCCTCTGTCTGGATGATTGACAGGTTGGGAGATTGTGGTTTAGGCCTTGATCAACTAAATGTTTTATTGTTCTGGAAGGTGTAAAAGGGGGTCAAAGCTTCACCAGAAATCCAGCAGAGCTGAGAACGGACTATTTCTGTGGGAAGAGAGATCAGCTGAGGACAGAGAAATCAGGAACTGAAATTCAAGCTGACACCAGACTACCATGTTATCAGAGCTTTGATTAGCAGTGCCAAACTTCTACCTTTACCGAGCTTCCAATTCGACCTGAGTGCCATGTACCCCCTTGATATTCAGGATCCAATCCTTGTCATCTTGAAGCAATGTTTCTATAAGGAGTCTCAGATCATAATTATTGTCTTCAACGTGTGCAGTCAATTCATTCACTTCTGTTACAATGCAGCACACATTCAGAGACACTGATTTTAGTTTCAATTTTTGTGATCTTTTGAATCCAGCATTGATTACTGGTTGATTTACTCTCCTTGTCCCTTTCTATCATTCTCAGGTGTTCATTTTCCACATCACTACATTGCTCACCTGCTCTAATTTGAACTGGCCATGCCAAATTGTCCACAGTGTCCAGGGATGTGCAGGTTAGGTGGGTGAGCAAGGTTATAGTTTCATAGTAGAAGCAGCATGAGTAGGCCATTTAGCCAGTCCAGTCTGCCCTGCCATTCATTAGGATCACAGCTGTTCTATCCATTATCTCAGCTCCTCCTACTTGCATTATCCTGACTACCCTTGATTTCTCTACCAAGCAAAAACCCAACCATGTCTTGAATATACTCAGTGAATCTGCCTTTATTGCTTCCTTGGGCAGAGAATTCCATAGATTCACTACTCTCTGGGAAAAGCAGTTCCTCCTCATCTCTGTCCTAAATCTACTTCCCCTAATCTTGAGGCCTACTCTCACCCACCAGCAGAAACGACCTGATAGGGTTGGGGGGGGGGGGGGGGTTCTGGGTGGCACGCTCTTTGGAGGGGTGGGTGTGGACTTGATGGGCTGAATGGCTTCCTCCACACTGTAAGGCTTTTATGATTTTCCGCAGTTGTGTTTGCCCCAGCTCACAGCACACAAAATTTCCCACCTTCTGCAAGTCAAAAGACAAGTCCCCTGCCCTCTCGTATGTGTGTTATCTAACTGCTTAATCATTTCTAGTGAATACAGCCCACACCTCCCGTGGCTGTTAGTAACCTTTACAATGCTGATGAAACAATGCAATACTTGCAGTACTAAAAATCGTAGGGCTTCTTACGATACCAGTTACTGATTCACCACTCCTTCTGATGCACAGCATTGGAAATACAATGTTGAAGGCTGAAAAAAATGAGCAGTGTAAAACAAAAACTCATTTAACACTTCACTAGGCTCCCCACTCAGCACACTTTACTTACTGCTGGTAAACCTTAAAAACCACACTGCAATGAATTCCCTCTTCCTACCAAATTCCAGATATACTCACTCACTCGGTTGCTGTCTCACAAATGGAAGATTTCATTGTAACTTCTTCCGCTCCTAATAAAGGCAAAATATCTTTGAAAGCTGCTCTGAAAGTCCAGTCTTCACAACAGCACTTCTGCTTTCACCAAAGACTAATCATCAGACAGCATGGAAACAGACCCTTCGGTCAAACTCATCTGTGCTGACCAGATATCTGAAATTAATTTTGTTCCATATTCCAGCACTTAGCCCATATCCCTCTAGACCTTTTCTATCCACGTGGACATCCAGATGCCTTTTAAAATGTTGTAATTGTACCAGCCTCCAACACTTCCTCTGGCAGCTGATTCCATACATGCACCATCCTCTGCATGAGAACGTTGCCCCTCAGATTCCTTCTAAATCTTGCCCCTCTCACCTCAAACCTATGCCCTCTAGTCAAGTTTTGGACTCCCCAACTCTGGGGAAATGATCTTGGCTATTCACCTTGTCCATGCCCTTCATGAACTTCTTTAAGGTCACCCCTCAGCCTCCGACACTCCAGGGAAAACAGCCACAGCCTGTTCAGCCTCTCCATCTAGCTCAAACCCTCCAATTCTGGCAACAGCCTTGGAAATCTTTTCCGGACACTTTGAAAGGTTTGCAACATTTTTCCTGTCGCAAGGAAACCAGAACTGAACGCTGTATTCCCAAAGTGGCCGAATCATTATCCTGTACAGCCACAACATGAATCCCAATCCCTTTACTGAATGCACTTACTTATAAGGCAAGCACACCAAACACCTTCAATATCCTGTCTACCTGCAACTCCACCTTCAAGGAATATGAACCTGCACTTCAAAGTCTCTCTATTCAGCAACACTCCCCAGGATGTTACCATTATGTGTGTATGTCCTGCACTGATTTGCCTTACTAAAATGTAACACCTCACATTTATCAAAATTAAATTCCATCTGTCCCTTGTTGACCCATCAGCCCATCTGATCAATTCTAATTTATATCAAACTTTCTTTCCTCTCTCATTCCCTAAAAGCTGAAAATTTCCCTCCCACACACACTCCCTCCATTCTCACTTTGCTGAACCTAATCCCTGCTGTACCTCATCCTGAAGGGTCTGGCTCATGCTGATTAACAGGCCCACCCTCTAATTTAAACATACAGAATACTGAGTGGCCTGGACAGTGTCAGCTTTGGGCAGATATTTCCATTGGAATGAGTGACGAGGACCCATAGGCACAGACTCAGAGTAAAAGCAAGACCTTTTAGAAGAGAGATTAGGAGAAACTTCTTCAGCGATAGAGTGATGAATCTATGGAATTCACTGCCACAGAAGGCCATAGAGGCCAGGACACTAAGTATATTTAAGATAGAGATAGATAGGTTCTTGAGTATCAAGCGGATCGAGGGTTACAGGGAGAAAGCGGGACAATCGGATTGAGAAACGTATCAGCCAGGATTGAATGGTGGAGCAAACCCAATGGGCTTAATGGCCTAATTTCTGCTCCTATGTGTTATGGTCCCGCGCTGACATGCACCCAGAGAATGAGAATTAAGAGCAGGAGGCAAATTGGTCTTTTGAACCACCACCAGCATTGAACACATCATAATTGGTATGAATATACCTACATCGAGGTGGATAGGCTGGGACTTTTTTCACTGAAGCATAGGCGGTTGAGAGGTGACTTTAGAGAGGTTTATAAAATGATGAGGGAAGAGATGAGGTGAATGGCAGGTGTCCTTTCCTTAGGGTGGGGGTTTCAAGTTTCAGGAGCAAATTTTGAAGGTGAGAGTAGAAAGATTTTAAAAAGACACGAGGGGCACCTTTTTTTTACGCAGACTGGTTTGTTAATGGAATAAACGTCCAGAGGAAGTGGTTGATGTAGGTACAGTAACAACATTTAAAAGACATTTGGATAAGTACTTGAATGGGACAGGTTCAGAGGGATACGGGCTAAACACTGACAGGTGGGACTGGTTTAGTTTGAGAACATAGTCAGCATGGACTAGTTGAGTTGAAGGGTCTGTTTCTCTATGACCCTATAAGTGTTCTGTGTCGGGAGTGTGATGCTGGAAAAGCACAGCAGGTCAGGCAGTATCCGAGAAGCAGGAGAAACAACATTTCAGGCATAAGCCCTACATCAGGAAGAAGCCCTTCATTGATTCTCCTGCTCCTCGGATGCTATCTGACCTACTGTGCTTTTCCAGTACCACACTCTCGACTCTAATCTCCAGCATCTGCAGTCCTCACTTTTTCCCTGTAACTGTTCTGCATTGGTCTTCAAGTCATTTTCTTGCCTTCCCCCATAACTATCCACTTCTTTGTTATTCAAAAATCAGATGAACTCAGCCTTGAATATATTCAATGACACCCTAACTGCAGGGAGACATCCCCATTTCTGAACTCAATTCCTCTTGCTAATGTACCATTGACTTGCTGAACCTGTCTGACAACTGGCATTGACTGGTATAGAAGGACGCTGAGGGCCCTTTGTACATCTACACATCATTCCAGATAAAGGGCTTGTACCCAAAACGTCGACTCTCCTCCTCGGATGCTGCCTGACCTGCTGTGCTTTTCAAGCACCACACTTACAGACTCTGATCTCCAACATCTGCAGTCCTCACTTTCTCCATATCCCAATGTATCACCATTTAAACAATGCACCTCCTTCCTGTGTTTTTTTTTGTGGTACTGCATTTGCCATGTCTTTGCCAACTGAGACACAGAGACGAACTAACTTTTCCAGAGTCTGTGGCCTCCCTAGAGATTCACTCCTTCTCCCTTCAGTTGCTGCAAGTCAACAATTGAACTCCAGAATGAAAAAAAAAGTGTTGTACTCACAGATGTTTGGACAGAGGAAGGAAGTTACAGTCTGGGTGAAGCTCAATCTTTATTCAGGGAGAGATACGCAGCAGCAACTTCTGCCGCGTAAAGTCCAACTTCCGCATTCAGACAATGGGGGCTCTGATTGATAGGACGGCCAGTCTCCTACCGGTCCTCCAGGGCTTCTCATTGGTTCATGAAAGGAAGGTCAGCGAGGAGCATGCGCAATGTTTGCTGACAATGCCACGTCGTGTCGTGATTACTGACACTGCGAAGCGTGATCGATGGAGATGCTAATATTACTGATATATTTGAAAAGTCCAAGAGAAAAAAAAAGGCTGGAGCCGCAAGTTTTTTTTCCCTTCCGCCTCGACATTTTATTTCTCTTGCATTTTGTCTGGCTGCTCAACTTTTCTATGTCTTTTTCCCAGGTTAAAGGAAGTCCAAAACTAAAGGGCAAACGTTTAGGGTGAGAGTGAAAAGATTAAAAGGGACCTGAGGGGTAACGTTTTCAGGCAGAGGATGCTCTGGTATAGAATGAGCTGCTAGAGGAAGTGATTGAGTTTGATACAATGACAACATTTAAAAAGCATATAGATGGGTATATGAATAAGAAGGGTTGAGAGAGATACGGACAAATATGTCAACAGATTAATTTGGGATATCTGGTCAGCACGGATCAAAAAGTTTGTTTTCTTGCCCTACAACTCTATGAACTCAGTTCTAACTAGTCAGAACCAATTTCACAGGACTCCTTATGGCCTGTTCTGAGATGTGATCCAACAATGCATATTTCAATGCAAGTTTCAGAAACATGGCTGCAGACTTTTTAAAAAAAAATTGAACAGGATTTCAAACTTTAGTGATGTTTCTGAATATATCATTTTAGCTATTCTCAATTTTAAACATCAGCCATTTCTCCCACACATCTGTCTCCCAGGTAGAGCCATTCTCTCTCTCTTCTAAGAAGGGTTTGATACAGCGATTAAAGAGGAATTGACGCACAAGAAAGGCTGTGGACTGGAGTGGGGTGGGGGTGAAAAAAGGAGACAGTTTGGACAGTGGGCAGAGGGTGGATGGGAGGAGAGAAAATGCACGGGGGACGGGGGGGAAGAAGAGAAAGAGTTGTGGGACAGAGAGAATGGGCAGGGACAGTGGGTGGACAGAAAATGGATGGGGGGGGGGGGCAAAGACAGCACAAATCCCACCTTCCCCAGGACGAGGTCAGGTGTTCAACGAACTGGAATCCACTCCTCTCAAAGTAGATTTGGGCAATCATTTCTCAATAGACACGTGGCTAAGGCATTATAATCTATAATCCCCACAGGCTATTCAGCCCATTGTATCTGCTGAACAGCATCCCACCCAGACCCATCTGCTTACCCTGCAGCTCTCCATGGCTAATCCACCTGAACCTGCACATCCGCGGACACTTTAGCACAGCCAATCCACCCTAACCTGCAGATCCTTGAGCTGTGGAAGGAACTGGACCACCCAGAATTAACCCACATAGACACAAGGGTGAGAACATGATAAAGTCCACACAAACAGTCGCCTCAGGGTGGAATTGAACCCAGGTCCCAGGCACTGTGAGGCAGTGGTGCTAACCACTGATCCACTGTGCTGTCCAGAGCTTTGAGTTTCACCTTAATCTTTGTAGCTTCTAACTTCTCATGTGCCCTCAGCAGAGGCTCTCTCCTTCTGACATTGTTGGACGGCACCTGCTGAAACCTCACCTTGTCACTTCTCCAGCTCTGAGCGCATTGGTTCCTGAATACTGGCACTAGACAGGCACCGATACCATCTGGCCACCTGGTGTCAACTGCAGAGAACAGGCACAATCCCGGTCACTATTCTGTCCCCTCCCCAACATTCTTCATAGTCCCATCAACAAGCCAGTTAACTCCTCTGCCCTGCAGCTCTCTCAGATCCCGTTTATCTACCTGACTTAGGTTCACACCCTCCTGATCCTGTCCATTGACCCAATCAGAAAGCTCTGACCGTCTCCCGGAATAAAGCATCCAGCTAACTTTTCCTCTTTCCCTCTCCCCCCCCCCCCCCCCCCCCCCCCCACACCCCCCCCACAACATGTCTGCAGCCTAGCTTCCAGCTCCATCTCTCTGAGCCAAAGGTCCTCCAGCATGTCCTTGCCCTGGATCACATTATCCACTGTTAACCCTATGCATACCCTATCCATAGGATTTTATAATCTGAGGTCACCTCTCAATCTCCTACACTCCAGGATAAATCCCAGCCTAGCTTGCTTCTTTGTGGGCGGCATGGTGGCACAGTGCTTAGCACTGCTACCTCACAGTGCCGGAGACCCGGGTTCAATTCCTGCCTCAGGCAACTGACTGTGTGGAGTTTGCACGTTCTCCCCGTGTCTGTGCGGGTTTCCTCCGGGTGCTCCGGTTTCCTCCCAGAGTCCAAAGATGTGCAGGCCAGGTGAATTGGCTATACTAAATTACCCGTAGTGTTAGGTAAGGGGTAAATGTAGGGGTATGGGTGGGTTGCGCTTCGGCGGGGCGGTGTGGACTTGTTGGGCTGAAGGGCCTGTTTCCACACTGTAATCTAATCTAATCCATATAGCTCAAACCTTTCATAACCAGCAAATTCGTGGTAAATCTCTTTGGGATCTCTTTACCTAAGCAATGTCCCATGTAACCTCAATATAATGCCCCAATTCCTATACTCAAAGGACTGAGCAATGAAGGCAAGTGTGCTGAACATCTTTGTAACCACCCTGTCTATACAGGACGCAAACTTCAAACAATTACGTACCTAAATGCATAGGGCAAGAGGGTGAGCGTGGAAGAGAAGGAGAAAGAGAAAAAGATGAGTGAGGAAAGGTTTGGGGAAGGGGGAGAAAGGGGAGAAGAGACAGAAAACAGACTGAAAGTTAAGACCTGGAGAGACTGAGGAAGGGATATCATTCTAGTGGGTCCCAGCTTTCCCTATGGTTTCACACATTCCCTCTCACCCATGAGGGACAGACCCTGTGCCTGGAGTCTGTTTCACTCTAGGTGGTTCAGGGAGGGTGCAAAGATAATGGAGAGTAGTTAATTGAACAAAACTGGCACTGAGATTCCAACAGTACCCACACTCATTCTTCTTACACACAAACCTGCCGATACTAGCCTCCTGCTCCAACCACCTGGCAGAAGGAACTATGGCTGTCAGGACCCAATTTAAATACCTTCAGGTCTATCACTTAAAGACCCCTCTGTGCCAAAACCTCAGCACATCCAGTCAGCTTCTTCTACCTAGGAGGCATACCTTCCCCAGTGATGGAGGCATCCTCATGAGCTGAGAGGAGGCAGGGAGGTAGTGAGAGAGAAAGCAGCAGCTCAGTAGTTTAGCCCAAACTATGTGTTTCTGTCCTCCCTCACCGACCTCTTCACCTCTCACACTAGCTTCAGACTTAAAATCCATACAGATACAAAGCTACAGTTTCAAACCAGCAGCAGCCACAACACGTTCATTTAGACAACAGATCACAGGCTTCTGCATCCAATGCAGACATTATTTTCACATAGATCAACACAAATGAATTGCACTGAAATGAACAAGTTAGCAAGTTTACTTTTAATGAGTTTGAGAATTCTGCAAATGAATCAATCTAGTTTACAAGTGGTGATTACACAGACTTATTGCACAAAGTAATGTGATTATTAAACAGAGAAACCCTGATCATATACAGAGTGACATTGTCTGTGTATATCTCTGTGGACGTGTTTGTAAAAGTCAGTGATTCTCTCTCACTGTCTGTAATGTGCTGTCTGTGTTAATGTCTTTTTTCCTGTGTTGGTGTGAGCAGCTCTGTCTGTATATGAATGACAAACTCTGGCTGCAATGGCACACAGTCCCAAAAGCATGTCGGAAAGTCTCTTTATGGCTGTCTGTGAATCTGATTTTGTGCCCGTGTCCTTGTGTTTGTGTGTGCCCAGCTCTGCCTGCAATGGGACACACTGAAAGAATGAATTAAAACGTGATTAATCAAAATCAGATTTTCTCTCTCTGAAAAGTAACACGATGCCACCTTCTGCTTGCTGACCCACAAGTGCCACATTTCCCTGTTCCACTGAATTTGTTTCCTGGTCCTCCTTTGTGGGGTGGGGGGTGGGGGTAAGATCAATCCATCAGAATTTCATTGAGAATAGCAGCAACATACAGCTGCCTGCAGTCAAGTATGAACTTTCTGAAGACTCAGAGGGTGAGATGACTGAGTAAATCCTTTCCCACAGAGGGAGCAGGTAACAGCTTCTCACCACTGTGTATTCGCTGGTGTTTCAGAAGGTTTTTTGAATGGACAAATCGTTTCCCACACAGAGAGCAGGAAAATGGCCTTTCCCCAGTGTGAACGTGTTCATGTATCAGCATTTCACGTCTGCGTTTAAAGCTTTTCTCACAATGTGAGCATTTGAAAGGTCTCTTATCAGTGTGAACCAGTTGGTGTGCCCGGAGATTGGCTAACTGAGCGAATGCCTTGTCACACTCAGAGCAGGGGAATGGCCTCTCCCCAGTGTGAACTCGCTGGTGTGTCAGCAGGTAGGATGAGTCACTGAATCCCTTCCCACACTCAGGGCAGATGAATGGCCTCTCCCGAGTGTGAATTTGCTTGTGTCTCAGCAGGTGGGCTGACCGTTTGAATCCCTTTCCACACTCAGGACAGATGAATGGCCTCTCGCCAGTGTGAGCTTGCTGGTGTCTTGACAGGGTGGAGGAGTCACTGAATCCCTTCCCACACTTGGGGCAGATGTATGGCCTCTCGCCAGTGTGAGTGCGTTCATGTTTGTCAAGGTCAGGTGACTGAGTGAATCCCTTCCCACAAACAGAGCAGATGAAAGGCTTCTCCCCAGTGTGACTGCGTCGATGAGTTTCCAGCATGGATGGGCATTTGAATCCTTTTCCACAGTCTGCACATTTCCATGGTTTCTCTGTGGTGCAGGTGTCCTCATGTCTCTCCATATTGGAGGATTGGCTGACTCCTCACCCAGACAGGACAGGGATACAGTTTCTCCTCACTGAATGGTGGAATGTTTTTCAGGCTGTGGAACTGGCGCAGGACCTGTCCACGGTCAGTTCACTGGGCACACTGACGTTTGCAAACTTTTCCCACAGACAAACATTGACAATTCATTGGTTTTCAACTCCTGGTGAGATGATTCTAAGATCTTGATAGGATTTTTGTTTGGAATTCTTGCTGGTAAACGTGCTTCTGTGATTTGCTGTAAAACAATTTAAAACCAGGAAAAAAAAAGTGTTTAAGATACTAAAGGAGATTGTTGAGAATCATAGAAACCCTACAGTGGGGAAACAGTCCCTAAGTCTGAATAGCAGACTTAGGCACACAGACCCACCGCCTACCCCTGCATTCCCCATAGCTAATCCACTTAGCCTGCACATAATGGGCAATTTAGCACAGCCAATCCACCTAACCTGCATATCTTTGTGTTGTGGAAGGAAACCAGTGCACATGGAAACTCCCTGCAGACAGTCACCCAAGGCTGGAATCGAACATGTGTCCCTTGAGCTGAGAGGCAGCAATGCTAACCACTGAGCCACCATAGAATTCATTAAACAAAGCAATTTGTGTGAAAGACAAAGTGACCATGAAAAGTTACTGGATTGCTATTAAAAAGTCAACTAATTCACAAATGTCCTTGAGGGAAGGCGACCCACTGCCTGTCCTGGGCCTCCACAAGACTCAGCCCTCAATGACAGCAGAGAGGGTGGGAGCAGAGGGATACTTAAGGACACAATTTCCTCCATCTTCATCACAAGACTAACTGCGACGGATCCACCCCACTGTTGGAATATTGTGTGCAATTCTGGTCTCCTTCATGTCGGAAAGATGTTGTGAAATGTGAAAGGGCTCAGAGAAGATTTACAAGGATGTTGCCAGGGTTGGAGGATTTGAGCTATAGGGAGAGACTGAACAGGCTGGGACTGTTTTCCCTGGAGCGTTGGAGGCTGAGGGGTGACCTTATAGGGGTTTACAAAATTATGAGGGGCATAGATAGGGTAAATAGGCAAAGTCTTTTTCCTGGGGTAGGAGAGTCCAGAACTAGAGGGCATAGGTTTATGGTGAGGGGGGAAAGATATAAAAGAGACCTAAGGGGCAACTTTTTCACGCAGAGGGTGGTACATGTATGGAATGAGCTGCCAGAGGATGTGGTGGAGGCTGGTACAATTGCAACATTTAAGAGGCATTTGGATGGGTATATGAATAGGAAGGGTTTGGAGGGATATGGGCCGGGTGCTGGCAGGTGGGACTAGATTGGGTTGGGATATCTGGTCGGCATGGGTGGGTTGGACCAAAGGGTCTGTTTCCCTGCTGTACATCTCTATGACTCGAAGATCAAGACCAGCATGTATGGAGAACTATCACCTATAAATTCCACTCCCAGACACACGCACACACAGTCCTCTTGTATATACATGTCACTTTCTTTATTCCTGCCACCTGATAATCCTAGAACAGCACTGTTGGAAAAATGTCACAGCCGCACAGCAGTGAATGTTGACCTCTTTAGCCTTGCTCATGTCCCAATGATAACATTAGATGTAAACTAAATTAGAACTATTCATCTAAAATACTTCTTCCAAAAACATATTCCTGAGCTTTGAACAGACACCTTCAGTTTAGCAACTAACCCTGGCAAGATTTGCCGCGACAGCCCCACCTTGGAAGTTACTGGAGCCGATCAGTCTCAGCAAGTGCTGGGGGTTAAACCCAGCAGTTACTCCTCATTCCAACAGACAAAAGTTGGCGCAACAGGGGGGAAATCTGCAAGAAAGTCAAAGTTCTGGAAACTGTCAGCAGCTCAGGCAGTATCTCTGAAGGAGAGAGTGAAAGGGAGAATTGTAGCTTACTAATCTTCGGTCTTCAAGAGCCAACCGTTCCAAAGCCTCTCCTTCTCGATGCAGGAGAGACAAACGTTTCTTTTGGTTTGAGTTGGCTGCAAGTAAATCCTTTGACTCCCACCCCATGTAAAAGGAATTTCCCAGGGCTCAGTATTAACTCCAGTACGGATAATTTCCACCAGGTTGTTCCTGAACCCATCCAATCCCTCCCTTCAGTTCTGCGCCTACACTGCGCATACTCTGTAAACAGCATTCATTCACCCTGATCAGTTCGAGGACCAGCCAATCACAAAATGTCATCCTGCACCGCCCCTCTTTCTATTGGCCAGAACATGCCGTCAATCACCCAGGAACTGAAGTATGAGCAGTGCAGGAATGACGTTCGGATCATAAGACGCATTTCCAATTGTACACATGTATTAAAAGGAGAGAAATTTAGCTCATTTCTATTTCCTCCCAGGGAGAAGGGAGAGTTAAAATTTTTTTATATGTATGCCTGAGCTGGTGTGGGTTTATTGTCCATCCCTCATTGTCTGGAGGGCGATGAAGAGTCAACCACAATATTGTAGGTCAAACCGGTGAAAGGTGAGCTCAATGGTATTTTACAATAACTGACAGAGTCCAGCTTTTTAATGACTTAACGTTTCACCCTTATGTGGCCTGGCGGGATTTGAACGTCTCTCCCAAGGGTCATGGATGACGAGCTGAAAATGTGTTGCTGGAAAAGTGCAGCAGGTCAGGCAGCATCCAAGGAGCAGGAGAATCGACGTTTCGGTCATGAGCCCTTCTTCAGGAAAGATGACGAGACTAGTTATAGTGAGACAAAGCCACTGTCGCCTGGGACAGGAATTTTCAGCTTTGGTCAACAAGAGTATACAATGCTGAAAATGTGTTGCTGGAAAAGCGCAGCAGGTCAGGCAGCATCCAGGGAACAGGAGAATCGATGTTTCGGGCATAAGCCCTTCACATTTTCAGCTCTGATCTCCAGCATCTGCAGACCTCACTTTCTCCTCAAAGAGTATACAATGTCCCAGGGAAACCGGAATTATCTGTTCAGAACTTCTATCCTGAACTGACAGGAATAACTTCTGTAAAACTTCTCTCACAGCATTTTAAATTACAATTTTCATTTACAAAATGAAAGGGGTTTGATCTTCATGACATAAGAGTAAGTATTATTCATACTGAGACTTGTGGATAATGATTCTTTTCAACTTCCATTGGCTTCTGGTGTCCTGGGCATAATTTTAACTAATTAGTTAAATTCAAATTGTTATCAAAACATCAAACAGAACTCGGTTATCCATTTAACAGCCAATTGCTACATTTGAACAGCCTGACTTTTTGCTGGCTGCTGTAGCTGCACTTTAAAATTCAGAAAAAACACTCTCTCTTAAAGTGAATATACATGTTTTCGACTTCGGAACATTCGTCCTGGACAAACACGAGGACAGCAACGAGGTCACTGTGATTAAACTATGGAAATGTGGGAAGAGATTCAGCTACCCTTTCCAGCTGGAAATTAATTGATGCAGTCACATTAGAAAGATGTTTTTTACTGCTCTACACTTGGGAAGGGATTCCGTGGTATCCATCCTCCAGAAACACCTGCTTATTCACGGAGGAGATACTGTTCAGTTTTCCTTCCTGTGGCGAGCGTTTGGGTATCACCAAGCTCACTCAGGTACTGACCTGATTCTAGCCTTGGTTAAAACATGGACAAAAGAGCTGAATCCGAGAGGTGAAATGAGAGTGACAGCCCTTGCCCTCAAGGCTGTATTTGACCCAGTGTGGCATCAAGGAGCTTTGATTAGATTCCAGTCTGTACTTACTCTTGTGTATGTTTCTCTGTGTATAAATCATCCCGATCTCCTTGATTAGATTCCAGTCTGTAAAAATCACTCCTGATTAGATTATAACCTGTACTTCGACCCCAGTTTTCTGTTACAATGGATGTAATCATGCCGATCC
Source organism: Chiloscyllium plagiosum (assembly GCF_037043375.1). Taxonomy (NCBI): domain Eukaryota; kingdom Metazoa; phylum Chordata; class Chondrichthyes; order Orectolobiformes; family Hemiscylliidae; genus Chiloscyllium; species Chiloscyllium plagiosum. Next base: position 77,493,723 of record NW_028270165.1, on the reverse strand, counting down.
CCTCGATCAAATTTCCGTCTGTCACTCACTCCTGATTGTGATTTTCTGCCTGTTAACAACCCCATTCCTCGATTAGATTCCAGTCTATAAAACCCTCCCATCAGTCTGCCTACCCTTTGGCAACTTTGTTTGTATTCATTTTTAACTTTTAGTACTGACCAATCAAAGATCCCTCCGTCTGAAGTTATACCATGATCTGTCATGGCTTTTGCCTTACCCAGCATGCCACGCGAATGTGACAGTGCCCCATTTTCAATGCAGGCGGCCTACGAGCAAGCGCATGGGGTGGAGTCGGGATCATGTGCACTGATGGTCCGGAGGTAGGAAGAGAGAATGATGTTAACTGCTGTCCTACATTGACCGTGATGGTTCCTGGAAACTCTTTTCACGGGGGAAGAGAGGGAGCATTTCCAGACTTTTCCTCGAGTAATGTTTGACTGGAGTCGTGTGGTGAGTCTTTCTAATCTCTGTCTCACTCACTTGATAATTTTGGTGGTTTGTAGTTCACTGCGAATGTTAGGCTGCACTCCTGTCTTCTGCATTTATCTTACTCAGACATGGGACCTGAACGTCGTTAGCATTTATTTGCCATCCCTCATTGTGCAATTGAGTTCCAGACTTCAGACTCTTGGCGTTCGATGTCAGCTTGAATGAGAATGTTGGGCATTTACTGAGCTGTTTGAATTAAGAGGCACAGAGAAGATGATAGAGATAGCAAGGGACAAGACTATGAGCAAAGATTGGCATTTTATAATGGAACTTCTGCATTACCAGGAGCCTGTGTAGACCAGCAGGCACAGTAATCATAGGCTGGGTGTGAGGAAGGCGAGAACCAGCTCTGGAATGAAACTAGGTCACTGGACCTGAAACGTTGACTGTACTGTCTGTCCATAGATGCTGCCAGACCTACTGAGGTTCTCCAGCAATTTTTGTTTCTGTTTCAAATTTCCAACATCTGCAGTTATTTATTTCTTGTTTATTGATCTGGATGATCTGTTGTTTGGGGGAATACCATGTTGCAGCCCTTGGTGTGTGACAGAAGAAACAAACTCAGAGGTGACAAATGCATAGATGTAATTTTCAGAAGCAGATGAGCAGATATGGGCAGAGTCAAATATTATTCCTGAGGTTTAAAGAGGTGGTCATAATTCAAGTGTGGATATGTTGTTGGAAGTTCATCAGGGAGGAGAGTCATAGAGATGTACAGCATGGAAACAGACCCTTCGGTCCAACTCATACATGCTGACCAGATATCCCAACCCAATCTAGTCCCACCTGCCAGCACCCAACCCATATCCCTCCAAACCCTTCCTATTCATATACCCATCCAAATGCCTCTTTTAATTGTTGTAATTGTAACAGCCTCCACCATTTCCTCTGGCAGCTCATTCCATACATGTACCACCCTCTGCGTGAAAAAGTTGCCTCTTTGGTCTTTTTTATATCTTTCCCTCTCACCCTAAACCTATGCTCTCTCGTTCTGGACTCCCTGACCTCAGGGAAAAGACTTTGCCTATTTACCCTATCCATGCCCCTCGTAGTTTTGTAAACCCCTATAAGGTCACCCCTCAGCCTCCAATGCTGGGAAAACAGCCCCAGCCTGTTCGGCCTCTCCCTGTAGCTCAGATCCTCCAATCCTGGCAACGTCCTTGTAAATCTTTTCTGAACCCTTTCAAGTTTCACATCTTTCCGATAGGAAGGAGACCAGAATTGTGTGGAATATTTCAACAGTGGCCTAACCAATGTCCTGTACAGCCGGAACGTGACCTCCCAGCTCCTGTACTCAATACTCTGACCAATAAAGGAAAGCATACCAAACGCCGCTTTCACTATCCTATCTACCTGCGACTCCACTTTCAAGGAGCTATGAACTTGCACTCCAAGGTCTCTTAGTTCAGCAACACTCCCTAGGACCTTACCATTAAGTGTATAAGTCCTGCTAAGATTTGCTTTCCCAAAATGCAGCACCTCGCATTTATCTGAATTAAACTCCATCTGCCACTTCTCAGCCCATTGGCCCATCTGGTCCAGATCCTGTTGTAATCTGAGGTAACCCTCTTCGCTGTCCAGTAAAGGCAGGAGGCCGGAGAGATTGGGATTTTCTCACATCCCCCTACATGCGAGATTCTATCATCATCTCCTGTGGTTATCTGACTTACAAACAGACCGCTTGTTTGTTCGAGCTGATCTTTCTCTGCAGGTGTAACAGAACATTCTGCATTCTCATAGAATCCCTACAGGGTGGAAGCAGGCCCTTCAGCCCAACAACGCCACACTGACCCTCTGAAGAGTAACCCACCCAGACCCATTCTATTACTCTATATTTCCCCCTGACTAATCCACCCTAACCTGCACATCCCTGAGTGCTAGGAGACAATTTACCACAGCCAATCCACCCTAACCTGCACATCTCTGGGCACTATGGGACAATTTAGCATGGTCAATCCACCCGGACCTGCACATTATTTCTGATTGTGGGAGGAAATCGGAGCACCCAGAGGAAACCCATGCAGACACTGGGAGAATGTGCAAACTCCACTCAGCCACTCGCCCGAGACTGGAATCGAACCCAGATCTCTGGTGCTGTGAGGCAGCGGCACTCACCACTGAGCCACTGTGCCAGCACCTGTTGAGTTCTATTACCCTGATGTCCTTATGTAAGGTGTGTGTTGCCTGGATAGCATGAGACAATACTTGGCAGTGTCTCACAGCAATAATAAATCAAATGTAGCCTAGGTGCAAAGTAGATCCTCACTGCTCACTTCCCATTGCTTGCCAGACTAATGGATAGCATGCACAGTCATCCAGCACAGCAACAGACCCTATGGTCCAACCAGTCCAGCTGAACATAACCCCAAACTAAACCAATCCCACCTGGCTCCAATTCGTGTCCCCCTCCAAACATTTTTGGAACATTACAGGTGCCCACACCCATTACTTCATCAGGACATTCATTCCAGACGTGACCCACCCGACATGTCAAACAATTTGCCCCTCGTCTTTTTTTTAAACCTCTCTTCTGTCACATTAAAAACCTGCTTCTCCTCATTTTGAAACCCCCTCGTGAAAAGACACCCACCGTGAACTCTTGTCTCGACCCCTCCTGATTTCAGGAAACCTCTGTCACCTCCAAAGTCCCAGCCTCCTTCCCCCGTAAACTCAAACCCTCTATTCCGGGCAACTTCCTGGGAAATCCCTTTGGACCCCTCTCCAGCTTTGTAAAAGTCTTTCCTGCCAGGAACGCTCTGTGTGTAGCCTGAACTCATGCACTAGCCGGTTTCAGAACAGTTTCTACCCTCCTGTTGTTAGAATACTGAATGGACTCACCAACTCTTAACATTTGCCTGTCCGTGTTTTTGTTTCTGCCGCTGTATACCTATTATTTACTGTCTATGCTACTTAACTCTGTGATCTGCCTGTATTTCTCGCAAGACAGAGCTTTTCACTGTGCCTTGGTACACGTGACAATAAATTCAAGTGCTGCCCGGGCACAAAATTGGAATGAAACACAGATGTTTCCTTTTGAATTTTGGTAAGTATGGACTGTGGCAGTGTGGTCTAGTGATGGGTAATAAATGCGGATTGAACCAAAGCACCCTGGAGCGACTGAAGGCTGGAATGCCAAATCCTTGCTGTTTTATCTTGGGAAGCCCCTCATGCCATCTCTCTGTGAGTACCGCTGGCGTTTCGCACCCATCTGCAAACAGTGCCTTGCTCAGCCATTTCATTTACAAAGGTTTAACATGGCTAGTTTAGCCTCACACATTAGTGGGTGGCACGGTGGCACAGCGGTTAGCACTGCTGCCTCACAGTGCCAGAGACCCGGGTTCAATTCCCGCCTCTGTGTGGAGTTTGCACGTTCTCCCCGTGTCTGCGTGGGTTTCCTCCGGGTGCTCTGATTTCCTCCCACAGTCCAAAGCATGTGCGGGTCAGGTGAATTGGCCATGCTAAATTGCCCGTAGAGTTAGGTAAGGGTAAATGTAGGAGTATGGGTGGGTTATGCTTCGGCGGGTCGGTGTGGACTTGTTGGGCCGAAGGGCCTGTTTCCACACTGTAATGTAATCTAATCTAAAATTCGACATGAAGATGGAAGTGGTGGCTGGAGAGTGGTGTTTACAATGTGGTTTGGACACAATGGATTTGAACTTCTCATTCAATTGTGCAAGACTTACAAGTGTCTAGAATTGGGTGTTGGGCAGGTCAAGACAATGCAAAATGTAGGGAGAAACTTGAGGACAATTATTTTCACATATACCTGCTTGTCTGGTTGAGATTTGGCAAGTTGTCAAATAATAATACCTAAAATGTCCACTCTTTCTTCCCTATCTCTCCCACTTCTCACTCTCTGTTTCTGTCACTCTCACTCTTTCCACCTTCAGGGATTGGAGTCATGTGGAAGTTCAGACCAAGAAGTAGAGTTTCTTCACTGAAGAACATAATTAAATCAGTGACGATCCATCAACATTATGATTACTATTTCCCAGATTTGACCCCACAAATATCAAACTAATTCTGTGATTTTCTGATTTCTCAATCACTCCATGTTTAGGTTCAGATCACTTATAAAAAGTAGTGAACAGTAATTATTTACAGATGAGGGAATAAAACCACACAACACCTGATTTCTCTGACCGAGAAATCCAATTTCTCACATCCTGAACACCTGTTTCTGTTGGATTAACTGAAGCTTGCCCAGTCACAGATGCTGATATTTTGGATGAACATCAAATAAATTCACTTTGTTTTGAAGCAGATGAGCAATAAGTCTTTTTAATTTCTCTAACACAAGGCCTCTCTTTTTCAAGAGTTGTCTCCCTCCAGTGTCTCCCCTGCCCCTCCCCACCCTATCCAACAGTGAAAGAACTGACACCAACCATAGTACAGGGAGGGTAAAAACTGGGGATGGAGAAAAGAAATGTTAGCATTAAGTTTGGAAATTCAGCCCAGGGAGAAGTTATGGGTCAGGGATTTATAGCTTTGGCAGAACAAGAGATGGAAAAAAATGTTGTGTAGTAATTAGAGTTGCTTTTCCTGAAATTATTTTGTGTTCCTTTTCCAGCAAATTCAAGCTAAACTTCATGTCAAGGTCTGAATGATTCACTTGATTCAGCATGACGTGAACATTATTGGCCTTTGAATCTATCAAGAGAAACTGTCCATAGAAGGCAATTTCAAATATCCGTGACTGGAAATGGACCGAGAACAACATCCACACATGCCCAAATGGGATGTCTCCTGACTTTTAAAAGAACTGTAACCAGTGATTCAGCCTGAAAAGAAGCCATACCATTGCCAGTGCAGGGAAACCACACTCGTGATCTGTGTGAGGTCCCAGCTTCAGTTGATCTTCCAACCTGGAGAAACATAAGGAATAGTAAGTTTTGAAAAGATTTGCAGCTAAGGTTGAGGTTCTGGATATAAGTTTGCTCACTGAGCTGGAAGGTTCATTTTCACACGTTTCGTCACCATACTAAGGAACATCATGAGAGAGTCTCCGGTGAAGCACTGTTGTTATGTCCCATTTGTGTTTAGGTTTCTTTGGGTTGATGATGTCATTTGTTTTTCTTCTCAGAGCATGGTAGATGGGGTCGAAATTGATGTGTTTGTTGATAGAATGCCGGCTGGAATGCCATCCTTCTCAGAATTCTTACGCATGTCTCTGTTTGGCTTGTCCTAGGATGGATGTTTTGTCCCAGTCAAAATGGTGTCATTCCTCATCTGTATGTAAAAATATTAGTGATAGTGGGTCATGTCTTTTTGTGGCTAATTGATGTTCATGTATTGTGCTGGCTAGTTTTCTGCCTGTTTGTCTAATGTAGAGTTTGTTACAGTTCTTGAGAGGTATTTTGTAAATACTGTTCTGTGTAAGGTATTTGAAGTTCATTAGTTGCTGATCCACCAGCGGGTCCACACTGGGGAGAAGCCATTCACCTGCTCCATCTGCAGGAAGTGGTTCACTCAGGTGGGCAACCTGTGGACCCACCAGAGGGTCCACACCCGAAAGAGGCCATTCACCCGCTCCAAGTGCGAGAAGGGGATCACGTGCTCAGCTAAGCTGCTGACCCACCAACAGGTCCACAACGGGAAGAGGCTGTTCACCCGCTCTGTGTGGGAAGGGATTTACCTGCTCCTCTCTCCTACAGAGGCACCATCGAGTTCACTTGCCATTGCAGGGGGATTAAAGGAGCGACAGCTGAGTGCCATTATCGACTGGACTATCAACCCAATTCTGGTAACTGCCGGGTTCGAATCCCGCCATGGCAGATGGCAGAATTGGAATTCGGTCAGAAATCTGGAGTTCAGAATCTAATGATGAACCCATTTTCAGGGGAAAAACCCCATCTGATTCACTCATGTCCTTTTTTAGGGAGGGAAACTGCAGTTGTGTGAAAGGATTCACTCAGTCAAACCCAGCTGCGTCTGGCCTCCAGTGACTCCAGACCTACAGCAGTGTGGTTGACTCTTTACACCTGACCACCCTCCTGGCAAATGAGTGAGGAGAAACTTACTTGGTTACAGTGTATGATTGAAATTGCTGAGTGAGGCAACATTTTGTATGCGTTTAGCTGTTTTATTATGTTCAAAGGGACAAGATCAGCTGACCAATAGTAAAGGATGTGGGGTGGGTGGTAGGGTGAGTGTGTATGCTTTGATCTTGAACTGTTGAAAAAGCAAGTAAGTAACTTTTTGGACACCATTTTGCTGGGGGAGATCTGAAGCTGTAACAAAGTTGGGTCACAATAAAGGTTACCTGAACTTACCGCTGGACTCAGACTCTCCTTGAAAGCTGAGAGATCCATTAGGTTTTTGTTTTAAAGTGGCTGAATTCTTTAGTTTACAATGTAAGGTTGTATCAGAAAGAGCAGTGAATGAGTAGCTCATATCGTTGGAAATTGTAAATTTTTCAGGAGTGCAGGTGCTGCATTGTTTCATCTGCATTGGAAAGTCTACTGTTAGCACTGGCAAGATTGGGCTATGTTCACTAGAAATGATGTGGCAGAGCCGGTGTTGGACTGGGGTGGACGAAGTTAAAAATCAGACAACACTAGGTTATATTTCCAGACATTTATTTCGAAGCACTAGCTTTTTCAGCGCTGCTCCTTCATTGGGTAGCTGTAGAGTGGGCTCATAAGACACAGAATTTATAGCAAAAGATCATAGTGTCGTGCAACCGAAATGGTATATTGAACAAAACTAGATTGTTGTGAAGTCTTTCAATTTTTAGAATGGGTTGCAGGTTTTGGTTCATTAATATGTAAATCCCAGAACTACTCTTAAGTCACATCCTCGATATAACTTGAGGTTTTATGTATAAAAAAAGTGAGATATCAGCTCAGACAATGCATTGTCTATATCCCAGTCTTTAGTCAGACTGGTTTTATTTCCAAAGTAGGAATTTATAAAACATTACATTTGCCTGTATTAACTGCTGTAGATTGTGCACTTTTTGAGCAAAATAGAATGTCTGCAAATGCAACTTCACCCCATGGACATGTGTGTGTGTGAGAGAGAGTCTGACTGTTTGCGTGTGTGTGAGGTGAAGTATAAGCCTGTGAGAGGGTGTTTGTGTATCAGTCTAATGGGGTCACCTGTCGTGTGACATGAACCCAACGTCCTCGTTGAGGCCATCTTCATGGGTACCGAACTTGGTTATCAGCCTTTGCTCCACCACTACAAACAATCAAGCAGTTACTGTTATAGTCTCTGTTCTCTGCAGTTGGCAGCATGACGCCAGATGGTATCGGTGTCTGTCTGGCGCCAAGACTCAGGAACTGATGTGCTCAGGATTGCAGGAGCTGGAAAGCGAGGTTGCAGCTATATCAAGCCCTTCTAAGAAGAGAGAGAGAATGGATGGTGATGACGCATCCTGGGAGATGGGGTGAATGAGAAATAGCTGATCTGTAAAATTGAGCATAGCTCAAATGATCTATTTAGAAACAACATTAAAGTCTGAAAGCATGTTCTCTTTTTTTTTTAAAGCTGTGGACAGCTTTCTGAAACTTGCATTCAAATATGTGCAATTAGGCCACATTTGATTACTGGCTGCAAGGGGTGAATGGCCTTTTCCTAGTCTTGTGAAATTGGTTCCAAATATGGAGAGAGAGAGAGAGTTGTAGGGTCCATGCTGACCAGATATCCTAAATTAATCAAGTGACCTATTTGCAAGTGTTTGGCCCATATCTCTCTCAACTGTGCTGTGTATCTGCATGATTTGGAGATGCCGGTGTTGGACAGGGAGTACAAAGTTAAAAATCTCACAACACCAAGTTATAGTCCAATAGGTTTAATTGGAAGCACACTGGCTTTTGGAGTGCTGCTGCTTCAACAGGTGGTTGTGGAGGATGCAATTGTAAGGCACAGAATTTATAGCAAAATTTTACAGTGTGATGGAACTGAATTTATACATTGAAAAATACCTTGATTGTCTGTTGAGTCTTTCATCTGTTTGAATACCATGATCGAATACCACTTCTTTCATGTGTAAATGACAAAACTTTTTTTAAAAAGTTGCTTTCTCGGGTTAACTGTAACAATTGGTGTTAGCTAAACAATATGTTGAAGGTGATAGCCCCCTTTGTTCTCTGTCTATGCCAGTAATAGCAAAGCCCACCCACCCACCACAGTAGACAACATTATCACTGCGGGGAAGTCTATTATCAACTTATCGGACCACACCCTTCAACCAGAAGAGATTGAAGTCCTGAGTAGGGGTCTCAACTTCTGCCCCACCACCAAAATGGACCCGTTGGTTCTTGCAGCAGACATGGAGGAGTTCATCAGACTCCGGGAATTCTTTCAAGGTGCCGGCAGTGATCCCAACGAGCCCACTGATGAACTGGAACGAGCGACCAAAGAAGATATCAACTTGGACCCCACCGGAGGGCCGCTGCCGTGGGCTTGACACATATGCTCAAACCGTCAGGGAATATATAAATGCCAGATTCCACAAAGTAGAGCAGAACATCACCCATTCACAACACAATGCCATCCAGGGTCTCCAAACCAATCACAACATTGTCATCAAACCAGCAAATAAAGGAGGAGCCATTGTCATTCAGAATAGAACAGATTACTGCAAGGAAGTGGACCAACAACTGAACAACTAGGAACACTACAGGCAATACCAGCTGATCCGACCTAAGAATACACCCATGAATTAAACACATTGATCAGGAGTTTGGATCCCATCCTTCAGAGTTCCCTACGTGCCCTCATCCCACATACTACTTGTGTAGGCAACTTCTATTGCCTTCCAAAGGTACACAAAGCCAACACACCAGAACATCCCATCGTATCAGGCAATGGGACCCTGTGTGAGAATCTGTCCAGCTATGTTGAAGGCATCTTGAAACCTATTGTACAGGGGATCCTCAGCTTCTGTCACGACACTACGGATTTCTTACAGAAACTCAGCACCTACAGGCCAGTTGGACCGAGAACATTCCTCATCACAATGAATGTTTCCGCACTCTACAGCAGCATCACCCACAATGATGGCATCACAACAACAGCCTCAGTACTCAACACCAATAACTGTCAATCTCCAAACACCATCCTACAACTCATCCGCTTTATCCTCGATCATGCCTTCACCTTTGACAACCAGTTCCTCATCCAGACACATGGAAGAGCCATGGGGACCAAATTTGCACCCCAATATGCCAACATCTTCATGCACAGGTTCAAACAAGACTTCTTCTCTACACAGGATCTCCAACCAACATTATACACCAGGTACATTGACATTTTCTTCCTCTGGACCCATGGCGAGGAGTCACTGATAAAACTACACAGTGATATCAACAAGTTTCATCCCACCATCAAACTCACCATGGACTACTCTCGACCATCTGTCTCATTTTGGACACATGCATCTCTATCAAGGATGGACACCTCAGCACCACACTCTACTGCAAACCCACAGACAACCTCACAATGCTGCACTTCTCCAGCTTCCACCCAAAACATATTAAAACAGCCATTCCTTCTGGACAAGCCCTACGCTTACAATGGATCTGCTCAGATGAGGAACATGACAGGTACCTGGCACCTGGAAGTACTCAGGGATGCCCTCATAAGAATGGGGTACGACGCTCAACTCATCGACCACCAGTTCCGACGTGCCACAGCAAGGAACCATAATGACTTCCTCAGGAGACAGACACGTGCTGCAACCGACAGGGTACCCTTCGTTGTTTTTCAGCTCCTGGGAAGTACTGAACAATACCATTTTCTTTGTGACCTAAAACACATTATGAATGAGGATGAGCACCTCGCCAAGACCTTCCCCACACCTCCACTGCTTGCCTTTAAACAACCGCCAAACCTCAAACAGATCATTGTTTGTAGCAAGCTGCCTGGCTTTCGGGACAACTCCTCCATACAACCCTGTCATGGTAGGTGCTGCAAGACGTGTCAGAGTGTGGACATAGATACCACCATTACACGTGGGAACACCTCCTACCATGTACGTGGCAGGTACTTGTGTGACTTAGCCAATATTGTCTATCTTATACGTTACAGGCAAGGATGCTCTGAGGCATGGTACATTGGTGAAACCAAGCAGAGGCTACAGCAATGGATGAATAGGCACCGGTCCTAGTCTCTCCTACCTATGGAAATATCCTCCCAACCACCGCTCTGCCTAGGCCGTTCAGTATTCTGGTATGTTTCAATTAGATTCCATCTGAGTGTGGGCCTGTTAATCAGCATGTACCGGACCCTTCAGGATGAGGTCCAGCAGGGATTAGGATCAGCAAAGTGAGAATGGAGGGAGATTTTCAGCTTTGTGATTGAGAGAGGAAAGAATGTTTGCTATATATTAGAATTGATTGGATGGGCTGAGGAGTGGCAGGTGGAGTTTAATTTGGATAAATGTGCGGTGTTGCATTTTGGTGAAGCAATCCAGTTAATAGGGAATGTAGCCGAACAAACAGACCTTGTGGTGCTGGTTCATACTTCCTTGAAAATGGAGTCACAGGTAGACATGGTAGTGAAGGTGTTTAGTATGCTTGCTTTTATTGGTCAGTGGGTATAGGAGTTGGGAAGTCATGTTGAGGCTATACAGGACATTTGGTTCGGCCACTTTTGGAATGTGCATTCAGTTCTGGTCTCCCTGGTATAGGAAAGATGTTGTGAAATGTTGAAATGGTATGGAAAAGATTTACAAGGCTGTTGCCAGAGTTGGAGGCGTTGAGCTGCAGGGAAAGGAAGAATAGGCTGCGACTATTTTGCCTGGAGCATAGGAGGCTGAGGAGTGACTTTATAAAGGGCATGGATATGGTGAATAGCTAAGATCTTTTCCCCAGGATAGGGGAGTACAAAACTAGAGGGTTTAGGGTGGAAGTGAGAGGGGAAAGACTTAAAAGGAACCTGAGGGACAACTTTTTTCACTTGGTGTGTATAGAACAAGATGCCAAAGGAAGTGGTGGAGGCTGGAATAATTACAGCATTTAAAAAAACATCTGGATGGATATATGAATAGGAAGGGTTCAGAAGGTTATGGGCCAAATGCTGACAAATGGGACTCTATATTAATTTCCAATATCTGGTCAGCACGAATGAGTTGGACCAAAGGTTCTGTTTCTGTGCTGTATGACTCTCTAATAGTCATTGGTGAAAGCAGAAATGTCATTGTGAAGACTGGACTTTCAGAGCAACTTTCAAAGATGTTTTGCCCTTACTGGAGCAGAACAACTTACAATGAAATCTTCCATTTGTGAGACAACAACTGAGTGAGGGAGTTCATCTGGTATTTTGGTTGAAAATGGGAATTCATGCAGTGTGGGGATGAAGTGCTTTAAGGTTTACCAGCAGGAAGTAAAGTGTGCTGAGCAGGGAGCCTAGTGAAGGGTTAGGTGGGTTTTTGTTTTAAACTGTTCACTTCTTTCAGCCTCCAACATTGTGTTTGCAATGCTGTGCATCTGATGGAGTGGTGAATCAGTAACTGGTATCCTTAGAAGCCTTACAAATTTCAGTACTGCAGGTATTGTTTCATCAGCATTGTAAAGGTTACTGGTAACAGTGGGAGGTGTGGGCTGTATTCACTAGAAACGATTAAGCAGTTTGACACCAATAAGAGAGCAGGATGGAATTGCAGAAGATGGGAGCTTCTGGGTGCTGTGGGCAAACACAATTGCAGGAAATTATAGACACCCTACAGTGTGGAAGCAAGCCTTAGGCCCATCAAGTCCACATCGATCTCTCCAAAGAGCATGCCACCAGCCCACATCCCCCACCATACCAAGTTGGTTCTGCTGGTGGGTAAGACTAGGATAAGGGGACCTCAAGATTAGGGGGAATAGATTTAGGACAGATTTTCTTGGAGGATAGTGAATCTATGGAATTCTCTACCCTGTCATCAAGGGTAGTAATATCTGGATTACTCCCAGTGCTACGAGCTAGTGAGGGCAGGAATACGAAGATAGAGCAGATGAATGTATGGGAGAAGGATTCACATTTTTGGATCATTGGAATCTCTTTTGGGGTAGAACTAACCTGTACAAGGAGGACGGATTGCACCTAAATTGGAAGGGGACAAATATACTCGTAGGGAAATTTGCTAGAACTGTTCAGGAGGATTTAAACTAGTAAAGGAGGGGGGGGGGGGGGGGGGATCCAGGGAGATAGTGAGGAAAGAGATCAATCTGAGGCTGGTACAGTTGAGAACAGAAGTGAATCAAACAGTCAGGGCAGGCAAGGACAAGGTAGGACTAATAAATTAAGCTGCATTTATTTCCATGCAAGGGGCCTAACAGGGAAGGCAGATGAAATCAGGGCATGGTTAGGAATATGGGACTGGGATATCGTAGCACTTACTGATACATGGCTCAGGGATGGGCAGGACAGCTAAGTGTTCCAGGATACAAATGCTACAGGAAGGATAGAAAGGGAGGCAAGAGAGGAGGGGGAGCGGTATTTTTGATAAGGGATAGCATTACAGCTGTGCGGAGGGAAGGTATTCCCAGAAATATGTCCAGGGAAGTTATTTGGGTGGAACTGAGAAATAAGAAAGGGATGATCACCTTATTGGGATTGTTATAGACCCCCTAATAGTCAGAGGGAAATTGAGAAACAACTCCCCTATTATTCTTATAGATAGCTGAGATCTCCTTGCAAGTTTAAGGTAGGGGAGTTTAACTTTCCAAACATAGACTGGGACTGCCATAGTGTTAAAGGTTTAGATGGAGAGGAATTTCTTAAGTGTGTACAAGACAATTTTCTGATTCAGTATGTGGATGTACCTATTAGAGAAGATGCAAAACTTGACCTACTCTTGGGAAATAAGGCAGGGCAGGTGAGTGAGGTGTCAGTGGGGGAGCACTTTGGGGCCAGCGATCATAATTCTATTCGTTTTAAAATAGTGATGGAAAAGGATAGACCAGATCTAAAAGTTGAAGTTCTAAATTGGAGAAAGGCCAATTTTGACGGTATTAGGCAAGAACTTTTGAAAGCTGATTGCAGGTAAAGGGATGGCTGGAAAATGGGAAGCCTTCAGAAATTAGATAACAAGAATCCAGAGAAAGTATATTCCTCTCAGGGTGAAGAGAAAGGCTGGTAGGTATAGGGAATGCTGGATGACTAAAGAAATTGAGGGTTTGGTTAAGAAAAAGAAGGAAGCATATGTAAGGTATAGAGCTGAAAATGTGTTGCTGGAAAAGCACAGCAGGTCAGGCAGCATCCAAGGAGCAGGATGGGTTTTTGCGTGGTAGGGGAATTAAGGGGAGTTGGGATAATGCAGGTAGGAAGAGCTGAGATGATGGATAGATCAGCCATGATCTTGATGAATGGCAGAACAGGCTCGATGGGCCAAATGGCCTTTTGCTTCAATTACTATTAATGTATAACCCTGTATTTCCCATTGGCTAACCCACCTAACCTGCACATCCCTGGACATTCTGGGCAATTTAGCATGTCTGATCCAAATCAGGGCTGGTGAGCACTGTAGTGATGTGGAAAATGAATGTCAGAGAATGATAGAGAGGGATAAGGAGAAGCAATCAACGCTGGATTCAAAAGATCACAAAAATTGAAACTAAAACCTGTGACTGTGTGTGGCATTGTAACAAAATTGAATGAATTGACTGCACATGATGAACAGAATAATTATGATCTGACACTCCTTACAGAGGCATGGCTTCAGGCTGACAAGAATTCGATCCTGAATATCGAGGGGGTATGTGGCATTCAAGTCGAATGGGAAGCTAGGTAAAGGTAGAAGGTTGGCACTGCTAATCACAGCACTGATAACATGGTAGTCTGGTGTCAGCTCAGATTTCAGGTCCTGATTTCTCTGTCCTCTGTTGATCTCCCTGTTCCCACAGGGTAAGATGTTACCTGACCTCAGCTCTGCGGGGTTTCTGCTGAAGCTTTGACCCACCTTTTACACCTTCCAGAACAATAAAACATTCAGTCAATGAAGGCCCAACCCACAATCTCCCAACCTGTCAACCATACAAATACAGATTGTCATTGTAGTAGGGAATAAAACAAGAAAAATGAAACAAAATTTGAAATAATGTGGTTGTGCTCAATATTTTTTTATTAGGAAGCAAACTCAAATTAGGGGTCTCCCAGGATTCTTTATACTGCCCTACTTGAGGAATTTTCTCTCCTTTACATCTAACTGAGTACTCAGCTATGATTTATAACAATATTTACATCAACAGAAATAAAGCATCTGTTATCAAATAGATATCTAGGACAGAAATAGACTTTTTGATCCAACACATCCAAGCTGACAAGAAATCCTGTAAAAATCCTGTACCCATCCAAATGCCTTCCAAATGTAACTGTACCAGCCACTTTCTCTAGCAGCTCATTCCACACACACACCACCCTCTGTGTGGAATTGTTGCCCTTGAGATCCCATTTAAATCTTTCCCCTTACCCCTAAACCTGTGCCCTCTGGCTTTGAACACCTCATCCTGGAGAAAAGACATTTCCTATTTACCCTATTCATGCCCCTCATGAATTTATAAACTTCCGTAAAGTCACCCCTCAGCGTCCGATGCTTCAGGGAAGACATCCACATTCTATTCAGCCTCTCCTTATACCTGAAACCCCTGACGCCCGGCCACATCCATATCAATCTTTTCTGCATCCTCTCAAGTTTCACAACATCCGACCTATCCCATAGCAGGGAGGCCAAAATCAAATACAATACTCCAAAAGTGGCCTATCCAATGTCCTGTGAATTTTACCAAACATGTTCACTGTCCGAAACGTCGATTTTGCTGCTCGTCGGATGCTGCCTGAATTGCTGTGCTCTTCCAGCACCACTGATCCAGAATCCATGTTCACTGTCCTGTCTATCTGTGACCCCACTTTCAAGGAACTATGAACCTGCCATAGAGTTATACAGAATGGAAACAGACCTTCAGTCCAACCAGTCTGTGCTAACCATAGACCCAAATTAAACCGGTCTCTCCTGCCTGCTCCTGATCTGTATCCTTCCAAATCTTTCTAATTCATGTACTTATCCAAATCTCTTTTAATTGTACATGCATCCACCACTTCCTTGGGAAGTTCATTCCAACTATGAATCACCCTCTGTGTAAAATTAGTATTTGAATGGCAAGGTTGAGGTTGAATTGAAATGGTTCATAAAGTAAACAGTTTCTAACCAGCCCTCTGCAGCAGGTATGGTAGCAACTCCAACTCTGGAGTCT
Source organism: Chiloscyllium plagiosum (assembly GCF_037043375.1). Taxonomy (NCBI): domain Eukaryota; kingdom Metazoa; phylum Chordata; class Chondrichthyes; order Orectolobiformes; family Hemiscylliidae; genus Chiloscyllium; species Chiloscyllium plagiosum. The sequence continues at coordinate 77,478,052 of NW_028270165.1, read as the reverse complement.
CTTCAATCGCTATTGCAATGGAGTGGAGGGGGGAGTAAAGTGCTGGATTCACAGAAGAGGAACTTTTCTGTGTGTGAAGCTAAAATGAAACCCCCATGCCTTGCTTGAACTCAAACTGCATAAACTTGGTGAGTGAAGGGAGTTTGCAAAGTATCCTTCAGTGCAAGCTCACTGTCTGCCCAGCCCCTTCGACCCTTTGTGGACATCACAACGCAGAAGTCCTGTCAATTTCAGAGTGAAACTCGCTCCCTCTGGGCAAAATCTGGGAGCAAAGAAATGTTTCCCCCTTTCCATTCCTCATCCTGGGAGGGAGAGAGAAAGTTGGCAGGGGGGAGGAACACTGTTCACTTGTAGCAACTGGAGTGAACATAGGGAGGGAGCAGACTCTGCAAAGGTGCTCAGCTTTCCTCCTGTCCCTGTTAATGGTATTTTCCTTGTGTATTCTCTCAGTTTGGTACATTGCACCCTTGAAAAGGATTGCTTCTTTCCTCATGTTCACAATTAAAAGGGTATTTTCTCATGGAACTGAGCAGTATTTAAGGGATTGGCAGATTGATATAAAATTATTCTTCACCTAATATATTATCGGAGATATATCCTGTTTTTCTTGTCATCTTTTTTTTATTTAATAAGACAGCAGGAAGTCAGTCATTTAACTTTACTGGTTTTGTTTTTCTCAAGTAGCCTTGACATTTCATTTTCATATCCTCAGTTCAACTCCATTTCCAGCACCTTTGTCGGCAGCTTGTTCCAGGTCATTGTCACCTAAATGAAGTTTTCCTCCATACACACTTAACCCTCATGCATCCAGCTAGCCTTTTCAGGTTTCTGTGTTCTGAATAATGTGATCAGCAGGCATCGGGCAATCTTTAGGAATTTCCACCAATGTTATGTTTATTTAATTGTACTGACAGTGAACACTTATTTTGTGAATTCTTGCAGGACAAAAAAATTGAAAGCAATTGATACATCAATTTCTGATGGAGCCACTTGATTCATTGGAACTTGAAGATCAGCAGCCAATAAAATCAAAAAGAAATGTTTGCTTTTGTCTGCTTGAGAGATTTTGGACATTGATGTGGCAAGAAGAATACTGAGACACCCGTGTGAGGGAGATTCAGTGCGCTGACTGTGAAAAGTGCTTCATTTGCTCAGCTTGAGGATCAAAATCTTGCCCCGCGCAGTGGGAAGAGACTGTATCCATTCTGTTTGTAATTTCAAACCCAGAGTGACACAAGGAAAGCTCCCCCCATGGAGAAGCTGTGGGAAAGGATTCCCTTCCCCATTGGCTCTGAAAAACCATGGATACAGGTGTAGGTTTGCTCGGTGAGCTGTAGGTTTGATATTCAGACGTTTCATTACCTGGCTAGGTAACTTCATCCGTGGCAACCTCCAAGTGAAGCGAAGCTGTTGTCTCCTGCTTTCTATTTATATGTTTGTCCTGGATGGGGTTCCTGGGGTTTGTGGTGATGCCATTTCCTGTTCATTTTCTGAGGGGTTGATGGATGGTATCTAGATCTATGTGTTTGTTTATGGTGTTGTGGTTGGAGTGCCGGGCCTCTAGGAATTATCTGGCTTGTCTTTGCTTCGCCTGTCCCAGAATAGATGTGTTGTCCCAGTTGAATTGGTGGTTTCTTTCATCCGTGTGTAGGGCTACGAGGAGACGAACTTCGGAAAACAGGAGTACCACCTTTTCAACGTGTTCAAGAAGAACAGATACTCAAAAAATACAGTCTGCAGATTCCTCAAGAACAAACCACAACAAGCAGACCAAACACAACCAGAAACGCTAACCACCTTACCATCAAAGAAGTTTCAGAAATGACAGCCAGGCTAAGACTCCTCGGAATCCTCGTAGCACACAAACCCACCAACACTCTCAAACAAAAACTAACAAACTTAAAAGACCCAGTACAACCCATGGACAAAACCAATGTCATCTACAAAATTCCATGCAAGGACAGCCACAAACACTACGTAGGACAACAGGAAGAAAGTTAACTCCAGCTAGCCACAAAATGACACGACCCTCTCTCCCTTGTAGCCCTACACACTGATGAAAGAAACCACCAATTCGACTGGGACAACACATCTATCCTTGGACAGGCTAAGCAAAGACATGCCAGATAATTCCTTGAGGCCTGGCACTCCAACCACAACGCCATAAACAAACACATAGATCTAGATACCATCTATCAACCCCTCAGAAAACGAACATGAAAAGATATCATCACAAACCCCAGGAACCCCTTCCAGGACAAACATATAAATAGAAAGCAGGAGACAAGAGCTTCGCTTCACTTGGAGGTTGCCACTGATGACATTACCTAGCCAGGTAATGAAACGTCTGGATATCAAACCTACAGTTCAGTGAGCAAACCTACACCCTAAACCTCAACCTGAGCTACAAACCTTGCAACAACCATGGATACGTTCACAAAGGGGAGAGGCCATTCACCTTCTCTGTGTGGGCAGAGATTCACTGAAGCATCCCACCTCGTGAGACAGCAGCACTCCATGTGCAGGAAGGGATTCGGTCAGATGGGCAACCTGTAGATGTACCCGCGGTTCCAAACAGGAGAGAAGCCATTCAAGTGCCCAGTGTGTGGGAAGGTGTTTGCTCAGTCACCTAGACTGTCAATCTATAAGCGGGTACACACTGGGCCGTAGGCTTGCTCTCAATGTGGGAAGGGATTCACCCGCTCCTCCCACCTGTGGAGGTCCCAGCAAGTTCACGTGCCATTTCAGGGCAATTTCAGGAGCGACAGACAAATGCCATTATTGACTGGACTATTAACCTAGCTCTTGGACTCACAAGTTTGAATTCCGCCATTTGCCATGGCAGGATTGCAATTCGGTCAGAAATCTGGAGTTCAGAATCTAATGAGGAGACAGTTTTCAGGGAAAAAGAAACCCCACCTGATTCACTCATGTCCTTTTTAAGGAAGGAATCTGCCATTGCAAGAAAGGATCACTCAGTCGTCCCAACTGAGTTGGTTAGTCATGGGGACTTGCAGGGCTGTAGGGTAAGCGAGTGGGTCTGGGTAGGATGCTGTTTGGAAGGTCATTGTGAATTTGATGGGCCAAATGGCATGTAGGGATTATATGGTTCTATTGCCTTAGCCATGTGTATATTGAGAAATGATTGCCCCAAGCCTGCTGTGGGAGGAGCGGGTTCCAGTTCGTGGGACACTGAGGAAGGTGGGTTTTATGCTGTCTTTCCCCCATTCTTTTCCCATCCACTGTCCCCCATTATTCTCTCTCTCTGTCTCTCGCTCTCTCTGTGTGTCTCTGACTCTCTTCCCTCACATTCTGTATCCCTCAATCCTCTCTCCCCACTCTGTCCACCCAGTCTTTCTGTACCCTACACCCCTTGTCCATCTTCTCTCCCTTCTCCACCTCCCCTGACTCCTATCTCCTCCCACAAGCCCTCTTTGATCGCTATATCAAGCCCTTCTCAGAAGAGAGAGAATGGATGGTGATGACTGTACCTGGGAGATGGGAGTGCATGAGAAATGGCTGAGTTTTAAAACTGAAAATAGGTATAATATATTCAGAAACATCATTAAAGTCTGAAAGCATGTTAATCTTTTCTAAAAAAGAAGCTGCCAAAATCTTTCTGAAACTTGCATGGAAGTAGGCGACAGCTGTACTGGGTGAATGGCTTTTTCCTAGTCTTGTGAAATTGGTTCTGATCATGTATAAATAGTCATATCGTTTCAGAGCATGGAAAGAAACCCTTCGGTCCGCGTGACCAGATATCCTAAATTAATGTAGTGACACAGTTGATTAGATTAGATTCCCTATAGTGCGGGAACAGGCCCTTTGACCCAACAAATCCACACCAACCTGCCAAACAGTAACACTCTGACTAATGCACCTAACACTATGGGCAATTTAGCATGGCCAATTCACCTGGCTTGCACAGCTTTGGATTGTAGGAGGAATCCCACACAGACATGGGGAAAATGCACAAAATTCACACAGACAGTCATCTAAGGCTGGAATCGAACCTGGTCACTGGCCCTATGAGACAGCAGTGCTAACCGCTGAGCCACTGTTTTTCGCCAGCACTAGGCCCATATCCCTCTCAACACATACAGATGCCTGTTAAATGTTGTAATTGCACCAGCCTTCACAACATCCTTTGGTAGTTCGTTCAATACACGCGCCACCCTCTGCACGAAAAAGTTGCCTTTTAGGCCCCTTTTAAATCTTTCCCCTCTTACTGTAAACCTATGCCCCTCTAGTTTGGGACCCCTGTACCCTTGGGAAAAGACATATAAAGGTTGAGCTGCCAAACAACGTGCAAAAGGAGTAAAATGTTGGGGTGGTAGGAATTGTGGCTTCAGCATTAACAGAAAATACTCCTCGGTGTCAGCAAAGCCTTGCGAAAGCTCCTTGGTGTCCGCGGAAACGGCGTGTGACTGACTTCCCCTGGACCAATGGGGAGCTGTGGAGGACCGGTAGCAGCCTTGTCCTGCGAATCAGAGGCCCCTATTGTCTGAATGCGGAAGTGGGACCTTGAACTTGTGAAGTTGCTGCAACTTTCTTCCTCCGTCCAGCCTCAGTGAGTACAATGCTCTTTTTTTTCTCTCTCCCTTCCCGTTTTCCATTGCATTTTGTTTTCATTCTGGGGTTCAATTGTTGACTTGCAGCAACTGAAAGGAAAAGGAGTGAATCCAGGGAAGGGACAGATTCTGGAAAAGTTGGTTCGGGTCTGTGTCTCAATTGGTACAGACGCAGCAAATGTAGTACCACAATAGTTCGGGAGGGTTGAAACTAATTTGGCAAGGGGGTGGGAACCAGAGCGATCTGAGAGGGGGTAAGTTGTAGATGGGGCAGTGACAGGATGTAGTGAATCTACCGGGAAGGGTTTTCACATGAGGGATCGGTTAAAGTGCGTTTGCTTTAACACAAGGAGTGTCAGAAATAAGAGTGACGAACTTAGAGCATGGATCAGTACTTGGGACTATGATGTTGTGGCCAAAATGGAGACGTGGGTTTCACAGGGGCAGGAATGGTTGCTAGATGTTCCAGGGTTTAGAATGTTTAAAAAGAACAGGGAGGGTGGAAAAAGAGGAGGGCGTGTAGCATTGCTAATCAGAGAATGCATCACAGAAACGAAGGTTATTAAGGAAGGTTTGTCAACTGAGTCAGTATGGTTGGAAGTTAGGAACAGCAAGGGAACAGCCACCGCATTGGGGGTTTTCTACAGACACCCTAATAGCAGTAGGGAGATTGAAGAGCTAGTAGGCTGGCAGATTTTGAAAAAAATGCAAATGTAGCAGGGTTGTCGTTATGTGTGACTTCAACTTCCCAATATTGACTGGAACCTCCTTAGTGCAGATGGTTTGGATGGAGTTGTTTTTGTCAAGTGTGTTCAGGAGGGTTTCCTTACTCCGTATGTAGGCAGGCTGATGAGGGGAGAGGCCATTTCGGGTTTGGTGCTCGGCAATGAGCCAGGACAGGTGTCAGATCTTGTGGTGGGAGAACACTTTTTGACAGTGACCACAACTGCCTCACATTTACCATAGCTGAAACTTTATTGCTGGAACAGCACAGCAGGTCAGGCAGCATCTAGGGAACAGAAGATTCGACGTTTCGGGCACATGCCCTTCTTCAGGAATGAGCAGAGAGTGTTCAGCAGGAGAAGATAAAAGGTAGGGAGGAGGGACTTGGAGGAGGGGCGTTGGAAATGTGATAGGTGGAAAGAGGTCAAGGTGAAGGTGATAGGTCACCCTACTCCGACTCCCTACTCCCTACCTTTTATCTTCTCCTGCTGAACACTCTCTGCTCATTCCTGAAGAAGGGCATGTGCCCGAAACGTCGAATCTTCTGTTCCCTAGATGCTGCCTGACCTGCTGTGCTGTTCCAGCAATAAAGTTTCAGCTTTGATCTCCAGCGTCTGCAGACCTCACTTTCTCCTCACATTTACCATAGCCTTGGAGAGGGAACGGAGCAGTTACTAAGGGAAGATGTTTAATTGGGGAAAAGAGAATTATGATGGTAACAGACAGGAGTTGGGAAGTACAGATTGGGAGCAATTGTTCCACAGAAAGGGCACAATGGACATATGGAGACTGTTTACGGAGAATTTGTTGCGAGTGATGCACAAATTTGTTTCTCTGAGACAGGCAAAAAGGGGTAAGATTAGGGAGCCTTGGATGACAAGAACAGAGGAGCTTCTTGTCAAAAGGAAGAAGGCATCTTAAGTAAGGTGGAGGAAGCAAGGATCTGGCACTGCTTTAGAGATTGCAGGCTTACTAGAAAGGAGCTCAGAAATGGACATAAGGAGAGCCAGGACGTGGCACAAAAAAGACTTGGCAGGAAGAATTAAGGAGAATCCAAAGGCATTTTACTCGTATGTGAGGAATAAGAGAATGATCAGGGAGAAGATAGGGCTGGTCAGGGATAGCATAGGGAACTTGTGCATGGAGTCTCAGCAGATAGGGGAAGCCCTAAATGAGATTTTTGCTTCAGCTTTCACTAAGGAAAAGGACCTTGTTGTGAATGAGAACTTTTAGGAGCTGGGAAACAGGCTTGAACGGATCAAGATTAATGAAGTTGATGTGCTGGAAATTTTGGCAAACATTAAGATTGATAAGTCCCCAGGGCCAGACCGGGTTTATCCTCGGCTGCTCCGGGAAGCGAGAAAGAAGATTGCTAAGCTGCTGATGAAGGTCTTTGCTCCCTCACTCCCCACTGGAGTCGTACTGGAGGATTGGAGGGAGGCAAATGTTGTTCCCCTTTTCATGAAGGAGAATAAGAAAATCCCTGGCAATTACAAACCAGTCAGTCTTATGTCTGTAGTCAGAAAGGTTTTGGAAAGAATTCTGAGGGATAGGATTTAAGACTATTTGGAAAAGCATAGCATGATTAAAGGCAGTCAGCATGGCTTTGTGAGGGGCAGCTCATGCCTAACAAATCTTATTGAGTTCTTTGAGGTGGTGAAGAGATAGGTTAACCAAGGTCGAGCAGTGAATGTGGTATATATATATTCTTCAGCAAGGCATTAGATAAGGTTCCCCATGGCTCATAAAGTCAGGAGGTATGGGATACAGGGAGATTTAGCTGTCTGGATTCAGAATTGGTTGGTTGACAGAAGGCAGAGAGTGGTTGTAAATGGAAAGTATTCTGCCTGAGTGGTGTACTGCAGGGCTGTGTTCTAGGGCCTCTGCTCTTTGTAGTTTTTATAAATGCCTTGGATGAGGAGGCTGATGGGTGGGTTAGTAAATTTGCCAATGATGCAAAGATTGGAAGTACTGTTGATAGTATGGAGGGCTATTGCAGGCTGCAGCGCAGTATAGACAGGATGCAGAGCTGGGTGGAGCAATGGCAGATGGAGTTTAACCTGGATAAATGTGAAGTGATGCATTTTGGAAGGTCAAACTTGAATGCTGAATGTAGGATTCTTGGCAGTGTAGAGGAACAGAGAGATCTGGGTGTGCAAGTGCATAGATCCCTCAAAGTTGCCACCCAAATGGATAGGTTAATTAAGAAAGCATATGATATTTTGGCTTTCATTAACAGGGGGATTGAGTTTCAGAGCTGCAAGGTTTTGCTGCAGCTCTACAAGACCCTGATGAGACCACGCTTTGGAATATTGTGTCCAGTTCTGGTCGCCCTATTATAGGAAAGATACGGAGGCTTTGGAGAGGGTGCAAAGATGGTTTACCAGGCTGCTGCCTGGAATGGAGGGCTTGTCTTACGAAGAAAGGTTGAATAAGCTCGGACTTTTCTCTGTTGAGAAGGAGGAAATGAGATGACATGATCAAGGTATACGTGGGAATGAGAGGCATAGATAGAGTCAATAGCCAGAGACTTTTCCCCAGGCAGGATTGACTGGCATGAGGGGTCATGGTTTTAAGATATTAGGAGAGAGGTATAGAGGAGATGTCGAGAAGAACCTGAGGCACTACAAGGTAGTGTCTCCCACCCGCCCTCCTCCTCTAACCTAAATAATAAGACCCGTTGTAGGTAAGTGCTGCATTTTGCTTGTTGTATTCTTTAGACCCAGTTTTTTTAAAAAAGGTTACTTTCAGAGGGATGGCAGTGAAGGCAGTGCAATGTTCCTCTTGCAACAGGTTTGAGGTGAGGGATGCCATGGACGTCCCTGCTGATTACACTTGCAGGAAGTGCACCCATCTCCAGCTCCTCCAAGACCGTGTTAGGGAACTGGAGCTGGAATTGGATGAACTTAGGATCATTTGGGAGGCAGAGGGGGTCATAGATCGGAGCTTTAGGGAAGTAGTAACTCCAAAGATGGCAGATAGATGGGTAACAGTGAGGGGGACTGGGAGGAAGCAGCCAGTGCAGGGACCCCCTGCGGCCGTTCCCCTCAATAACAAGTATACCATTTTGGATACTTGTGGGGGTGACAATTTACCAGGGGTAAGTAACGGGGCTCAGGCCTCTGGCACAGAGCCTGTCCCCGTTGCTCAGAAGGGAAGGGTGGAGAAGAGCAGAGCAATAGTTATTGGGGACTCGATAGTTCGGGACACGGATAGGCGGTTTTGTGGGAACGAGAGAGACTCACGTTTGGTATGTTGCCTCCCAGGTGCAAGCGTACGTGATGTCTCTGATCGTGTTTTCCGGGTCCTTAAGGAGGAAGGGGAGCAGCCCGAAGTCGTGGTCCACATTGGCACCAATGACATAGATAGGAAGAGGGCTGAGGATGTTAGGCAGGCTTTCAGGGAGCTAGGTTGGAAGCTCAAAGTTAGAACGAACAGAGTTATTGTCTCTAGTTTGTTACCCGTGCCACGTGATAGAGAGTCGAGGAATAGGGAAAGAGAACAGTTAAATGCGTGGCTACAGGGATGGTGCAGGAGGGAGGGATTCCGGTATTTGGATAACTGGGGTTCTTTCTGGGGAAGGTGGGACCTCTATAAACAGGATGGTCTGCACCTGAACCTGAGGGGCACCAGTATCCTTGGTGGGAGGTTTGCCAGTGCTCTTGGGGGGGGGGGGGTTTAAACTAACTCTGCAGGGGCAAGGGAACCCAGACTGTAGCTTTAGGGTGCAGGACCTGGAGAGTAGGGAGGTTAGGAACATGGCATCAATTTCAAAGGAGGGTGCCTGTAAACAGGATAGTAGCTTGAAGTGTGTATATTTCAATGCAAGAAGTATACGAAATATTGGTGAACTTGCAGCGTGGGTTGGTACCTGCGACTTCGATGTTGTGGCTATTACGGAGACATGGGTAGAACAGGGACAGGATTGGCTGTTGCAGGTCCCAGGGTTTAAATGTTTTAGTAGGGTCAGAGGTGGGGGTAAAAGAGGGGGAGGTGTGGCATTGCTTGTCAAAGATAGTATTACAGCTGTGGAAAGGACGATGGATGAAGACTCGCCATCTGAGGTTAGGAATAGGAAAGGTGAGCTCACCTTGTTAGGAATTTTTTACAGGCCTCCTAATAGTCCTAGAAACGTAGAAGAAAGGATTGCGAGGATGATTCAGGAGAAGAGTGAAAGTAATAGGGTGGTTGTTATGGGGGCTTTAACTTTCCTGATATTGATTGGGAAAGCTATAGCTCAAGTTCGTTAGATGGGTCAGTGTTTGTCCAATGTGTGCAGGAGGGTTTCCTGACACAATATGTAGATAGGCCAACAAGAGGTGAGGCCATACTGGATTTGGTTCTGGGTAACGAACCAGGCCAGGTGTTAGAATTAGAGGTAGGTGAGCACTTTGGGGACAGTGACCACAATTCGGTGATTTTTACTTTAGTGATGGAGAGGGATAAGTGTGCACTGCAGGGCAAGAGTTATAGCTGGGGGCAGGGAAATTATGATGCGGTGAGACATGACTTAGGATGGGTGGCTTGGAAAAGTAGGCTTCAAGGCAAGGGTGTAATTGATATATGGAGCTTGTTCAAGGAGCAACTATTGAGTGTCTTTGATAAGTATGTACCCGTCAGGCAAGGAGGAAAGGGTCGTGTGAGGGAGCCGTGGTTTAATAAGGAATTGGAATCCCTTGTTAAATGGAAGAGGGCGGCCTATGTAAAGATGAGGCATGAAGGTTCAATTGGGGCGATTGAGAGTTATAAGGTAGCCAGGAAGGACCTAAAGAGAGAGCTAAGAGCAGCAAGGAGGGGACATGAAAGGTCCTTAGTTGGTAGGATTAGGGAAAACCCTAAGGCTTTCTATAGGTATGTCAGGAATAAAAGAATGATTAGGGTAGGAATAGGTCCAGTCAAGGATAGTAGTGGGAAGTTGCGTGTGGAGGCTGAAGAGATTGGGGAGACACTGAATACTTTTCGTCAGTATTCACTCAGGAACAGGACATTGTTGCCGATGTGAATACTGAGTCACAATTAATTAGAATGGTCGGTTTTGAGGTATGTAGGGAAGAGGTGTTGGAAATTCTGGAAAGGGTGAAAATAGATAAGTCCCCTGGGCTTGATGGCATTTATCCTAGGATTCTCTGGGAAGCAAGGGAGGAGATTGCAGAGCCATTGGCCTTGATTTTTATGTCCTCGTTGTCTACAGGAGTAGTGCCAGAAGATTGGAGGCTTGCAAATGTGGTTCCCTTGTTCAAGAAGGGGAGTAGGGATAACCCTAGTAACTATAGGCCGGTGAGTCTCACTTCTGTTGTGGGCAAAGTCTTAGAGAGAATTGTAAGGGATAGGATTTATGAACATCTGGATAGGAATAATGTGATCAAGGATAGTCAGCATAGTTTTGTGAAGGGCAGGTCGTGCCTCACAAACCTTATTGAATTCTTTGAGAAGGTGACTAAGGAGGTGGACGAGGGGAAAGCAGTAGATGTGGTGTATATGGATTTCAGTAAGGCGTTTGATAAGGTTCCCCATGGTAGACTACTGCAAAAAATACGGAGGTATGGCATTGAGGGTGAGTTCTTTACGCAGAGAGTTGTGAATGTGTTGCCAGCGGTGGTGGTGAAAGCAAAGTCATTAGGGACATTTAAGCGACTGCTGGCGATGCACATGGACAGCAGTGAATTGAGGGGTGTGTAGATTTGTTTATCTTAGGTATTAATTCTTGGCACAACATCATGGGCCAAAGGGCCTGTTCTGTGTTCTACTTTTCTGTGTTCTATGTGAAGTTATAGACTTTGCTATGAAACAAAAAGCAGAAAGGAGGTGCATTGTGGTGATACATTGGGATGCTGCAGATCAGAGTTGAAAAGTGTGGCACTGGAAAAGCACAGGCAGCATCTGAGGAGCAGATGAGTTGTCGTTTTGGGCATGAGCCCTTCATTAGAAAAGATATGTGGATGTCTTTCTATGCCAGTCGTCAGACAGGTGCAGCAAGCAATGAGCAAGGCAAGTGGAATACGACCAAGAAGAATTTAATTCAGAAGTGGAGATGTCTTCCTACAGTTAGAGTATCACTGAATATATTCAATGCTCGAATTCATCTGATTTTTGAACAACAAAGAAGTGGATAGTTATGGGTGAAAGCAAGAAAATGGTTTTAAGAAGAGTATAGAACAGTTAGTCATACAGCACCGAAACAGACCCTTCAGTCCACTAGTCCATGCTGACTATGTTCTTAAGCTCAACTAATCCCATTTGCCTGTGTTTGGCCCATATCCCTCCGAACCTTTCCTTTTCATGTACTTATTCAAATGTCTTTTAAATGTTGTAACTGTACCTGCATCCACCACTTTCTCTGGACACTCATTCCACACACAAACTACTCTCTAAAAACAAATGTGCTCCTCGTGTTAATTTTAAAATCTGGTCCCTCTCACCTTTAAAATTTGTTTATTAATCTTGAAACCCCCACTCTAGGGAAAGGACACCTGCCATTCACCACATCTATGCCCCTTATTATTTTATAATCCTCTATAAGGTCACCTCTCAACCTCCTATGCGCCAGCGAAGAAAGTCCCAGATGTAGGTATATTCACATCCAGTTATGATCTGTTCAATGCTGGTGCAGGTTCAAAAGACCAAATGGTCCACTCCTATTTCCAATTCTCACACTCTGGGTCTAGGACAGCAAGAGACCATAACACACAGGAGCAGAAATTATGCCATTCAGCCCATCAAGCCTGCTCCACAATTCAATCCTGGCTGATATGTTTCTCAATCCCATTCTCTCGCTTTCTCCCTGTAAACCTTGATCCCCTTGATAGTCAAGAACCTACCGACCTCACTCTTAAATATAGTCAGTGAACTGGCCTCCACAGCCTTCTGTGGCAGTGAATTCCATAGATTCACTACTCTGGCTGAAAATATTTCTCCTCCTCTCCATTCTAAAAGATCTTCCTTTTGCTCTGAGACTGTGCCCTTGGATCCTAGTCGCCCCTACCGATGGAAACATTTAGCCAATTCCACTCTGTCCAGGCCATTCAGTATTCTGCCTCAATTAGATCCGCCTTCAGTGTGGGCCTGTTAATCAGCATGTACCAGACCCTTCAGGATGAGGTACAGCAGGGGTTAGATTCAGCAAAATGAGAATGGTGGGGAGGGTGTGTGGGATGGAGATTTTCAGCTTTTAGGGAGAGAGAGGAAAGACACTGATATAAATTAGAATTGATCAGATGGGCTGAATGGCCAAGGAGTGGCAGATGCAGTTTAATTTAGATAAATGCAAGGTGTTGCAGTTTGGAAAGGCAAATCAGGACAGGGCCTATACACATTGGTAACGTCCTGGGGAGTGTTGCTGAACAAAGAGACCTTGGAGTGCAGGTTCATAATTCCTGGAAAGTGGTGTTGCAAGTAGATAGGATAATGAAGAAGACATTTGGTATGCTTTCCTTTATGCGTCAGAACATTGAGTACAGGAATTGGGAAGTCCTTTTGCAGCTGTGCAGGACATTGATAAGGCCACTTTTGGAATATTGCACTCTGTTCTGGTCTCCCTGCTTTAGGAAAGATTTTGTGAAACTTAAAAGGGTTTGGAAATGATTTACAAGGCTGTTGCCAGAGTTGGAAGAGTTGAGCTATAGGGAGACGCTCTCCCTGGAGTGTCAGAGGCTGAGCGGTAACCTTGTAGAAGTTCATAAGGAGCATGGACAGGGTGAGTAGCCAAGATCTTTTCCCAGGATATGGGAGCCCCAAAGTAGGGGGCATAACTTTGAGGTGAGAGGACAAGATTTAAAATGGACCTGAGGGGCAACTTTTTCAGGCAGAGAGTGGTGTGTGTATGGAACGAGCTGCCAGAGGAAGTGGTGGAGCCTGGAACAATTACAACAGTTAAAGGGCATCTAGATGGGTATATGAAGGGTTTAGACAGATATGGGCCAAATGCTGGCAAATGGGACTAAATTCGTTTCTGATATCTGGTCAGCACGGACGAGTCTGTTTCGGTGCTGTATGACTCTAATTGTCTTTGGTGAAAGCTGAAATGTCGTTGTGAAGACTGGACTTTCAGAGCAGCATACCCTTTCTGGGAGCTAAAGAAGTTACAGTGAAATCTTTCATTTGTGAGACAGCAACTGGATGAGTGAGGGAGCACATCTGGGATTTTGGTGGAAAGTGTGAATTCATTGCACTGTGGGGATGAAGTGCTTCAAGGTTTACTAGCAGTAAGTAAAGTGCTGAGTGGGGAACCCAGTGAAGGGTTAGGTGGATTTTGTTTAAAGCTGTTTATTTCTTTCAGCTTCCAACATTGATGCTCAGCATTGGAAATGCTGGAGTGGGGGATTAGTAACTGGTATTGTTAAAAGCCTTAAAATTTTCACGACTGCAGATATTGCATTGTTTTTTGAGGATGGATGAGGGAGATCCAGTAGATATAGTGTACCTGAACTTTCAGAAAGCTTTTGATAAAGTCCCACATAGGAGGTTAGTGAGCAAATTTCGGGCGCATGGTCTTGGGGGCAAAGTACTAACTTGGATTGAAAGTTGGTTGGCTGACAGGAAACAAAGTAGTGATAAACGGCTCCATTTCGGAATGGCAGGCAGTGACCAATGGGGTACCGCAGGGATCAGTGCTGGGACCGCAGCTTTTTACAATATATGTTAATGATATAGAAGATGGTATTCGTAATAACATTAGCAAATTTGCTGATGATACTAAGCTGGGTGGCAGGGTGAAATGTGAGGAGGATGTTAGGAGATTACAGGGTGACCTGGACAGGTTAGGTGAGTGGTCAGATGCATGGCAGATGCAGTTTAATGTGGACAAATGTATGGTTATCCACTTTGGTGGCAAGAACAGGAAGGCAGATTACTACCTAAATGGAATCAATTTAGGTAAAGGGGTAGTACAAAGAGATCTGGGTGTTCTTGTACACCAGTCAATGAAGGCAAGCATGCAGGTACAGCAGGTAGTGAATAGCAGCTGGCCTTCGTAACAAGAGGGATTGAGTATAGAAGCAAAGAGGTTCTTCAGCTGAACAGGGCCCTGGTGAGACCACACCTGGAGTATTGTGTGCAGTTCTGGTCTCCAACTTTGAGGAAAGACATTCTGGCTATTGAGGGAGTGCAGCGGAGGTTCACTAGGTCAATTCCTGGAATGGCGGGACTACCTTACGCTGATAGACTGGAGCGACTGGGCTTGTGTACCCTTGAGTTTAGAAGACTGAGAGGGGATCTGATTGAGACATATAAGATTATTAAAGGATTGGACACTCTGGAGGCAGGAAACATGTTTCCGCTGATGGGTGAGTGCCGAACCAAAGGACACAGCTTAAAAATACGGGGTAGACCATTTAGGACAGAGATGTGGAGAAACGTCTTCACCCAGAGAGTGGTGGCTGTGTGGAATGCTCTGCCCCAGAGGGCAGTGGAGGCCCAGTCTCTGGATTCATTTAAGAAAGAGTTGGATAGCGCTCTCAAGGATAGTGGAATCAAGGGTTATGGAGATAAGGCAGGAACAGGATACTGATTCAGGATGATCAGCCATGATCATATTGAATGGTGGTACAGGCTCGAAGGGCAGAATGGTCTACTCCTGCACCTATTGTCTATTGTTTCATCAGCATTGTAAAGGTTACTGGCAGCTGTGGCAGGTGTGGGCTGTATTCACTCGAAATGATTAAGCAGTTAGATAACACGCAAGAGAAGGCAGGATGGGATTTGTCTTTCGATTGCAGAAGGTCGGAGGTTCTGTGTGCTGTGATCCAGGGCAGACACAACTGTGGGAAGTCATAGAAGCCCTACAGTGTGACGCAGGCCATTCAGCCCATCAAGTCCACATCAACCCCCCTGAAGATCATGCCATCCAGACCCACCTCACCCCACCGCCCCCTGCAATGAGGTTGTTTCTGCTGATGGGTGAGACTAGGCCTCAAGACTAGGGGGAGTAGATTTAGGGCAGAGATGAGAAACTGCTTTTTTTGGAGAGTCGTGAATCTGTGGAATTTTCTGTCCAGTGAAGCTGTAGAGGCAGCTCGTTAAGTATATTCAAGACACAGTTGGATGGGTTTTTGCATGGTTGGGGAATGAAGGGTAGTTGGGATAATGCAGGGAGGAGGAGCTGAGACGATGGATAGATCAGCAATCGTCTTAAAGAATGGCAGAGCAGGCTCAATGGACCAAATGGCCTAGTCCTGCTTCTATTACTATTGTTAGAAACAAAATCAATAAAATTTAGACGAGACCACCAAAACTGGAAACAAGAACGTTTATTACGAACTTGCAAGCACGGGCCTCAATTGCATAAGCAAATGAAGCAAATTAGAACTTAGGTTAGTGTCCAGTTATACCCTTTGAGCTGAGTGAGATCATCTCTCCAGACTCCGAATTACCCAATCTCTCTTACTATTTCACCTCTACCCATCTATGCTCCACGCCCATTGCCCCTTTCTTTCCAAGTTGGCAGTTTCCCCCTTGCACGTGCTGTCAGAAGGCTAAACTCTTATCTCGATGTTCCCCTTTGTAACTTCTTTCATTATCCATAGGTCCATTCCATTCTTGTACATACATCTTAACAATGTATCTTTTTCGTGCTTCGCTTATATGTTTCAGTAATCTTAGCTTTTTGCTGAAACTGTTGTTTTAAACACTATGGTAAAAGGAATTATTTTCTTTAATAAATCTACATTAAAGTTAGTATTTAATTATCCATAATTATGCACTGAAAAGTAGAGATACTCTTCCCTAAATACCTGCAGGGTTAATAGTTCTCTTGCTTGTACCCCTTTTCTGTATGCTTTTTCTATATCTGCAAAAACATACTTTACCCATTTCTAACAACTCCCCCATTTCTTTTCTTAACCATTTGTTGTTTTTGCAATCTTATTTTCTGCCCTCTTTTCACCCTATGGTGTCGAGGTTCACAATCTAGTCATTTCTGTCCTTCTAAATTTGTCTTGTTTTTCAAACTCTAGGAGTAATCTGTAATTCTCTCTTTCTTGCACTTGTGAACACATTAAACCCTACCTACAATTATTAGTAGCACATAAATGCCTAAATTCACTAACCGTTTCCCCACCCGGTCAATCTCCAGTTACCCCATCCCCATCCCCATCCCCCATCTTTTCGGAGTTCATCTCGAATTTCTCTTATATTGCTTATCTTTTTCTTTATTATTTCTGCCTTATCTTCCACTATGGAAGAAGTGTCTGGGATGAAGGTGCAACATTCTTTACCAATCAGAGCACAGGTTCCCCCTTTTTCGGCCAAAAGATAGTCTAAAGCCATTCGATTCTGTAAAGCTGTCAGTCTTGTGGCAATCATTTCAGTGGTTATGGCCGATATTTGGGATTGAGTTTCCCCCATTGCGCCGGTGGTATCATTAATTAAATTTTCAAAGGCAGCTGCCAGTTTCTGTATTTCCACTCCTGTCCTTGTAGTGCCGTAGTTTGGGAGTAGTGTCCACAGCAGACGGTCTCCTTCAGAGACCTCTCTGGTCTTACGTCTTGTCCCCCCCCTCCTTTCTCAGGTTGGGCTCTTGCTTTTCTATTCGGAGGTGAGGGACTATATAAGCGAGGTAACAGCGGCCACTCCAACCTTTCTGGTCTTGAGAAAGTGTTTCATAACATATTTTTCCCCGGGAATAAATGGGGAAACCGCATACCCAATATGTTCCGTTTAATATTCGGGGAGTGGTCATGGCAATGGCTTGACTGGTGTGGACACAAGATGATTTTCCCAGTTGAAAAGGTGCAGCATCATTCTGATTACAGAAACCGGTGGTATTCACTGCTTCTTTCGGTGGGGAAATTCTAAGACTATCAATAGCGCCCTGAATTTTCGGGGCTGGCCTTGGGAACCATTCCGCAAAGTTGTATTTGCTCCTTTCAGATCTCCACTTTGTATTATTTGAACCCACATCAAATTGTTGTTTCTCGTATACTTTTTTAGTGAGCGGTATTACCGAGGTGGGGATTCCAGATTCGCCATGGTGTGGGACCTCTGCACAGACCCAACAGTCAGCAAGTCCCTCTTGTTTAGCATAATTCTGGCACAGCGTAGTGAAGTGATTTTTCCCGCCTCCCTGAATAGTTAGTATTACTAACATTACAATACTATACCAGTATCTACCCATCTCTGAACCCTGCCTACCGTCCTGTCTTAACCTTTTAGGTGTCAGGGAGAGGTGAGTCCACACAGCCCTTACAATCAATAACAATATATATCATCAAACATTAAAAAAAGAGTCTTTTATCTTAGTTCATTTCCTCTTTCTTAGCTTAACTTTCAGAGGGTTGTCTGTAGGATGAGCGTGCCACTCCGCCAATGAGGCGTTCACAGGACCTTTGACGCGAGTGTGATGACTCCACCCTTTCTCAGCAGTCTGGATAGCTGTCTCAGTAGTCAGGAGGGTTAGGAATGGTCCCTCCCAGCTCGGGTGGAGTTTGGTATCTTTCCAGGTCTTGATCAGGACCCAGTCGTATCTGATGTGCTACAAACTCGAGTGGCGGTGTCTGCACCAGCAGGCTTTTGTTCCTGAGAATAGATAATGAAGAGCCAAGTGCCACAATATAGTTTTTCAAAAACCTGTCATTAAATTCAGCTTGAGGCACCTCCCCTTTCCCTCCTAGAAATGATAGTCCAAACATCATTTCATAAGGAGAAAGGCCAATATCATGGGGCAGTCCGAACACGTAATAGACTAACTCCTTTTCCCCGACTATTGATTAGTCCTCGTTCTTGCCATATCTTTCCAAAGGTATGGACTACTCTGTAAGCATATTTAGAGTCAGTGTAAATTGTTCCATCCCGATTCTCTAAATGTTTTAAAGCTTGATTTAATGTGTACAATTCCCAGGTCTGGGCTGACCTTGTGTTAGGCAGCCGGTCCGTCTCCACTGTTTGGTTTTTGTTATCCATTGTGTCTTTTTCCTTCCACTACTCTCGATGACCAATCTATAAACAATCTATCCCCGTCATGTAAAGGTAGATCTCTCAGGTCCTGTCTAATTTTGGTTTGATACTCTATGATATCTAAACAGTCATGTTCTAATTCTCATTTGTTTAGGGGTTCTCCCTTCCATAAGAAGGTAGCTGGGTTTAGACAGGTGTCTATTGCTAACACCAGGTCATCTTTTTCCATCAGGATGGCCTCGTCAACCAACTCCCTGCCTTTTGGTTTAGCACAGTTCTGACTTGATGGGGGGAGTACTAACTACTATAAGGCTGCTCCATCTGCTGCCTTTGCAGCTCCTAAATCTTTTGGTCCCTTTTCCCCCTTTGTAGTAAACAACGTGGCACCCTGAAGATCTGAAGTTGCAGGTATTAAGGAGTATATTACTGCTCCTTGTGGATTCATGGTCGCTTCTTTAACTACCTCTTTGACCAGTCTATTTCCCCTTACTTCCAGGTCATTCACCTTCTGATGTCCATTTATATGAATTACCACTATTCCTCTCGGGAGTAACAGAGATTTCAGCAATTGTTTTATCAATTCCTCATGAGCTAGTTCTTTTCTTCTGCTATTTATCAGTCCTCTTTCTTGCCAAATTTTTTTTTCGAAGGTATGTGCACTCCAAATGTATAATTGGAGTCTGTACATATCGTTCCTTTTTTGTTTTCGAAGGTTCTGAGAGCTGTTTCTAGGGCATAGCGTTCACAAGTTTGGGCTGACCAGCCGTTAGACAGTCTTTCAGCCTCAATAATACTTCCCTCTATCCCGCCTACTACACCATATCCATTGTGTTTTTTTCTACCCTCAATCTTCCATCAATAAACAACCGAGCTCCCACATGCAACGGTACGTTTCTTAAGTTCATTCGCACTTTAGTCTGATATTCAGTAATATCAAGGCAGTCATGTTCTGGATTGCCAGGGGCCACCCCCTCTCTCCGCCACAGAAATGCAGCTGGATTCAAGCAACTGTCTGTGACTAACACAAGGTCATGCTGTTCTATTACGATTGTCTCATATTTCAAGATCCGAGAGTCTGTGAGCCATTGTCCTGCTTTCTGATTTAGTATGGTCCGTACCTGATGTGGGGTGCTGACTGTTAAGGCTCCCCAAAAGTAAGTTTCTGACTCTCCTCTACCAATAAGGCTGTTGCTGTTGCTGCCACTGCCTGCACACACTCTGGTCAGTAGCTTTCCATTCTTTAATTAACAATGAATTAATGCAGTTCATGTTTTAAATTAACCATGAATCAATATAACAGGTCGCTGAGAATGTGTGAAGGAATCCTGCCAATTAATATTGATTCAGGCTAACGCAATTGATTTATTATAAATATTAATTATATATATTATAATTCAGGGCGGAAATGCAACAAGTGACTAAAACATTTTAAAAACTGTAATCGCGCAGTTCTGTTTGTTTACCAGTCACTTGTGACTTCTCACTCTGTTTCTGTAATTGTTTGCTCGAGCACATTCATTTTTAAGAACCTCAACAGATTCTATAGCACTATTTGCAGTTAATTCAGTTCCCAATTTGGTGTCAATATCTCGTCATAAGCGCAAAACTGATTCTTCGTGCCTCTCATCACAAAACTGTCGCCATAATCCAATTAACTTTTTCGTTCCCACTCCCTTGGGCTTAAACTTTAAGGATGACCTTGCTGCCCCCGTATCGGCTAAGAAAACTACGTCCTCTTTGTAAGGTCCCACCTTTAAATTTATCAAGGGTTCCTGGTGGGTCCCCGGGGCAGGAACTCCTGACACCCCTATTTTTCATCAAGGTTCATAAACAGCACTGCCTTTACTTCCATTTTCGGATCTGGACACTCTCTCTTAAAGTGACCTGTCTTTCCACAGTAATAACATCCCGCCTGTGGGGATTTCCATTTTGATCCTTGTTCCTGTCTGCCAGACCCCTTAACATCTCCTCCCCGATCCTTTCTCCTCACTTTATTTTCAACATGCTGCCCACTACCATTCCGGTTTCCTTCTCCTTTTAGTTTTGTCCTTTTCTTTATTACCTCATTAACCGTGGCTTATCATTATTTTTGCCTTCTGTTTCTGCTTCTCATGTTACGTTGCCAGATCAATTGCGGAGCCGATTTAACCAACTGAACAGCTTTAGGGCCACCTCATGGCCATTCCTCATCACCCAATGTTTTGTTTAGACCTTGATTTTTTAAAGAAATATTGCAATATTTCTTGCTCCCTGTAATCTCAAATAGAATTTGTCAATTTATGCTTGTCTAACTTTAAAGCCTGCTCCTAAATATACATTTAGGAATCTTACTTGTAAATTCGCTATAATTACCTGGTTTTAGTCCCTTGATTTAAATCCAGAATCAGTTTTCTTAAGTAGTCCTGACCAGTCATTGCTCAATTACAATGCTATAGATTGTTTAAAAAAACTTCTAATGCATGAATAATGGCCGAATCCAAGGTCACCGATTTTAACCATAGGATTTTTTTTGATTTATTACAATCTGTTGTTGAACTGAAACTTCAACTGTCCTCCATAAATCGCTTTTATGTAAGGATAAAAGAGATTAGTTAAAAACTGATAGTAAGGCAGTTATGACCTGTAAAAAGAGCAGGAGTTAACATTTTATTTCATAATCTGTAAAATCCTTAACCTTAAAAGAAATCATGTTAAAATTTCTATAATAGAAATCAGATTCAAAACAGTCCCGGATCTCAAGCTCCAGGGAACATTCAATCACCAACAAACAAATGTGCATTCAGACTGAATCACAAAGGGTTAAACTTTCTACTAGCTGTACAGCTCTTCTCACACTCTCTCACTCTCACTCTCACACTCACACTCACACTCATACTCACCTACCGTGTCTCACAGACACTGAGTTTCCCGCAACGACTCCTCTAGCTTTTGAATATTTTTCTGGATGTTTGGCCATAAGTTAGTTACAAAGTGCACCCTCAGTAGCCCTTCAGCTACTAGTCCTTCTGACACGAAGCATAATCTGATTTCTCCTGACTGTAAGGCTGTTTTTCATTGGCATTTCATCATTTTTGTATCCTTTCCTCGCATCCGAGGATTGTACTTCCAGTCTCGTAACATTTTTCCTAAAGGGCTGTCCGCTGGAATCCCTTTAGTTTCTTCTACTACACTTAAATCACTATTATTATTTCACATTTCAATACTCGGCCATTTCTTTATGTAATTTAATTAACCTTACTGAGGTTCAGTGTCACCACCTTCAGTACCCACTTCAGGGTCCTGACCTTCGCGTGGGGGATTTCCCCTCTTAACAACCCAATCTAAAGCTGGGTGGTTGAATCAGGTAGACACCTCACTCTTCAAATTAAGGTATTTAATTTGATGTGTTGCCAATTCCCCGTACTTCTCGTACGTGCCCGACCACCTAAGGTCATGTACCCTCTGCAGCCCTTCAATAGCCTTCTGATATGGGTTGTTTTTCCATTGACCCGCAGCCCTTCAGTAGCCTTCTGACACGGGCTGTTTTTCCATGGACATACGCTTAATTTAATATCAACGATTCCCCATGCATTCTGTATGTCCCGACCACCTAAGGTTGTCCCGACCACCAAGGTAATACTTAAAGGTCTCTTTTCATACCTTGGTCTGTGCACAAGAGTTACCTAGTCGAATTCGCGCGTCCTTATCCCGCGGCAATACCCAGTCGCCTCCCCAACCGAACTTCCTGCTGCGTATCAGCGCGCCCTGTTCTGCGGCAATACCTGGTAACCAGTACCGTTGCCAACCCCGGTCGCTTACCCGACCCAACTTCCCGCCGCGTGTTTGTGCACCCTGTCCTGCAGCAATTCCCCGGATATATCCACCTGGCAACCGTGACAACTGCTACCTACCTTGGTTGATTGGGTTCGCCTAACCCTGGTTCCCTGGATCCCCGGATATATCCAACTGGCACCGGATACGTGGACACATCCACCTGGCAGCAAATACCGCTGCCAACCCCGGTCTCCGGTTACCCAGATATATCCAACTGGCAGCAAATAACGCTACCTACCCCAGTCGCCGGCAACGTGGACACACCCGGACGTATCCACCTGGCAGCAACTACCGCTACCAACCCCGGTTGACCAGAACTCCGGTTCCCCAGATCCCCGGATATATCCATCTGGCAGCAACTACCGTTGCCAGCCACCTAGATACATCCACCTAGCAACAGTATCAATGGCTACCCACCCTGGCTGACTGGATTAGCCTATTCCAGTCACCAGTACCCCGGTTCCCCAGATGCCTGGATATATCCGAAAGACAGCAAATACCGCTGCCTACCCCGGTCGCCCGGATAAATCTTTTAAGACCTTTCTTACCCGGGTCTTGTGTACACAAGAGTCACCCAACTGGACCCGTTGGGTCTCAACCCGCCTTGTTTCCAGGGTCTCTCAGTCCGGATCACACTCGCCCAAAGCCGCTGCGGCAAAGAGGGAAACTAAAGACCGCCAAAATCAGCGAGGTGCACCTTCTTCGTTTTCCCAACAATTGCCGAGCGACCGGAGCATGGGATCCCGGATAAGCCCCCAAATCTGTTAGAAACAAAATCAATAAAATTTAGGCGAGACCACCAAAACTGGAAACAAGAACATTTATTACGAACGTGCAAGCATGGGCCTCAATTGCATAAGCAAATGAAGCAAATTAGAACTTAGGTTAGTGTCCAGTTATACCCTTTGAGCTGAGTGTGATCATCTCTCCAGACTCCTAATTACCCAATCTCTCTTACTATTTCACCTCTACCCATCTATGTTCCACGCCCATTGCCCCTTTCTTTCCAAGTTGGCAATTTCTCCCTTGCACGTGCTGTCAGAAGGCTAAACTCTTATCTCTATGTTCCCCTTTGTAACATCTTTCAATATGCATAGGTCCATTCCATTCTTGTACATCTTAACAATGTATCTTTTTCGTGCTACGCTTATATGTTTCAGAAATCTTAGCTTTTTGCTGAAACTGTTGTTTTAAACATTATGGTAAAAGGAATTATTTTCTTTCATAAATCTACATTAAAGTTAGTACTTAATTATCCATAATTATGCACTGAAAAGTAGAGATACTCTTCCCTAAATACCTGCAGGGTTAATAGTTCTCTTGCTTGTACCCCTTTTCTGTATGCTTTTTCTATATCTGCAAAAACAACACTTTTACCCCATTTCTAACAAGATGAAACTATCACCCTGCATTTCCCATGGCTAATGGCTAATAACCCTGCATTTCCCATGGCTAATGCACCTAAACTGCACCTCCCTGAACACTATGGGCAATTTATCATGGCCAAACCACATCAAGATCACTCAGCAATGTAGTGATGTGAAAAATAAACATCAACGAACGATACAAAGGGACAAGGAAGTAAATGTACCAGCAATCAAATCTGGATTCTGTAGATGACAATAATTGAAACTAAAGACTGTGTCTGAATGTGTGCTGCATTGTAACAAAAGTGAATGAATTGCTGCACACATTGAAGAGAATAATTGAGCTGAGATTCCTTCCAAAGGCACTACTTCAGGATGCCAAGGATTGCATCCTGAATATAAGAGGGTATTTTGCATTCAAGTTGAATGGGAAGCTAGGTAATGGTAGAGGGTTGGCACTGCTAATCAAAGCGCTGATCACAGGGTAGCCTGGTGTCAGCTCGGATTTCAGGTCCTGATTTCCCTGTCCTCTGTTGATCTCCCTATTCCTACAGTGACATGTCATCTGCTCTCTGCTCTGCTAGAATTCTGATGAAACTTTGACCCCCCCTTTTACATCTTCAATAAAACGTTCAGTCAATCAAGACCCAGCCCACAATCTCAAAGTCTATCAACCATTCAGACAGAGAGTGTCATCACAGCGGTGAATAAAACAAGAAAAGGGAACCAAATGAGAAATAAATACATAGTTGGTGCTCGTGGTTAATGTTTGTTCATTAGCAAGTTAATCAGAAATATGATTCTCTCAGGATTCTTATCATGCCCTGCTTTAGGAATTCTCTGCCCCTTACATCTATTAGTACTCAGCTACGATTTATAACAATATTTTCATCAACAGAAATAAAGCATTTGTTATCAAATAGACATAGAGATACACATCATGGAAATACACTTCTTCCTTTTATGCGCACACACACACATATTTGCAAATACATTCTATTTTGCTCTAAAAATGCACAATCTTCAGGCAGTCAATGCATGTAATATTTTGTAAATTCCACTTCAGAAATAGAACCAGTCTGCCTCTAAATTGGGATATAGACCAACTTTGAACTCACACCTTTAATGCATTGTCTGAGCTGACAAGTTACCTTTTGTTATAAAATCTTGTTATCTCAGAAAGGAGACTTGTATGAAGTTCTGGGGTTTATCTATTTAATGATACCTGCAACCCAGTCTAAAAGATCAAAGACTTTACAATTCTAGATTGTTCAATGTACCATTTCAGTGGCATGATACTGTAATGCTTTGCTATAAATGCTGTCTTATGATCTTATAATCCACAACCACCTGATGAAGGACCAGCGCTCCAAAAGCTAGTGCTTCCAAATAAATTTGTTGGACTATAAACTGATGTTGTGATTTTTTTTTTAAACTTTGCCCAGATTAGGGTGGATTGGCCATGCTAAATTACCCATAGTGCCCAGGGCTGTGCAGGTTAGGGTGGATTGGCCATGCTAAATTACCCATAGTGCCCAGGGCTGTGCAGGTGAGGTGCATTATTCCAAGTGAAATACCCTCCTTCTGGGCAACTTGTCATCTTGGGAGGGAGAGAGAGGAGAGATCTGTTCACTTGTAGCAACTGGAGTGAATCCAGGGAGGAAGCAGACTCTACAAACTCAGGTATGTGTCTTAATTACCTGGGTGAGGAGGAACAGAAGGATAGAGATTGGGAAGGGGGGGTGGGGATTCTGTTTTTATTTTTTTAAATGCACTTGATTCCCACAAATAAATGCAACAGGTACAAGTACAGCCCATTAATATTCTTCATTGGAGTTTGAAAGCGGCTGCAACGGTTTTGCATCCTCTGTTCTTCCTCAGCCTTGGCTCCAGCACATTTGGCTTCCATCCCCCATCCCCACTCCCGCCCCAAAGTTGATACTTCCAAGCTGACCCTCGAATGTTCGGTTTGTCCCTCCATTCTTTCCCGCTTGTCTGTTGTGGGTTTCGAAAATTTTCCCAATCCTCTGATTAAGTATAGGATTTTGAAGTTTATGTTGTGGCTGTACAGCAGATTGGTTTACGCCTCTTTTGGAATATTGTGTGCAATTCTGGCCTCTAACCTATCAGAAGGATGTTGTGAAACTTGAAAGGGTTCAGAAAAGATTGACAAGGATGTTTCCAGGGTTTGAGATGAATAAGCTGGGACTCTTTTCCCAAACGTGCAGGAGGCTGAGGGGTGACCTGAGAGATGTTTATAAACTCATGGAAGCTATAGGGTAAATAGCCAAGGTCTTTTCCCTGGGATGGGGGAGTCCAGAGCTAAAGGGCAATAAGTTTAGGGTGAAGGGGAAAGAGATTTAAAAGGTACTGAAAGGGCAACCTTTTCATTCAGAGGGTGGTGTGTGTAAGGAATGAGCTGCCAGAGGAAGTGGTGGATGCTGGTACAATTATGACATTTAAAAGACATCTATACGAGTAGGAAGGGTTCAGAGAGATATAGACCAAGTGCTGGCAAATGGGAATAGATTAGGGTAGGATATCTGGTTGGCATTGGACCGAAGGGTCTGTTTCTGCGCTGTATATCTCTATGATCCTGGTTTGCCACTAGCGTTTGCTACGGCTGTATGTTCGGTTTCTGTCTGGTGTCGATGTCAATGCCTTGATGTCTCATATCCTCCCTGAGGTCACATTAACCATTTTGTGATTTCTCAAGAAACTGCACTGCAGGTTCATCTTGAATTGACTCACTTTGTTCTTTTGCTTCCCAAAATCAGACCTGCTCACTCTCAGCAGTATCCCAATGTCATGAAAGATATTAATTTTCAAGTGGAGTTATGCAAAATTCAGAGATGTCCGTCTTGATGTTTTTGTTTTTTTGCCCCTATAATATCCTGAAGCAGCACCTTCAGGAGAATTAGTTTGAGTGGAGTGAGAACAGAAGGGGAGAGAGTGGGATGGTGCTTTCAGTTTAATGGAATAACAAGAAAAGAATGATCTGCAGAAAGTAGATTTGCTTGTTCTGAATTTCTACCCTGGGCCAACAGTGATGACTATTGTAATCTTTTTTCCAGAGTATTTGAAGATCTGAAGACGGAAGTTTCAAAGTCAACAGGTTAAGGGCTTATGCCTAAAACATCGTCTCTCCTGCTCCTCGGATGCTGCCTGACCTATGTTTTTCCAGTGCTGCAGTTTTCGATTCTGACTCTCCATCCTCTGCAGTCCTCAATTTCACATCAATGAAAGCAGCAAAGCTTTTTGATTCCTATTTCAATACGTTTTCAGCATCAGTGGGACTGGATGAGAAACCCGACTGTTGCAGTGCACTGAGTGTGGAGTCTGAAACAGTTACACGGCCTGGAAAGAGGAATTCACGGCGGGGAGTGCCTGTATATACATTAGTGTATGGCTGAAGCTTCAGCCATGGAGAAACCCGAGGAATCTCATCCAGTGGAGAAACCGTGGAAGTGTGGCGACTGCGGGAAAGGCTTCCGTGTCCCGTCTGCCCTGGAGACACATCGGCGCAGTCACACCGGGGAGAGGCCGTTCTCCTGCCCCGAGTGCGGGAAGGCCTTCAGCGATTTCTCTGCCTTGCTGATGCACCGGTGGGGCCACACGGGTGAGAGGCCCTTCAGCTGCCCTGAGTGCGGGAAGGCTTTCAGCAAATCCTACTCCCTGCTGAGGCACCAGTGGGTCCACACCGGCAAGAGGCCCTTCAGCTGCCCCACGTGTGGAAAGGCCTTCAGCGATTCCTCTGCCCTGCTGAACCACCGGAGAGTTCACACTGGGGAGAGGCCCTTCAGCTGCCTCGAGTGTAGGAAGGGTTTCACTCGCTACTCCCACCTTGTATCCCACCAGCGGGTGCATAGTGGCGAGAAGCCCTTCCACTGCCCCGAGTGCGGGAAGACTTTCAGTAATTCCTCCAACCTGCTGACCCACCGGCGGGTCCACACCGGCGAGAGACCCTTCAGATGCCCTGAGTGTGGGAAGGGCTTTACGTGCTCCTCTGACCTGCTGAAGCACCGGCGGGTCCACACTGGGGAGAGGCCCTTCAGCTGCCCCGAGTGTGAGAAGGGCTTTACCCAGTCCTCTGACCTTCTGGCCCACCTGCGAGTCCACACTGGGGAGAGGCCATTTGCCTGCCCCGAGTGCATGCGGAGGTTCACATTGTCCAGCAACTTGCGGAAGCACCAGCGCAGGCACCAGCATTCTCAACAATCTGATTCCCCCGGTGACACTGCTGTGGGTCACCCCCAGGACTGAACCTCCTGCCTGTTCTGACAGTGTGCACGGTGGGAGAGTTGGTGGGCTCTTTTTGTTTTCTGCTGGAAATTCCCCCACTGCAAACCCCAACCTCAGCTCAGTGGCCACCAGGACCTGGGTTCGATTCCACCCTCAGCAACTGTCTGTGTGGAGTTTGCATGTTCTTCATCCACGCCTGTGAGAGTTTCCTCCGGGTGCTCCAGTTTCCTCCCACAGTCCAAAAATGTGCAGGTTAGGTGAATTAGCCATGCTAAATTGCCCGTAGTGTTAGGTGTAGGGGAATGGGTCTGGGTGGGTTGCGCTTCAGCGGGTCGGTGTGGACTTGTTGGGCCGAAGGGCCTGTTTCCACACTGTAAGTAATCTAATCTAATCTAATCTAATCATGTTCCCACTGAAACAATCCACATAAACCTAAGACCGCAAGACTATCAGAGCAGAAGTTAGGCCGTTCGGCCCATGAAGTCTGCTCTGCCATTCGTTAGCAACAAAAAAAAACTGCGGATGCTGGGAGAACACAGCAAGCCAGGCAGCACCAAGTGGGGGAGAAGTCAGTGGTTTGGGAATTGCCTGAAACGTTGACTTCTCCATCAGAAACGATTTACCAGGATGTTGCTGGGGGTTGGAGGATTTGAACTGCAAGGTGAGACTGAATAGTCTGGGACAGTTTTCCCTGGATCATTGGAGGCGGAGGGGTGACCTTTATAGAGGTTTATAAAATCATGAGAGACATGTATAGGGTATATAAACAGGGTCTTTGCCCTGGAGGTGGATGAGTCCAGAACAAAAGGGCATAGGTTTAGGGTGAAAGGGGAAGGATTTAAAAGGGACCTAAGAGGCAACTTGTTCACAAAGGGTGGTGCATGTATGGAATGAGCTGCCAGAGGAAGTGGTGGAGGCTGGTACAATTATAACATTTAAAAGACATCTGGATGGGGACAGGAATGGGAAGGGTTCAGAGGGATCTCGGCCAAGTGCTGGCAAATGGGTCTAGATTAATTTAGGATGGTCAGCATGGATGAGTTGGACCGAAGGGTCTGTTTCCGTGCTGTACATCTCTGATTACCGATCCTGATGTATTTTTAAAATTGAGTCCAAGTAACTTTAAATAGTTCAACCTTCTTGAGCTCACTTCCTGAAAGGTTTCAAATTAATCCCTCTGAGCGATACTGTTTAAATTTGCTATGTTGGACCTTCTATCCCATCAAGTTTAACACAAACCCAAAGTTGAAGACATCAGAAGTCACACAACATCAGGTTACAGTCCAACAGGTTTATTTGAAATTCCAAGCTTTAGGAGCATTGCTCCTTCATCACTTCACCTGACAAAGGAGCAGTGCTCTGAAAGCTCGTGAGTTCAAGTAAACCTGTTGGACTCTAACCTGTATCAGAGTTGACAAATGAGATTGGTTTTATACAGCGTGATTTAGTGAGATGCTCTTAAGGAAACCCAAAACTGTCAGAGTGACAAAAAGACGTGAGCCATAGAGTCCTACAGCGTGGAGACAGGCCCTTTGGCCCAAACTAATCCAGGCCGATCAAAACTAACCCTGTTTCCCTGCACTTGACCCATATCCTTCTAAACCTTTCCTATCCATGTATTTGTCCAAATGCCTTTTAAATGTTGTTCATGTACTCGCCTCAACCACTTCCACTGGCAGCTCATTCCATATGCATACCAGCCTCTGTGCAAAAGAAGTTATCCCTCAGGTTCCCTTTTAATCTTTCCCCTTTAACCTTAAACTGATGCCCTCTAATCCTCGATTCCCCAACCGGAGAAAAAGACTGAGTGCATTCACCCAATCCATGACTATCATGATCTTATGAACTTCCATATGCCCCCACCCCCCCCCCCCCCCCCAGTCTCCTATGCTCTGAAGAAATGTATCTGAGTTTGTTTAGCCTCTCCTTATAACTCACTCTTGAGTCATAGAGTTAGCCAAAATTCAGAGATGTCAGTCTTGATGTTTGGACTGGAAGCCTCTTCCTTTCTCGAGTCAACTCTCCTGGAGAGAACTTGCTGACTGTCTGATCTACTGAACCTCACAGTATCTCACTGCCCTCAATTATCTGGAGGGGGTCCACCCACACATGTCTAAGGTGGTGCTTGAAACCTTTATCATCTCTTTGGGATGGATCCCCATTCATTCGATGCTACGGAGTTATACAGCCCGGAACCAGACCCTTCAGTCCAACCAGTCTATGATCCCCAACTACACTAGTGCCACCTGCCTGCCACAGGTGGCATCTGATAGTCATAGTCATAGAGATGCACAGCATGGAAACAGAAACTTCGGTCCAACTAGTCCATGCCGCCTAGTTTTCCTAACTTAATCTAGTGCCATTTGCCAGCACTTTGCCCATATCCCTCTAAACTCTTCCTATTTGTACACCGTCCAGATGTCGTTTACATGTTGTCATTGTACCAGCTTCCTCTGGCAGCTCATTCCATACACACATCATTCTCTGTGTGAAAAAGGTCCCTTTTAAATCTTTCCCCACCTACTTTAAACATATTCCCTCTAGTTGTAGACTCCCTCTCTCCATAGATCTCAAGGAATGCTAACCTTGCTAACTGGTCTCATAGAACATGGAACAATACAGCACAGAACAGGCCCTCCGGCCCACGATGTTGTGCCGAACATTTGTCCTAGCTTAAGCACCTATCCAATTGCTGCTTAAAGGTCACCAATGATGCTGACTCTGCTACTCCCACAGGCAGCGCATTCCATGCCCCCACCACTCTCTGGGTAAAGAACCTACCCCTGACATCCCCCGTATACCTTCCACCCTTCACCTTAAATTTATGTCCCCTTGTAACACTCTGTTGTACCCGGGGAAAAAGTCTCTGACTGTATACTCTATCTATTCCCCTGATCACCTTATAAACCTCTTATCAAGTCACCCCTCATCCTTCGCCGTTCCACTAAGAAAAGGCCTAGCATTCTCAACCTATCCTCGTACGACCTATTCTCCATTCCAGGCAATATCCTGGTAAATTTCCTCTGCACCCTCTCCAAAGCTTTCACAACTTACCTAAAATAAGGTCGACCAGGACTGCACACAGTACTCCAAATGTGTCCTTACCAAGGTCCTATACAGCTGCAACATCACTTCACGACTCTTGAATTCAATCCCTCTGCTAATGAACGCTAATACACCATAGGCCTTCTTACAAGCTCTATTCACCAGAGTGGCAACTTTCAAAGATCTATGAACATAGACCCCAAGATCCCTCTGCTCCTCACCTTACTAAGAACCCTACCGTTAACCCTGTATTCCGCATTCTTATTTGTCCTTCCAAAATGGACAACCTCACACTTGACAGGGTTGAACTCCATCTGACACTCCTCAGCCCAGCTCTGCATCATATCTAAGTCCCTTTGCAGCTGATAACAGCCCTCCTTACTATCCACAACTCCACCAATCTTCGTCTGCAAATTTACTGACCCACCCTTTGACTCCCTCTTCCAAGTCATTAATAAAAATTACAAACAGCAGAGGACCCAGAACTGATCCCTGCAGAACTCCACTTGTAACTGGGCTCCAGGCTGAATATTTACCATCTCCCACCACTCTCTGACTTTGACCGGTTAGCCAGTTCTCTATCCAACTGGCCAAACTTCCCACTATCCCATGCCTCCTGACTTTCCGCATAAGCCTACCATGGGGAACCTTATCAAACGCCTTACTAAAATCCATGTACACTACATCCACTGCTCTACCCTCATCCACATGCTTGGTCACCTCCTCAAAGAATTCAATAAGACTTGTAAGGCGAGACCTACCCCTCTCAAATCCGTGCTGCCTGACCCTAATCAAGCAGTGTCTTTCCAGATACTCATAAATCCTATCCCTCAGTACCCTTTCCATTACTTTGCCTACCACCGAAGTAAGACTAACTGGCCTGTAATTCCCGGGGTTATCCCTATTCCCTTTTTTGAACAGGGGCACAACATTCGCCACTCTCCAGTCCCCTGGCACCATCCCCATTGACAGTGAAGATGAAAAGATCATTGCCAACGGTTCTGCAATTTCCTCTCTTGCTTCCCACATAATCCTAGGATATATCCCGTCAGGCCCGGGGGACTTGTCTATCCTCAAGTTTTTCAAAATGTCCAACACATCTTCCTTCCTAACAAGTATCTCCTCTAGCTTACCAGTCCGTTTCATACACTCCTCTTCAACAATACGGTCCCTCTTATTTGTAAATACTGAAGAAATGTACTAATTCAAGACCTCTCCTATCTCTTCCGACTCAATACACAGTCTCCCACTACTGTCCTTGATCGGACCTACCCTCGTTCTCGTCATTCTCATGTTTCTCACATACGCATAAAAGGCTTTGGGGTTATCCTTGATCCTACTCGCCAAAGATTTTTCATGCCTTCTCTTAGCTCTCCTAATCCCTTTCTTTAGCTCCCTCCTGGCTATCCTGTATCCCTCCAACACTCTGTCTGAACCTTGTTTCCTCAACCTTATGTAAGCCGCCTCCTTCCTCTTTACAAGACATTCAACCTCCCTCGTCAACCAAGGTTTCCTCACACGACCATCTCTTTCCTGCCTGACAGGTACGTACATATCAAGGACATATCGTATCTGTTCCTTGAAAAAGTTCCACATTTCAACGACATCCTTCCCTGACAGCCTGTGCTCCCAATTTATGCTCCTCAGATCCTGTCTTGTAGCATCGTATCTACCCTTCCCCCAATTGTAAAACCTGCCCTGTTGCACGCACCTATCTCTCTCCATAACCAAGGTGAAAGTCACAGAATTGTGGTCACCATCACCAAAATGCTCACCCACTAACAAGCCCATCATTTGTCCCGGTTCATTACCAAGTACCAAATCGCCTATGCTAGAAAGAGACAACTACCATTGACCCTATCTATACCCCTCATGGTTTTATAAATTTCACCTCTGAGCGTCCTCTATTCCAGAGGAAAAACATCCCAGCCTATCCAGCCTTAATTCCAATTTGCAGTGATGATTTCAGCTGTTTCTGTGTGTCAATACAGTGCCTCTTAAGTTCACTGGTTTTTAAAACAAACGGCACCCCATTCATTTAAAATGTCTATTTTCCGCACAAAGTCAGTCCTGGTTGGGAAATAACCCAGTGGCATCTTATATTCCCATAGGCTGATTCTGACTAGGTTCGTAAGATCTGTTTTAAGATGTATGAGCAAAACTTCACAATAAAGGATTAATGCAGCCTTTACTCGTGACTCATTACTAAACACACTTACACATTTACAGATTTAACTGCGAGGCTTCTCCAAATGAATCTTTGACTGATAACTGAGTTTGTCAGGATTTTGAAAGTCATTGGTTCTATCGCAGCAAAGGGAAGGGCTCTTTCAGGCAGAACATGTCGTGCAGAAAATTCTCTCATGTCAGACAAACAAAGTTGACGTGTTTGTAACAAGTTGTGAAACTTGAAAGGGTTCAGAAAAGGTTTACCAAGGATTTTTCCAGGGTTGGAGCTTTTAGGAACTATTTTCCCTGGAGTTTCAGAGGCTGAGGGGTGACCTTATGGGGGTTTATAAAATCATGAGGAGCATGGATAGGGTAAATAGAAAAGTTTTTTTCCCCAGGGTAGGGGAGTCCAGAACTAGTAGGCATAGATTTAAGGTAAGGGGGGAAAAGTTTAAAAGGGACAGCTTTTTCAAACAGAGGTTGGTGTGTGTATGGAATGAGCTAGAGGAAGTGGTGGAGGATGGTACAATTACAGCTTTTAAAAGGCATCTAGCTGGGTATATGAGCCAAATTAGATTAGATTCTCTACAGTGTGGAAACAGGCCCTTTGGCTCAACAAGTCCACACCGACCCTATGAAGAGCAACCCACCCAGACCCATTTCTCTACATTTACCACAAACTAATGCACTTAACACTATGAGCAATTTAGCATAGCCAATTCACCTGACCTGCACATCTTTGGACGGTGAGAGGAAATCAGAGCATCTGGAGGAAACCCACGCAGACACTGGGAGAACGTGCAAACTCCACACAGACAGTTGCCCGAGATGGGAATTGAAAGCAGGTCCCTGGTGCTGTGAGGCAGCAGTGCTAACCACTGAGCCACTGTACAGCCCGTGCAAATGGAATGAGATTAATTTAGGATATCTGGTCAGCATAGACAAGTTGGACCAAAGGGTCTGTTTTCGGTGCTGTACATGCCTACGATGCTATAACAGGACAGATAAGACCCTCGATTCACACACAAAGAAACTGTCAGTAACGTTGGGTTTCAGTGTTCAGTTAAGGCAATGTGCTATTTTTAAAGACTTAGAGTCATAAGTGGCGGAAGCTGGTACAATTACATTTAAAAGGCATCTGGATGGATACATGAAGGGTTTGGAGTGATATGGGCCAGATGCTGGCAAATGGGACAAGATTATTTCAGGATATTCTGATTGGCATGGATGAGTTGGACCGAAAGGTCTGTTTCTGTGCTGTGCTGTAAGACTCTAAGTACACTCCACTCCTCACTCCTATGCCTGCTGATGTACTTTAGCTCCTGATCTGGCAAGCCTCAATTATAAAATTTATACTTAGTTTAAATATGGCCATCCTCTCTAACTCTGTGAGCGCAGTCTGCCTCACAACCCCTTGATCATTTCTGATTTCCTTCACTCATCAATCTATGGATTCCCCTCTCCTCTCCCCCACCATTAACACCATGACTCCCCCACTGAAAGTTCTCCACATTTACGTCCCTCCTGTGTTCAAACTACTCTGCACTTTGACCAAGTTTTTGGCCACACACTTTTGAACATCTTTGGGTTTACCATTGACCAAAAACTGACCCAATACACTGTAGCAATAAGAGCAGATCGGAGGCTAGGAATCCTGCCTCCTGAATGAATAGAAGGGACAACTCAGCTGACCAATAGTAAAGCAAGTGGGGCAGGGTGAGTGTGTGCGCTTTGAGCTTGAGCTGTTTCTTTAAAAAAAAAGCTACTTTTTTGTATGCCTTGTTGCTGGGGTGATCTGAAGCTGTAACAAAGTTGCGTCGCAATATAGGTTACCCGAACTTACCCCTGGGCTCAGACTCTCATTAAAATCTATGAGATCCCACAGGTTTTTGTTTTAAAGCTGCTCGTTTCTTTCAGCCTCCAGCACGAAGTTTCTAATATCATCCGTCAGAAGAAGCAGTGAACGAGTAGTTAGTATCTTTAGGAATTGTAACTTTTTCAGGAGTGCAAGTACTACATAATTTCATCGGCATTATAAAGTTCACTGGCAGCAGCGGGAGATGTGGGCTGTATTCATTAGGATCGATGTCGAGGAGCCAGTGTTGGACTGGGGTGGACAAAGTTAAAAATCACACAATACTCGGTTATAGTCCCACAGGTTTATTTGGAACCACTAGCTTTCGGAGAGCTGCTCCTTCATCGGGCAGCTGTAGAGCAGGATTATAAGACAGAATTTGTAGCAAAAGATCACAGTGTCATCTAACAGAAATGATATGTTGAACAAACCTAGATTGCTGTTAGGTCTTTTATCTTTTAGAATGGGTTGCACGTTTTCGGTTCATTAATATGTACATCCCAGAACTACTTTCAGGTCATATTCTCGAGATAATTTAACATTTTATTTAAAAATAAAACAGCTTCTCAGCTCAGGCAATGCATGAAAGATGTGAGGTTAGAGTCGGTCTGTATGCTAATCTTGAGTCAGACTGGTTCTATTTCCACAGTAGGAGTTTATAAAATTTTAAATGGATTTGGCATGGACGAGTTGCACTGAAGCGTATGTTTCCATGCTAAGCATCTCTATGACTTTATGACTGCCTGCAGATTGTGCGCTTTTTGAGTAAAATATCTCCAAATGCAAATTCACCCAATAGACTTGTGTGTGTGTGCATGAATGAGTGTGTGTGCATGTGCGCATGAATGTGTGTTTCCAAATGTGCACGCTTGGTAAAGTGTGTGCTTGATGGAGTATAAGCCTGTGAGAGGGTGTGGGTGTGAGTGTGGGGGTTTTGTGTGCGTGTGTGTCTGAGAGAGCATGTGTGGATAGCAGAGGGTCTAAGTGAGTGTGAGAGTATGTAAGAATGTACGTGTGAGAGGGAGTGTACAGTGTAGTGGGGTTACATGTCGTGTGACATGAACCCAAGGTCCCGGTTGAGGCCATCCTCATAGCCAAGTTCAGAACCTATCAGCCTCTGCTTGGCCATAAGAAATAAATAAGCAGTTACACGACACACATTGGAGAGGGCAGGAAATGACTTGTCTTTCAAAATGCAGAAGGTGGGAAGCTGTGGACACGTGCTGGAGGACCTTCATTCAGAGAAATGGAGCTGGAAGCCAAGCTGCAGACATGTTGGGGGGAAAGGGGGAAAGTTAACCAGACACTTTATTCCGGGAGATGGTATTCCCCTCTAGACCGACCCTTCTGATTGGGTCAGTGGACAGGATCAGGAGGATGTGAGTGTGGTCAGGCAGGTAAATAGGATCTGAGAGAGGGCTGCAGCAGGGAGGAACTGCCTCACAGCACCCAGATTCGATTACACCCTTGGACGACGTCTTTGGCACCTACTCCTCCTTGTGTCTGCATGGGTTACCTCTGGGTGCTCCGGTTTCCTCCCACAGTCCAAAGATCTGCAGTTTAGGATTGATCGACCATACTAAACTGTGCAGGGATGTGCAGGTTAGAGTGGGTTAGCCATGGCGAACTGCAGGGTAAATGGGTGGGTTTGGGTGGAATGCTGTTTGGAAGGTCGGTGTGAATTCGATAGGCTGAATGACCTGCAGGGATTATATGATTTGACTGCCTTAGCCACATGCATATTGAGAAATGACTGCTGTGGGAGGGTGGGTTCCAGTTCGTGGGACTGACACCCATCCTGGGGAAAGTGAGAATTGTACTGTCTCTACCCTCACCCATTGCTGCCCCCAGTCCATTATCTCTCCCCCCCCAACCTTCTGCCCCGTCCATTCTCTCTCCCCAGATTCTCCCACCCTTTACTCCCCCCACTTTCCCTTCTCTCCCCCACCCTCTGTCCCCATAGTTTTTCGATGCCCTGTCCATTCTCTCTTCCCTCACCCCCAAGATTTCTCACGCCTCAAGCCCTTCTCAGAAGAGCAAAAGAGAATGGTGTTGACTCTGCCTGGGAGATGCAGGTGCACAAGAAATGGCTGATCTTTAAAACTGAGAAAAGCTGAAATTATATTGTAATGGAAAATTATCCATTTACTGTGAAATTTAAAAGAGAATGCTTTTCTTCAGTTCAATGCTGTACTGAGCTTTGTAAACGATACTTTAATGAAGATTTGCCGTTAGCTTATCGCTGTTTGAATTCCGTAAACATTCGACTCGACCTTGCGATAGTCGAACTCAGCAAAAGCTGAAGAACTGTTATGTCTAAGACCAGGGGATGAGAGGATAACAACGTGAGCTCTCCCTTGACAGCATGATAAGAAACTCTATAAGGCAAGCATTTGAATGATGTTCTGGCCTCCTTACATTGAGGCATCTGGCTTAGTGTAACAAGTCAATCCTGCTGGATTAAGAATAAAACTCCTTTCTTTGCTCTTGCTAATAATTGAGTCAAGTTGATTTAATTTCCGCGACTGGGTGAGATTCTGAAGATTCCCAGGAGGCGCAGGCGCCAGCGCCTTGAAGGTCTTTCACTTCATCTCGAGCGCTGAATTGGCTCTTTTGCGTGAGAGGACTGAGAATCTGTGGATTGCCCCAGTGCTGGGGGTTCGAATCGAATAGGCTCGGGGTAAGAGTCGTGGCTTAAGTAATCCTACACAGAGACTCATTCTAAAAAAATAAATACAGAAGGAAAAGGGTTCAGTGAACTCTCGCGTGGTATTAGAGCCCCAGGGAAAGGGATTGCCGTCTCAAGAGTGTTTAGGAGACAGCAAGTTTAGGGGTGGTTTTAGACTTGGAACCACCACTGGCTGAGTTGGACTCGCCAAAGATGTACCGGGTATATGGTTTACGAAAACCAAGGCATTGAGGCGGATGCGCCCAATGCTAGAGGGGTCCTCAGGAAGTAAAAAGCAAGACAAAGGGAAAAGATAACTGTACCGAGAGAGAGAGAGAGAGAGAGAGAGAGTGTGTGTGAGAGAGAGAGAGTGCATGAGAGAGAGAGAGAGAGAGAGTGAGAGTGAGAGGGAGAGAGAGAGAGTGTGAGAGAGAGAGAGAGAGAGTGTATGAGAGAGAGAGAGAGAGAGAAAGTGCATGAGAGAGAGAGAGAGAGAGTGAGAGTGTGAGAGAGAGAGATTGTGTGAGAGAGAGAGAGTGTGAGAGAGAGAGAGTGTGAGAGAGAGAGAGTGTGTGGGAGAAAGAGTGTGAGAGAGAGTGTGTGGGAGAAAGAGTGTGAGAGAGAGAGTGTGAGAGAGAGAGTGTGTGAGAGAGAGTGTGAGAGAGAGAGTGTGAGAGAGAGAGTGAGTGTGTGAGAGAGTGAGAGGGAGAGAGAGTGAGAGGGAGAGAGAGAGAGAGTGTGTGAGAGAGAGTGTGTGAGAGAGAGTGTGTGAGAGAGAGAGTGTGTGAGAGAGAGAGAGTGTGTGTGTGAGAGAGAGTGTGTGTGTGAGAGAGAGTGTGTGTGTGAGAGAGAGAGAGAGTGTGAGAGAGAGAGAGTGTGAGAGAGTGAGAGAGAGAGAGTGTGAGAGAGAGAGAATGTGAGAGAGAGAGAGAGAGAGTGTGAGAGAGTGAGAGAGAGAGAGAGAGTGAGAGAGACTTTTCCAGTTACACTAAAAATGGGCTCCGGCAAGAGCAAACAAAGGGAGAGTCCACACAGGACTTGGAATGGCCAACCAAAAATACACATACATGCTAAATAATTACGGCCTAGAGTCTGTAAAGCAGTTAGAATTGAGGATCAAGGAATGTGGTTTTCCGGAGGGAGCAAATTTTAGTAAAAGACAGCTGGAAATATTGAGGTCAAGGTTGGAGGAGAGAGAGGAGAAAAGGAAGGGAATAATATAACCCGTGAATTGGAGTGCTTATTACATGTGGAAGGCTAAGGCTGATATCGGAGAAAGGAAATCTCAAGTAAAGGATAGATCAAATACCAAACACCAGCGCACATGCAGACGCGCGTGGAAAACAACCTAACAAAGCTGTACAGTGTCTTAAGTCTGTTTCAGATCCTGACCTTGATGACTGCCCTCTGAGACCTACAGCCCCACTATGAGATCCGCCTGGCGAAAGTTCCATGTCAGCGGCCATTGCCTCAGGGTCTGCTGGATCACTGATAGCAAACAACTGATACCAGCAAACAACTGAAGCAAGAACCCAAAAGAAGGACAACCACTCCAAGACGGAAAGGCATCCAAGGCCTGTTTGCGATCACCCCCCGACGGATGATGAGTCAGGCAGTGAGGGTACTAGCACATGATCATCTAACCAGGTAGTTCTGCAAGCCCCAATGGTTGCAGTTGCAGGTCCAGAAGGGTATCCAGTGTTGGTCCAATGGCCATGGACCATGAAGGATCTGGAAAGCGCCTATGGGCAGATGCCTGACACACGCGAGGTTGGAGGTAATAAGGTTGCCGAAGAAATGACAAAGTTCTGTACTGAGTTCCGTCCCATGTCACATGAGATGATCCTGGGACGAAAACTAGGTGCTGACATCACCAAAATCAAGTATACCTGGCCAGCTGCAAACATCCATGCCAGAGTAGCCGACCCACAACCGGAGCAGAACGGAGACTTTAATGCTTTTGTTGCAGCACTGGCAACCGCCTGTAGGGAGGCACTCCCATTGCAAATGGACATGACCAAAATAGCAATGTATAAACCACGGGAAGGTAAGACCATGTCCCGGTACTTTACACGCCTCACTGAAGTCCATAATGCCCATAGTGGACTGAGACCACCTGACAAAATAACGGCGGCCGAGATCACGGCGTGTTCCTCAGGCATACCTGAGGAACAGATTCATCAATGGAATGAAGGACGAAACAGCAAAAAAGGTAAAAGACACATGTATTACCTGGGACACGGGAAAGCTGAATTTGATAGAACAACATGCGATACATGCTGAAAAATTGCTTACCCAAGAGAAGGATAAGCGGAAACCAAGGATAGAACAGCAAGCACATAAAGCTCAGCTTACTATGATGCAAATGGTCACCCAGCCATTGGAGGGAGGTGGTGCAGGAAGAGAAAGATGCAGAGGTGGAGGTCGCAGAAGAGGAAGAGGTCGTGGAAGAGGCATGGGCAGAGGTAGATCTGGCGGGTGCTTTGTTTGCGGAGGCTGAGTGACAGGGTGACTGACAGGGGAAGGCTGAGGTGGAGGTGGGCAGCCCACAAGGTACAGGCAATGCAAGGGCAGACTCAGCAGCAAGAACGGCAACCCACCAGCCGCCAAGTGAGCAGATTGACATGTTTATGACAAAACTTTGTACCCCAACAGCAGATGTACGGGAGTTACAGTCACAGGCCACACCAGAAGAAAAGCAATCAAGTGAAAGCAGCACTACCCCAACCAGCTGAAGGGAAGCTGCACGAGCTAGATCCTGGAGACTGGATAGTGGTGAAAGACTTCAGGAGGAAAAACTGGAAGGCGAAGAGGTGGCTGGGACCGTTTCAAGTGCTCCTTGCAACAAAGACAGCAGTTAAGATCGCAGAAAGAGCCACATGGTCACATGCGAGCCATTGCAAGCGTATAGCTGGGCCTGAGGAGACATCGGACAGCACCTGAAGTGCAAGTAGTGATTAGAAGCCTCATACAAATAATGGGGCT
Source organism: Chiloscyllium plagiosum (assembly GCF_037043375.1). NCBI lineage: Eukaryota > Metazoa > Chordata > Chondrichthyes > Orectolobiformes > Hemiscylliidae > Chiloscyllium > Chiloscyllium plagiosum. The sequence goes on along the minus strand of NW_028270165.1, from coordinate 77,437,726 downwards.
GCCCCAGCTCACACTTTTAGCAAGTGCCCTAGTAGGACTATTCGTAAGGGCAGGGGATGCAGCCGCAGATAGTAATCTTAACTGAGGGAACTAAGGGGACCTTCACATGCGACCCATGGCCGTTTAAAAACCAGGACCACTCGATTACTTACAGTGTGGAAACAGGCCCTTCGGCCCAACAAGTCCACACCGACCCGCCGAAGCGCAACCCACTCAGACCCATTCACCTACATTTACCCCTTCACCTAACACTATGGGCAATTTAGTATGGCCAATTCATCTAACCTGCACATTTTTGGACTGTTTGAGGAAACCGGAGCACCCGGAGGAAACCCATGCAAACACGGGGAGAATGTTCAAACTCCACACAGTCAGTCGACTGAGGTGGGAATTGAACCCGGGTCTCTGGCGCGGTGGGGCCTCAGTGCTAACAACTGTGCCACCGTGCCGTCCACTATAAATGGGATAATAAATATTTATGCAGGGATCCTTGCGGTGCCGGTGACTGGCACTTAGTAGTAGCCACCACAGCCAAAGGGACACCTGACACGGGAAATAGATATTCTATGATCAAGGTAGGAGGTGCCAGGGCATGGGTGGTAATATCCAAGACTCAGAAGAGCGATGAGGGAGTGTGGTAGTGTGGAATAGATAGACCCTTCTCAGAGATCTATAGACAGGTGAATATAGTGGTACAGTGCGCCCCACCCCGAGATGCAGTGCAAAAGGTCCTACAGAAAACAGTAGCACCAGGGCATGTCAACCAACCAAACCAGATCATGGACATAACCCCAAGAAGGGCAGAGGGCATTAATGTCATGCCCAGACCCAGAGGGAGTTGACTGGATAGCAAGTCTAACTCGGTCGTAGAATTGACCGTGCAGGAGCTAAATGGCGTAAATGCGACGCCAGTAGGTTGGGAAGTGCAAAGGGCCATTGCTAGATGTGAAGGGAACAGAGCATGTGCTTTGGCCCTAATAAATACCGGAGATTAGACGGTGGCCACCCTTGTTGGATATGCTTGCACACAGCCTAACGGTGAACTGCCGAACAAATTACAGAGAGCCTGGGGAGAAATGCTAGCTGTCTCCTTCTGCAGGCAGCAACCACCCTGACCCTGACAGGGGGAGCAATTAGGGAAAATCTTGCACAACCACCCGAACTCAAGGCTAACTGCAGTCCCAAGGCTGACACGCTCCCGACCACAGCTTTCCATAAAGTGGAAGGCAGAGGAGAAACGTGTATTTGCACCAATCAGGGAAGACTCCACTTGGGGATCTCCCAGTGCACGACAACGCTGTACTTGAACAATGATTCTTGCTCAGCAACTTATGCAAATGGTACGACCATAAACATTGCTTGTCCCTTTATCAATAATTAGACCATGATGGCGGGTATAATATGGGCCTGTGGAGTGAAAGGATACCACCACCTTCCCCTGGGATGGAAAGGGTGCTGCGATACTGTCCACTGGCACAACATGTTCACCCCGAGAACCGGTAACAGACGCACCCGAAGGGACGTCCCACGGCATTGGAAAGGGTACACACTCACAGACCCCTGTACTACACCAGGAGCGAACATTGGGCGGTCCATCCTTTTGGGAGCAGGGACAACAGTGACAATAAACAAGATTAATGGCCTTACATATAGTATATTAGTGTTAGCAAATGAGACGGAGGAAGGCCTCGACTCATTAACACTGAGTTAACGGCAGTTAGGGAAGCAGTGATACAAAATCGATTAATACTAGACATATTGACGGCCGAGAGAGGGGGCTTCTGCAAAGTGTTAGATACCTCATGCTGTTTTAATATTTCTGATGAGTCCCAGAATATCACTAGTGTAATAAATCATATGAAGGTAGCGATACAACCGCCTGCCCCAGCAGATGATTCTTGCTTCTGATGGTTCACCTCCCTTTGGGGAGGATGGGGGTATTGGATCTTACATGGGCTACTAGTTGTAGGACTGGTCCTGCTCAGTGTTGTGTATAGGACCCTGCTTGTGTACCTGCCTACGCTGCTTGCTTATGAGTGCAGTAGGGTGCCAAATGGTAAAATTATCAGTGGCCCCACGGCAGGAAGATCCGATTGCGTGGACCCCACCCTACCATGGCGTTGACGTGTGAACATGGGCTGTGTACAGGGCACACCAGAATAAGTGATGATACCACCACAAAGCTGTGTTTCGGGTAGGTGGTTTCTGAGGAAAGGCCTGGTGTTTCCTAAACATTTTCTGATGTACAGCTATTCTGGCTCTGTATTTTTTTGTTGTTGCTGCAGTTGTCCTTGTTGTCATAAAATGACAACAGGGAAATTGAATCCTTGTTACAGCCTTAACTCAGAGGAAATATTGCCTCACTCAGCAATTTCAACCTAATCGCTGTATCCAAGTAAGTTTTTCCCCACTAATTTGATGGGGGTGGGGGGGGGGGGGGGGGGGGGTGAGGGGAAATGCAGTCAAGTGTCAACTACACTGATGTGGGTCTGGAATCATCTTTCCCGCAATGGCAGTTTCCTTCCCTAAAAAGGACATGAGTGAATCACATGGGTTTTTCTCCCTACAAAAATGGTCTCATCATTAGATTCTGAACTCCAGATTCCTGACCAAATTCCAATTCTGCCATCTGTCACAGTGGGATTCGAGCGTGGAAGTCCCCAGAACTGGGTTGATAGTCCAGTCGATATTGGCACTTGGCCGTTGCTCCTTCAATTCCCCCTGTGATGGCAAGTGAACTCACTGGTGCTTCTGTAGGTGGGAGAAGTGGGTGAATCCCTTCCCATACTGAGAGCAGGTGAACGGCCTCTCCCCAGTGTGGACCAGTTGGTGGGTTAGGAATGCAGATGACACCTCACTCTGTGGGAACAGGGAGATCAGAGGACAGAGAAATCAGGACCTGTATTCAAGTTGACACCATACTACCATGATATCAGTGCTTGAAGGAGCAGTGTCACTTTTGTTGTAATGCAGCATTCAGTTTTTAGTTACAATTTTTGTGATCTTTTGAATCCAGCATTGATTGCTGGTTGATTTATTCTCCGTATGCCTTTCTATCATTCTCTGATGTTCATTTTCCACATCACAACATTGCTCACCTGCCTTGATTTGGATTGGTCATGCTAAATTGCCCATTGTGTCCAGAGATGTGTAGGTCAGGTGGGTTAGCCGATGGGAAATACAGGGTTATATATTAGTAGTAATTGAAGAAGGAGAAGGCCAATTGGCCCATCGAGCCTGCTCCGCCATTCATTAAGATCGTGGCTAATCTAGCCATCGTTTCAGCTCCTCCTACCTACATTACCCCAACTACCTTTAATTCCGCTACCATGCAAGTACCTACACAACTGTCTTGAATATTCTTAACGAAGCTGCCTCTCCTGCTTCCTTGGGCAGAGAATTCAACAGATTCACTGCTCTCCGGGAAAAGCAGTTCCTCCTCATCTTTGTGCTAAATCTACTCCCCCTAATCTTGAGGCCATGTCCCCTCGTCCTAGTCTCACTCACCAGCAGAAACAACTCGGTAGGTTGGGGGATGTGTGCTGGTGGCATAATTATTCGAATGGTTAGCGTGAATGCGATGGGCCGAATGACCTGCTTCAACACTCTAGGGCTTCTATGATTTTCCGCAGTTGTGTTTGCCCAATCACAGCATCCAGAACCTCCCACCTTCTGCAAATCGAATGCATTATCTAACTGCTTAACGGTTTCTAATGAATAGATCCCACACCTCCGGCTGCTGCTAGTAACCTTTACAATGCTGATAAAACAATGCAATACCTGCAGTGCTGAAAATCGTAAGGCTTCTAACAATACCAGTTACTGATCCACCGCTTCTTCTGATTCACAACATTAGAGATACAATGTTGAAGGCTGAAAGAAATGAGCAGTTTCAAACAAAAATCCACCTGACACTTCACTGGGTTCCCCACTCAGCACACTTTACTTACTGCCAGTAAACCTGAAACCATTTCATTCCGACAGTGCAATGAATTTTATTTTCCACCAAAATACCAGACTCCTCACTCAGTTGCTGTCTCACAAATGATAGATTTCATTGTAACTTCCTCTACTCCCAGTCAGGGCAAAACATCTTTGAAAGCTACACTATAAGTCTAGTCTTCTCATTGACACTTCTGCTTTCACCAAAGACTGTTAAGTCATTCACCACAGAAAGACACCTTTCAGTCCAACTTGTTCGTGCTGACCAGATATCAGAATTAATTGAGTCCCACTTGCCAGCATTTGGCCCATATCCCTCTGAACCCTTCCTATTCATTTATCCATTCAGATGCCTTTAAAATGCTGTAATTATACCAACCTCCACCACTTCCTTGTTCCATTCATGCCACACCCTCTGAGTGAAAAAGTTGTCCCTCAGGTTCCTTTTAAATCTATCCCCTCTCACCTCAACCTTAAGCCATCTAGTTTTGTACTCCCCAATCCTGGGGAAAAGATCTTGGCTATTCACCATATCCATGCCCCTTATAAACTTTGAAAAGGTCAACCCTCAACCTCCGATGCTCCAGGGAAAACAGCCTTTCCCTCTAGTTCAGCTCTCGAAATCTAGCAACAACCTTGTAAATCATTTCCAAACCCTTTCACAGTTTCACAACATCTTTCCTGTAGTGTACCAGGGAGACCAGAACTGAATGCAATATTCCAAAAGTGGCCAAACCAATGTCCTGTACAGCTGCAACGTGACCTCTCAACTCCTATACTCAATGCACTGACCAATAAGGGCAAGCATACTAAATGCCTTCTTCACTACCATGTCTACCTGTGACTCTGCTTTCAAGGAAGTATGAACCTGCGACACAAGGTCTCTTATTTTTCAGAAACACTCCCCATTAACTGTGAAAGTCCTGTCCCGGATTGCTTCACCAAAATGCAACAGTGCACATTTATCTAAATTAAACTCCATCTGCCACTCCTCAGCCCATCTAATCAATTCTAATTTATAGCGAAGTTTCTTTCCTCTCTCATTCACTGAAAGCTGGAAATCTTCATCCCACACACTCTTCCCCCCATTCTCACTTTGCTGAACCTAATCCCTGCTGGACCTCATACTGAAGGGTCTGGTACATGCTGATTAGCAGGCCCACACTCAGGGGGGATCTAATTGAAACATACAGAATACTGAACGGCCTAGGCAGATGGTAGTTGAGAGGATATTTCCATAGGTAGGAGAGACTAGGACCTGAGGGCACAGCCTCAGAGTAAAAGACAGACCTTTTGGAATGGAGATAAGAATAAATTTCTTGAGCCAGAGAGTGATGAACCTGTGGAATTCACTGCCACAGAAGGCTGTGGAGACTAGGTCACTGAGAAGATTTAAGACTGAGTTAGAGAGGTTCTTGAGTATCAGGGGGATTGAGAGTTATGTGGAGAAAGAGGGAAAAATCGGGGTTAAGTAACTTATCAGCCATGATTGAATGGTAGAGCAGGCCTGATGGGCTGAATGGCATAATTTCTGCTTCTATGTCTTATGGTCTCTTGCTGTCCTGGACATAGAGTGTGAGGACTGGAGCAGGAGTAGGCCATTTGGTTTGTCGAGCCCGCACCAGCATTGAACAGATCATAAATGAGTATGAATAAAATTACATCTAAGGGATAGGTTGGGACCTTTCTCACTGGAAAATTGACATTTGAGAGGTGACCTTAGAGGTTTATAAAATCATGAGAGGTATAGATGAGGTGGATGATAGGTATTCTTTCCCTAGGGTGGGGGCTTCAAGACTAGGGAGCAAATTTTGAAGGTGAGAGGAGGAAGATTTTAAAAAGACATGAGGGGCATCATTTGTTTTCTACAGAGAGTGGTTTGCATCTGGAATGAATGTCCAGAGGAAGTGGTGGATGTAGGTACAGTTACAATATTTAAGTCATTTCGATAAGTACATGAATAGGCAAGGTTTGGAGGGTTTTGGGCCAAAGACTGGCAGTTTAGTTTGAGAACATAGTCAGCATGGACTAGTTGGACTGAAGCGTCTGTTTCTATGCTGTATGACTCTAACTGGTCTGAACACCATTTTCTTGCCTACGCCCATAGGCATCCACTTCTTTCTTGTTCAAAAATCAGACGAACTCAGCCTTGAACATACTCAATGACTCCCTACATGCAGGAAGACATCCCCACTTCTTAATTCCTCTTGCTAATATACCACTTGCCTTGCTCATTGCTTGTTGCACCTGTCTAACAACTGGCATTGACTGGTGTAGAAGATTCTTTGTACATCCACACGTTATTCCTGAGAGAGGGCTCCCGCCTGAAACATTGAATCTCCTGCTCCAGTTGTGCTTTTCCAGTGCCACACTTGCCAAATCTGATCTCCAGCATCTGGAGTACTCACTTTCTCCACATCCCAATATATCACCACTTAAACTATGCAGTAGAATTAGAATTCCTACTGTGTGGAAACAGGCCCTTCAGCCCAACAAGTCCACCCAGACCCATTCCTATATTTACCAGTCTTATGCACCCAACCTATCCATCCCTGAACACTGTGGGCAATTTAGCATGAACAATCCACCTAACCTGCAAATTTGGATTGTGGGAGGAAACTGGAGCACCTGGAGGAAATCCACACAGACATGGGGTCTGTTGGTGTCAGTTCTTCAGCTGTTAGACAGGATTGGGGAGGAGACACTGTTGGGAGCCAATCTTTGAAAAGAAAAGAGAAACCTTGTGTGAGAGAAATTAAAAAGACTATTGTTTAATCTGCTTCAAAACAAGTGAATTTATTTCATGTTCATCCAAAATATCAGCATCTGTGACTGGGCAAGCTTCAATTAATCCAACAGAAACAGGTGTTCAGGATGTGAGAAATTGGGTTTATTGGTCAGATCCTGATGGGATGTATGGTTTTATTTCCTGACCTGTAATTCATTCCTATCCACTACTTCATATAAAAGTGATCTGAAACAACAAAAAGATTGATTGAGAAATCAGAAAATCACAGAGACCTGAATTATTTTGATCATTTATGGGATCCAAACTAGGAAATAGTGATCATAAACATTGCTGAATTGTCACTGATTCAATAATGTTCTTCAGTGAAGAAACTCTACTTCCTGGTCTGGACTTACAAATGACTCTAACCTCTGAAAGAGGAAAGACAGTGAGAGTGACAGAGGCAGAGAGAGTGAGAATTGGGAGAGATAGGGAAGAAAGGGTGGACATTTCAGGTATCATTAATACAACGAGAGGTTTGACTGAATTTGCGAAACTTCGACCTGAGAAGCAGGTATATGTGAAAATCATTATCCTCAAGTTTCTCTCTGCATTTCTTACTGTCTTGACTTGTCCAACACCCAATTCTAGATACTTGCAAATCTTGCACAATTAAAGAATGAGAAGTTCAAGTTCATTATGTCCAAACCATATTGCAAACACCACTCTCCAGCCACCACCTCCATCTATCTTCATGCCAAATGTGGGAGGCTAAACTTGCCACTTGAAAGCTTGGTAAATGATTTACTCCCAGATGAGCGTCCAACCGCATATCCACACTTGCATTATGACCACCTCTTTAAACCTTAGGAATAATATCGGACTCTGCTCCACCTCAGCTCATCTGCTTCTGAAAATTACATCTATGCATTTGTCACCTCGGAGTTTGATTCTTTCACATTCCTGAAAGCCTGCAGCATTCTATTCCCCCCAAAAAACAGATCATCCAGATCAATAAACAAGAAATAAATAACTGCAGATGTTGGAAATCTGAAACAAAATCAAAAACTGCTGGAGAACCTCAGTCGGTCTGGCAGCATCAATGGGCAGACAGTACAGTCAACGTTTCAGGTCCAGTGACTTTGTTTCATTCCAGAGCTCGTTCTCGCCTTCCTCACATCAAGTTAATTTAATATACGATTCCCGTGCCTGCTGACCCACACAGGCTTCTGGTAATGCATTATAAAATGCTAACCTTTGCTCATAGTCTTGTCCCTCGCTTTCTCTATCATCTTCTCTGTGCCTCTGAATTCAAGGAGCTCATTAAAGGCCCAACATTCTCATTCAAGCTGACATAGAACTCCAGAGATCTGAAGTCTGGAACTCAATGGCACAATGAGGGATGGCAAATAGATGCTAACGACGTTCAGGTCCCATGTCTGAGTAAGATAAATGCAGAAGATTGAGGAGTGCAGTCTAACATTCGTAGCGAATTACAAACCACCAAAATTATCAAGTGAGTGAGACAGAGATTAGAAAGACTCACCACAAGACTCCAGTCAAACATTACTCAAGGAAAAGTCTGGAAATGCTACTCGGGAAGGAATTACAGACTGGAATCTAATCAAGGGGATCAGGGTGATTCATATACAGAGTAACATACGCTGTAGTAAGTTACAGAGTGGAATCTAAGCAAAGCTCCTTGATGCCACACTGGGTCGAATGCAGCCTTGAGGTCAAGGTCTGGCACTCTCACGTCAGCACATTCTCTGGCAATTTTCCACATTGTTGGGTAGATGCTAGTATTGTAACGGCACTGGAAGTTGGGAAAACTGAATGGATTTCTTATCACACTCGGAGCAGTGAATGATCTCTCCCTAGTGTGAACTGATGTGCTGGCAGAAGAATAGACTGAGTGAATTCTTTTACACAGTCTTGCCAGTATGCATGTGTTGATGTATCACCAGTTTTGGGACTATGCAAATCCCTTCGCAAACTCAGAGCAAGTAAATAATTCATTTCCAGTGTGAACTTGCAGGTGTCGCAACAAGTTTGATGGTCGTGCAAATCCCTTCCCACACACAGGACACATAAACAGCCTGTCCCATGTGAACTTGTTGGTGCGCAGTGAGGTTGACTTTGTGAAACACTTTCCATCAGAAGTGCACCTAAATAGTATCTCCTCAGTGCGAATAAGCAGGTATTTCTGGAGGCTGAATAACACTGTGAATCCCTTCCCACATGTAGAGCAGGTAAACAGCCTCTCTCCAATGTGACTGCATCAATCAATTTCCAGTTGGAAAGGGTAACTAAATCTCTTCCCTCGGTCTCAACATTTCCCTGGTTTCATCATGGTGTTGGTGTCCTCGTGTTTATCCAGGACGAATGATCAATGCAATGTTATGACATCAAAAGCATGTATGGTCACTTTAAGATACAGAGTGCTTTTCTGAGTTTAAAGCACAACCATAGCTGCCAGCAAAAAGTCAGATTGTTCCAAATGTAGCAATTGGCTATTAAATGGATACCTGAGTTCTGTTTGATGTTTTGACACCAATTCAAATTTAACTAGTCAAATTTAATCAGTTAGTTTAAATTATGCCCAGGATACCAGAAGTCAATGGAATTTGAATTTTATTGTTTTGACACCTAGAAACCAAATTATAGGAATTTACTGTATCAGGGGGGGCATATAAACCCAATATTTTGAAAATTAGAAAGACAACAACTGCCATCGATCAGAGCCAGACAGCAACTGCCCATCTAATACCTCTTCCTCAAAGAAATTAGGAAACACTCTCTGTCAAAGGTACCTTTCCATGTGAAACATACTCTAGTAAAAAAACAGACTCATGGAGATCAGGAAAAGTGAAAACACTAAAAATGATAGAGATTGTCTGACCTTAGATTAAGTTAGTGTAATGTTGAATAGATGTGTTATTGGAACATCAAATTATTTTATAGCGATGGGGTCAGATAGTAAATAGTTAAAAAGAGGTGCTTAGAATTGTGAATAGTTTTTGTTTAATATTCAATATTAGAGTTTAAAACATAAATTGTTATTTTTCTTTATATCGTGGAATTGAGGAGCTCTCTGTCACTTACTCACATTTTAACATATTACGAGATGAGGCAAGCTTTTCTGTATGTTTGGTTTTAATTAACAGAGAGGTTTGACCTCTATGAAGTAGCAGTTTGGGGGCTTGTTGCCGGGGATTTGAACAGGTTTATATAGATCCAGAGATTTGGACATATTTGAATAGATTTTGGGTATGAAAGGTCCCAGCAGATTTAAACACTTGGCAATTAGTGTCCTTGATCTTTAAATAAAACTTAGGTGAGAAAATGTATTTAATGTCGGTTACTTGTGGTTGGTTAAATTAAAAGTGAGAGAAATAGCTCCTAACATTGCTAAAGAGGTTCTGGAGTTGGTCAAGTACTTTGGTGTATCAGAGGAACGGACAAGCGCAGTAGAGTTAGAAAGACTTAAATTGCAATTGAGGCAACTGCAGTTAGAAGATAAAGAAAAGAAGGTAGGTTCTTTACAGAGAGTGTGTTGCTGGAAAAGCGCAGCAGGTCAGGCAGCATCCAGGGAACAGGAGAATCGACGTTTCGGGCATAAGCCCTTCTTCAGGACAGAAGGGCTTATGCCCGAAGGGCTGAAGGGCTGAAGAAGGGCTTATGCCCGAAACGTCGATTCTCCTGTTCCCTGGATGCTGCCTGACCTGCTGCGCTTTTCCAGCAACACATTTCCAGCTCTGATCTCCAGCATCTGCAGACCTCACTTTCTCCTCTTTACAGAGAGTGGTGGGTTTGTGAAATGCACTGCACATTAGGGACGTTTAAGTGATTCTTGGATAGGCATATGGATGATAGTAAAATGAAGGGTACATAGGTTAGTTTCATCTTACAGTAGGATAAAAGGTCAGCACAACATCGAGGGCCTCTACTGTGCTGTACTGTTCTGTGTTCTATGAAAGAAGAGCCATGTTAGAAGATGAAGAAATCGTGAGGAGAGAAACAGAGAGAGAATTTGAACTTCAGAAGTTATGAATTAGTCAGGAAAGTAAAGTTAACAGAATGGAGATGAAGGGAAAAGGTAGGGATGCATACAAATATCTTAAAACATTGCCACATTTCGATGAGAAAGATGTTGAAGTCTTTTTTATTTCATTTGAAAATTTGGCTAGGCTAGGGGTGGCCAGAAAACTTGTGGGTAATGCTAGTCCAAACTAAGGTGGTAGGCAGAGCCAGTGAGGCATTTGCAGTGCTGTCAAATGAGGGGTCAAGAGATTATACAGATGACAAAAAGGTATTTTGAGTGCTTATGAATTGGTACCAGAAACGGAGAGACAGTGGTTCAGAAACATAAAGAAGGAACCAGGTCAGACTTATGTTGAGTGCTAAAGCATTAAAGATAGCAATTTTGATAGATGGCGCGGGCCTTAAAAATAGATAAGACCTATGAGGCTCTAAGAGAGATTATTCTGCTGGAGGAGTTTAAAAACTCACTTACAGAGATGCTACGAACTTAAGTGGATGATCAGAAACTTTTAAAAGTGAGAAGAGTGGCAGAGATGGCAGATGAATATGCATTTGTGCATAAGGCAAAATTTCATTTCCGACAGGAATTTCTGATAGAAATTGGGAGAAGTGAAGATCCTTCTCTACAAAACAGAGTGGATCACAATGGGAATAATTTATCACCGGTGTAAAAAGAAGCCCGGGGGGGTGAAAAGGAGGTGAAAAGCCTCAGGTGTTTTCTATAATGGAGTGGGACACACAAAGTTCCAGTGCCGATGGTTTAAGCAGGGCACTGGGAAAAGGTGTCTTCACTCCCAGAAAGTGGGGCATGTAAAATCACAGTGCTGATCCTTGAAGAAAGGCACTGTGGGAAAAGAAGTGGTGAAAGAGGCTAAACCAGTCCCATTAGTGAAAATAATAAAGGAAACCCAGGAAAAAGAAAGGAGCTGCAGGAGAGTGCACAGCTTAGGCAGGGGCAGGATATTGAGTTACTGCCCGATCTCTATAAAGACTTTATGTCTGTGGGTAAAGTTTACTCAGGAAGAACAGGGGGAGAAGGGAAAGAAGTTACAATTTTGAGAGATACGTGAGCTAATCAGTCTCTAATAGTAAGAGATAAAAGAATTTGCACTCTTTCTGAAATGTCACACGAGAGTGTGGCAATTTGTGGAATAGATGGACAGAAATGTAGCATTCCCCTGTGTAAGATTAAGATGGAGAGCCAAAACAAAATTAACATATTGACAGTAGGAGTGATGGACAGAGTGTCAGAAACAGGAATACAGTTTGTTCTTGGGAACAACTTGGTAGGATCCAAAGTGAGAGTGATGCCTATTGTGGTGGAGAACCAGGAAACCAGGGAATGGAGGAGGTAAATGAAAAATACCCAGAATTTTTCCGGACTGTGTAGTAACAAGGTCCACTATCATAAGTTACCGCAAGAAAGAAAGGCTAAAGAGAAAGACGGAAGAGTTGAGATTCAGTTAGTTGACACTCTGTTTGATGTAACAGGAAAAACCTGAACAGGTAGCGAGTCAGGCAGAGTTGTTTTGTCCTGAAAGGCTAATGGGCTTACAACAGAAAGATGAGATAACAAAGCCTACTTAGAAAAGGGTTCGGAATGTATTCATGAGGATTATTGTCTAAGGATAGAGTCCTAAGACGAAAATGAAGACCACAGCAGGTTAGTGCAGAGGAGACATGGGTGGGCGTGCACAGGATTGTGTTGCTGGTAGCCAACAGACAGGAAGTATTATGAGTAGCACATGAATAACTAGTAGGAGATCACCTTGATGTGAGGAAGGACTCAGGCTAAGATATAAAAGACTTCACAAGGATGTGGTTGACTTTTGCCACACATGTTATATGTGCCAAATGGTAGGTAAATTACAGGCAATTATAAAACTAGCACCTTTGTTGCCAATTCCCACATTAAAAGAACCTTTTACATTGATTGTGTAGATCCCCTTCCTAAACCTAAAAGTGGGAACCAATATTTGCTAACCATAATGGATATGCCTACCAGATTTCCAGAAGCGATTCCATTATGGAGTGTTAAGGCAAAAAAGGATGGTGGAGGAGTTTGTAGTTTTCTTTACCCAATACGGGCTACCCAGAGATATTCGGGCAAACCAAAGTTTTAATTTTACTGCTAGGCTGTTTAAGGAAGACATGGATAGCTTAGGCATACAGCATTTGAATCAAGTGCATACTATCCTGAATCCCAGGGAACCTTGGAAAGGTGGCAGCAGACCCTGAAGACCATGTTAAGAGTGTCCTGTCAGATTGCCCGAATGGTTAAGCTAAAGATATCCCATTCATAATGTTTGCCATTAGAGATGCCCCAAATGAATCTACTCAGTTTGCTCCCTTTGAGTTAATATTCAGACATAAAGTGAGAGGGCCTCTGACATTAATTACGAGGTAGTACTTGAGGAATGGGATAGGATAGTGAGCTGTCTGTCTCAAGAGCAAAGAAAGGTTTGTTGCAGTAGTATGAGGATATGTAGGAATAGATGTGGAGGACTAATACTATTGTGCATGAGGTGGAAGAAGGGAATGCTGTTCCAATAAAACAACATCTCTATAGGCTGAATCCTCTTGAAGCCGTACAGATCCGGAAAAGTGGATGCCATGGTCAACAAAGATATCATCAAACCAAGTCAGAGTGAGTTGAGTTCACTGATCGTGTTAGTTCCCAAACCTGACGGGACTCAACAATTTTCTGTAGACTATCGGAAGGTCAATGCCATAACAAACTCAGACCCACACCCAATCCCAAGATTGGAGGGCTGTATAGAGAAATTTGGACAAGCCCACTTACATCACAAAGTTGGACTTATTGCATGATTATCGGCAGGTAACTTAATAGAGAAAGCAAAAGAAGTTTGTAACTCCAATTCAAGTGGAATGAAGAATGAATCAACCACATTCCAAAGACTCATGAACAGTGTTGTGGCTGGATTAAGTAACTGTGTTGTATATCTTGATGATGTGGTGATCCTTAGCGAATCATGGAAAGATCAAATGGTACAGTTGGTAGAGCTCTTTGAATGATTATGATAAGAAACTTAAAGAAAACAGAATTCATGGAGGCAGAGGTGACATTCTTGGGACATAATGTTAGACATGGAAGGTTAGCACCAAGGAATGCAAAGACAAAGGCCATCAGAGAATTTCCACAATCGTCCTTGAAGAAAGAGGTGCTTTGATTTTTGCGACAGAGCAGATTCTACCAGAAGTTTGTCCCAAACTTCGGCAGCATGGTGGCACCACTGACAGATTTACTAAAGAAAAACACAAAATATTGGTGGACAGAACAATACCAGGATGCATTTGAGAACTTAAAAGCCATATTAACTACTGCACCAAATTTTTTGAAACTCTTCAAAGTTGCAATCTATACTAGTGAGATAGGGGTTGGAGCTGTATTGATGCAGGAAGATGATGATGGATTTGAATGGTTAATTGGCTACTTTTTAAAACAAAACTCAGTATCCACCGGAGAGAATACTATTATTCGAACAAGAATTATTGAGATTGGTTCTGGCCTTACAACATTTTAATGTTTATGTGATGAACAATGTGAAGGAGACAGTTGTGTACACAGACCAGAAGCTTCGCACATTTTTGGAAAGACTTAAAGACAAAAATACGAGACTATTTCATTATGTTACAGACATTTAATTTACAAATTGTGTTTGTTGAGCATTGTAAAAATGTAATATAAGATGCTTTATCATGGATTTAAAGGAAAAAATGTAAATAAGATTTGATTTCAATTTTATATATGTGTGCAGAATTAATGTGAAATCTAAGATTAATGACATATAAATTTCATGGTATTATGAATTAGAGGAAAACAAATTAAGCAACTTTTCATTACAATGGGTCATTGTTTTTCTTAAGTGGGGAGATGTTACAAAGTCAAAAACATATGTGGTCACGAAGATAGAAAGTACAGCCACCACAGCTGCCAGCTCAAGTGTATCAATTGCTATTCAATGAATACTTGAGTTTTCATAGTTGTTTTGACAACAAGTCAAATTTAATCAATCAATTTAAATTATACCAGGATACTAGAAGCCAATGGAATTTGAATTTTATTGTTTTGACACCTAGAAACCAATCAAATTATAAGAATTTAATGTGTCTTGGGGGGTATATAAACCTAGTATTTTGAAAATTAGACGGAGAGCAATTGCCCATCTAATACCGTGCTCTCAGAGAAATTAGAAAATACTCTCTATCAAACGTACCTTTTCACGTGAAACATATGCACAGTGAAAAAGAAAGCCGACCCAGGGAGATCAGCAGCTGGAAGAGTGAAAACATCGAAGAAGAGGAGACTGTGTGGCCTTGAGATTAAGTTAATGGAATATTTAATAAATATGGTATTAGAAGAGCATATTATTTTATACAGTCGGGGTCTGATAGGAAGTAAAGAAAAGGGGGGGGGGGGGGTGTTGGATTCGTGAATAGCTTTTGTTTAATGTTTAAGAGTTAGAAAAATAAATTGTTAATTTTTTAAAATAGTGGAATTAGAGGACTTCTGTCACACATTTTAACAGGTTACGAGGCAAATTGAGCTTTTCTGTGCGTTTGGTTTAATTAACTGAAGGGTTTGATCTTCATGACGTAACATTAGGTATTATTCAACACAGATTTATGGATAACAATTCTTCTTTTCACACTTAAATCTTCTCCCTAAAATCCTGTGAAGGAGTTTTTACAGAAGTTATTCCTGTCAGTTCAAGATGGAAAGTCTAAATAGATAATTCTGGTTTCCCTGGAACATTGTTTTGGTGAACTCTTGTTCACCAAAGCTGGAAATTTCTGTCCCAGGAGACAGTGGCTTTGTCTCAACATCTTTTAGCTCTAGGAGAGACGTTCAAATCCATCAGGCCACACAGTAGTGAAATGTTAATTATTGTAAAATACCATTGGGCTCGCCTTTTCCCGATCTGACCGACATATGACTCTAAACATTGTGGTTGTCTCTTCACCGTCCTCCAGACAATGTAGGATGGAAAATAAACACAGTTCAGGGATGGCTACATATCATATTTTTTTAAAAAACCTCTCCCTTCTTCCTAAGAGGAAATACAAATGAACTCAATTCCTCTCTTACTAAATGTGTACAACTGGAAAAACATCTGTCCGCTCTGCGCATGCTTCAGCTCTTAGATGATTGACGGCATGTTCTGGCCAATAGAAAGCGGGGCAGTGCAGGATGACGTTATGGAACTGGCTGGTTCTCGAACCAATCCGAGTGAAAGAAGGGCAGCACCTCGCTGTTTGTGGAGTAAGCGCTTTGGGGGGGCGGTGTCTAAGCTGCAAAGAGGCGACGCGGCTGGAGGGGAGGACTGGGTGGGAGCTGGAGCTGGAGGAGAGGACTGGGTGGGAGCTGGAGGGGAGGACTGGGTGGGAGCTGGAGGGGAGGACTGGGTGGGAGCTGGAGCTGGAGCTGGAGGAGAGGACTGGGTGGGAGCTGGAGGGGAGGACTGGGTGGGAGCTGGAGGGGAGGACTGGGTGGGAGCTGGAGCTGGAGGGGAGGACTGGGTGGGAGCTGGAGCTGGAGGAGAGGACTGGGTGGGAGCTGGAGCTGGAGGAGAGGACTGGGTGGGAGCTGGAGGGGAGGACTGGGTGGGAGCTGGAGGGGAGGACTGGGTGGGAGCTGGAGCTGGAGGGGAGGACTGGGTGGGAGCAGGAGGGGAGGACTGGGTGGGAGCTGGAGGGGAGGACTGGGTGGGAGCTGGAGGGGAGGACTGGGTGGGAGCAGGAGGGGAGGACTGGGTGGGAGCTGGAGGGGAGGACTGGGTGGGCTCTGGAGCCGGACCTGCCTGAATTGCTGTGCTCTTCCAGCACCACTGATCCAGAATCTGGTTTCCAGCATCTGCAGCCATTGTTTTTACCTAGCTGGACTTAGTTCCGAGTTCCGGGAAATTCCTTTTTTCGGGGTTAGAGTGAACGGATTTACTCACAGCAAAGTCAAACCAAGAGAAATGCTTGTCTCTCCTGCACTGAGACGGAGAGGCTTTGGAGTAGGTCGTTCTTGAAGACCGAATGTCAGTGAGCTGCAACACTCCCGCTCTCTCACGCTGTCATTCATGATACAGCCTGAGCTGCAGAGACTTTCCAGAACTGTCACTTTCTTGCAGATTTCCCGCTGTTGCACTATGTCGTAGGGATTGTTGGAGCGAGGAGACACTGCTGGGTTTAACTGCTGAGACTGACCGGCTCCAATAACTGTCGCGGTGTCCCTTGCCAGGGTTAGCTGCTCGACTGAAGGTATCTGTTCAATGCTTAGGAATTTATTTTGGAAGAGGGAGTTGACCAGCCGCTATCTCTGGACGAGCTGACCAAGGCCCTCGAGTCCTTCGAAAAGAATAAAACTCCAGGAAGCGACGGCTTACCGGTCGAGCTCTATTCCGCTCAGTGGGACTTGATTGGCCAGGACCTGCTGGAGGTGTATGTCAGTATGCTTCGGGCAGGTACCATGAGTGAATCCATGAGGAAAGGCATCATCACCCTCGTCTACAAGCGGAAGGGGGAGAGGGAGGAACTCAAAAATTGGAGACCAATCTCACTGTTGAATGCAGATTACAAAATTCTTTCAAAGGTAATCGCCAACCGGGTCAGGTCTGCTCTGGGGTCGGTGATTCACCCTGACCAAACCTGTGCTGTGCCGGGCAGGAAGATCGCTGAGAGTCTCGCAGTCCTCAGGGATACGATCGCCTACGTGCAGGACAGAGGGTTGGACACCTGCCTGATCAGCCTGGACGAGGAGAAAGCCTTTGACAGGATATCACACACGTATATGAGAGATGTTCTTTCCAAAATGGGCTTTGGGGAGGGAATCTGCAATTGGATCAGACTGCTCTACACCAACACTGTCAGTGCAGTCTCAATCAACAGGTGGGAATCAGATAGCTTCCCAGTCAGATCTGGAGTCAGGCAGGGCTGCCCCCTCTCTCCTGCCTTGTTTGTGTGCTGCATAGAGCCATTTACTGAGTCCATCAGGAAGGATGCGAGCCTGAGAGGGGTGACTATTCCTGGCAGCGGGGGCCTGCAGGTTAAGGCCTCCCGGTACATGGATGACATCGCCGTTTTCTGCTCGGATCCACTGTCCGTGCGCAGACTCATGTGCATTTGTGACCAGTTCGAACGGGCCTCGGGGGCCAAGGTAAACCAAGGCAAGAGCGAGGCCATGCTCTTCGGGAACTGGGCCGACCAATCCTCGATCCCCTTCACCGTCAGGACCGACCACCTGAAGGTGCTGGGTATTTGGTTCGGAGGGTCTGGGGCGTGCGCCATGTCTTGGGAGGAGCGTATCAGCAAAGTGAGGCAGAAACTGGGCAGATGGAAGCTACGGTCGCTCTCCATCGCGGGAAAAAACCTGGTCATCAGGTGTGAGGCACTGTCATTGCTATTATACGTGGCACAGGTCTGGCCTATTCCCAGAACCTGTGCCGCTGCAGTCACCCGGGCCATCTTCCAGTTTATATGGAGGTCAAAGATGGACCGGGTCCGAAGGGACTCGCTGTATAAAGATCTGGGCAACGGGGGAAAAAATACACCCAATGTCACCCTCACCCTGATGGCCACCTTTGTGTGTGGCTGCATCAAGCAGTGAGTGGATCCCCGGTACGCAAACACCAAGTGTCACTACGTACTGAGGTTCTACCTGTCCCCGGTGTTGCGAAGGATGGGCCTGGCCTCGCTGCCGCGGAACGCTCCGAGTAGTTGGACCGTTCCGGATCACCTGTCCTTCGTGGAGAAATTTATGAAGAAAAACACCTTTGACCACAAGTCCATCAGGAAGTGGTCAGCACGTAGTGTCCTTGAGACCCTTCGGGAAAAGGAGAGGGTGGATCCTATCGAGCGGTTCCCTGAGCAGACTGTCAAAGCCATTTGGCAGAATGCCTCATCATCAGAACTTTCCAACAAGCACCAAGACATGGCTTGGCTGGTGGTGAGAAGGGCTCTGCCTGTGAGATCCTTTATGCACGCCCGGACTCTCAGCCGCACCGCACACTGCCCTCGAAGCGACACCGGGGGGGGGGGACGAGACTGTCACACACCTCCTTCTGGAATGTGTCTATGCAGAGGAAGTCTGGAGAGGAATGCAGTGGTGTTTGTCGAGGTTCGTCCCGAGCAGCGCCGTGACGCGGGACTCCTGTTCCCCGGGACACACACCGAGACGAACATCAACTGTGCCTGGAGGATCATCAACTTGGTGAATGACGCTCTCTGGGTGGTCCGAAACCTGCTGATCTTCCAGCTGAAGGAGTTGACCCCGACTGAGTGTTGCAGACTGGCACATTCCATGGTCCAGGACTAGGTGTTGAGGGATGCACTGAAGCTTGGGGCAGCTGCCGCCAAGGCGCGGTGGGGAAAGACCACTGTGTAAAGTCTGCCTGCCTAACGAAGAACAGGGGGCCCATGCAGTCATTTGGGCTCTGCTGACGCCTCAGCATATGGGCATATGATGGAAAAATGTACAGACCTGTGAAAATATGATAAATTCTGTTCTCTGTATGTACATGTTTACATATGTATGGCATGACCAACTGTACAGGCCATCAAATTATTTTATGAATAAAGTATATTTTTGAAATTAAAAAAAGAGGTTTACTCCCGGAAGCGACGAGCTTCTATTCTGCTCTATGGGACTTGATTGGCCAGGACCTGCTGGAGGTGTATGTCAGTATGCTTCTGGTAGGTACCGTGAGTGAATCCATGAGGAAAGGCATCACCCTCATATACAAGCAGAAGGAGGAGAGGGAGGGAATCAGAAATTGGAGACTAATCTCACCATTAAACGTAGATTACAAAATCTTGTAAAAGGTCATCGCTAACTGGGTCTGGTCTGCTCTGGGATTGGTATTCACCCTGACCTTCACCCTGCTGTACCGGGCAGGAAGATCGCTGAGAGTCTTGCACTCCTCAGGGATACGATCTCCTCTGTGCAGGACAGGGGGGTGGACACAAAATGAGTTTTGGGGGGGGGGAATCTGCAATTGGATCCAACTTCTCTACAGCAAAATTGTCAGTGCAGTCTCGATCAATGAGTAGGAATCAGACAGCTTCCCAGTCAGATCTGGAGTCAGGGCAGGACTGCCCTCTCTCTCTCCTGCCTTGGTTGTGTGCTGCATAGAGCCGTTTGCGAGTCCATCAGGAACGATGCAAGCCTGAGAGGGGTGACTATTCCTGGCAGCGGGGGCCTACAGGTTAAAACCTCCCTGTACGTGGATGATGTTGCCGTTTTCTGTTTGGATCCGCTGTCCGTGCACAGCCTCATGTGCATCTGTGACCAGTTCAAACGGACCTCGGGGGCCAAGATAATCTGAGGCAAGAGCAAGGCCTCGGATTATCCTGTTTGGGAACTGGGCTGACCAATCCTTCATCCCCTTCACCGTCAGGACTGACCACCTGAAGGTACTGGGTATTTGGTTCGGAGGGGCTGGGTCATGCGCCAAATCTTGGGAGGAGCGTATCAGTAAAGTGAGGCAGAAAGTAGGCAGTGTTGGACTTTGGCTCAATCTACCAACTTATTTTCTTCTATGTGAGAGCCCAGTCCTGCGTGTTCTTCAAATGAAGCAATAGGAGAAGATATTCAATCTCACACTCTTAATTTATTTTAAACAGTAAGTGGACAAAGTATACAGAGCTCTGGGTCGAGACCTTTCCGTCCCTGACAAGCTACAAAGTGTGTCAGTTCAAAAAGTAAGACCTATTCCTGTCCCTGACCCAGCCTTTTATACAATAAAAAACGTCATGCAATCATGGAGGTAGAATTATCTTCTGATTGGCTGTTGATCTGATTCCATTCTCCACCTCCCCGCGTTCCCGGATGTCCGACGCCTTTTGCCCCGACATCTTTTGCCCGCGAAACGGAGCACCACGTGACCTTCTTCGGCCCGCGAAACGGAGCACCACGTGACCTCCTCGCCCGCGAAACGGAGCACCACGTGACCTCCTCGCCTGCGAAACGGAGCACCACGTGACCTCCTCGCCTGCAAAACGGAGCACCACGTGACCTCCTCGCCCGCGAAACGGCGCACCACGTGACCTCCTCGCACTCTTCCGGGGCACGAAACAGAGCATCACGTGACCCCCTTCTGCGCGCGTTACACAGCATCACCACAGGCTTCCGAATGCAGAGTATATTTACACTCGCAGCCAGCCTTCTATTTTACAAGTAAGCCATATATTTATAAGTCCCCCTTTTGGTCTCATAAAAATGAGACCAACCAACCAGTTGTATACATCACATTCGCTCTCCGATGCATAGTCTTCCCTCCTTGCCAGAGCCATGGTTTCCGTCTCCATCTGTGACATTTGGTAGGGCGGGGGAGCCTTCCCTTCAATTGCTGTAATGATTACCCTGTTCAACAAAGATCTAATACAGGGGATACAACAACATCCACACAACACTAACACAATAATCATACCAACGAGGGACATAAACACAGATACAGTTAATCCTTTCCATTTCCCAAACCATGAGTCAAAAATGCATCCTAGAGGGTTGTCAATACCTGAATGTTCATGCATTTCTTCAGACAAGATTCTTAGTCCTTCCAAGGCTCTGGTTACCGAGCCATCGGGTGCTGTATTGTTGGGGATGAACGTACAACATTGGTCTCCGAACATAGAGCACACTCCCCCCTTTTCCCCTAACAACATATCTAAGGCCATTCTATTTTGTACTGTCATCAATGAGGTCGCTGCCAATTGTTCAGAGAGTCCCGCCACTGCATCTCTAGTTCTATTAGCTAGCCTAAGTACATTGTAATGTACATAATTAATTCGGTCAACGTTTTTATTTGGCGTAACTGGGAATAGAACACCGATAATTGGGTGATTCTCACATCCTGCTGCTATCTGGTCTGCCAATTTATATTCATCAGGTACACCGCGGGGAACACCTATTGCATCTATGTAAGTGGTTGAGCCAGATGTGACATCAAACAAATCCCTGCGTGTTCGTGTATACAGATTTATTCCCTGCTGTCGTTCTCCTAAGAGGAATAAGGGTACCTCTAACCTGACCATTTGCATAGGTTCCAGACAATCTGGAGGTAGACTAATATGCAGTGTTCTATCTCCACAGTCCCAAAAAAGATCAGCTCTGGCCCAAACCATTGTGCTAGCATTCTGCCAGCCGGTTACATTAATCGTGTCCTGACACCAGTCAGCGGGCATATCTCCCAAGATTATATTAGACCTTCAAGCAAAGCAAGTGTAATTGTTGGCCCTTGGGGTAAACACTGGAGGTAACGTGGAATTCTTTACAGGTGGGAAAATAGCATTTAAGGTGGTACAATTTGGAGGGTCTGCCTGCATGGTGAGGGCCATCATGCAGTGAAATCCTGTTGGGTCGATATTAGGGAACAATGGGGCTGGGTTAGTAAATAGGGTTGGCCTGGCCAAGGAACACGCGATGCAATTACTCATATTCATTGGAGGTTGCGGTTGCTGTCATCCAGTCCAGCCATAGGTTCTTATCCCGATACCCGGTGGCTAATTTAGTAACGTCCCTTCTCATGAGGTTGTTGTGGTCTATTACCACGACTCCTGAACTTGGTTCTACCTCCATACTTGTGTTTTCAGTTTGTAGCTGGCTCTTAGGAGGGTCCACTAAGGTTACCTTCACTAATCCCATGTTATCCACTCCAGATTGATCTACACCTATTACAAGATAAAAGCTTCTGTCATCACTCTCACAGTAAATCTGTATCTCTTTGGTACTAGGATTAATATCAAATTTTGTCAGGGTTAACAAAAGTGGATTTTTTAGCTCTGAGTAATGATCGACTTTCCCCTTTGTCAGGCTCACATGGTCTCGAATGTTCCATCTGTTATCCGAAGGTGACGATTTCTTAGGTGTCCATCGTACCCCAGTCCATGTTAATACATTATCCCACGACGGGCATGGGTCATGGTAAATGGCATAGAAGCAAAGATATACATCATACTCCTTCCAGCTCCCTGTACCTTTGCCACAATCAATTACTTCACATAAATCAAACTGGTATGTTGTACCATGGTTTTTATCATGTCTGATGTGTACCTGGCTCCCCGCCTCCCTTAAATACCTGTCCGCCTCTTGTCCTATTGACCTTTCATTCCTGGGACTTTCTGCATCGCCTGTGTGTTTGTCCCTCGTGGTTAATACTCCTATTAACAGCGGCATAACACTTATACATAAAATAATAACAAATACTCCCAAGCTCGATAGACTAGGGTAATGTGGGCTGATTCCAGAGATAGACATTATATCCTCTACACAACTTTCCTTGGAGATCTTGAGAACCTCTCCCCCTTTTTCCAGAACCCTCTTCCTGCAAAAGTTAAAAGTTTAAGACCCTTCTACTCTCTTTCTGTTCTTATTTGTTCTAGAGTTCTCGTTGGCGGTTCCGTGGCTGCACGCTGGCTCCAATGGTACCAGCTTTCTCCTTTCCCCTGTAGTCTGACCGCATGAGATGTCCTCTCCACCAGCTTATAAGGTCTTGTCCACCTCGGCTCCGACCACTTCCGTTTGATCACCTTCAACAGGACCCAGTCTGTGGTAGATGGCGCCTGGGTCTGTAGATCCCCCTTTTCCGATCCAACCTGTTTGGAGAAAGCTGACACCAAAGCTGTTAGTTGGTCACAGTAAGTTTTGTACCTTGGAGAGGCTTCTCCTCCCTCTAACATCTGTATTCCAGCTCCTGGTGCCAGGAACTGCTGCCCTGCTGTTAGCTCGTACGGGGTGAACCCTGTGATAGAGTTTACTGAGCTTCTAATGGACATTAAAGCTAAGGGTAGGGCATCCACCCAGCTTAACTTTGTTTGTGCACACACTTTTCCTATTTTTCCTTTTATGGACTGATTCCTTCTTTCCACTTTTCCCTGTGACTGAGGATGGTATACTGTTCCAAACGCATGTTTCATTCCTAAAGCCGCTTCAACTTCTTGCAGGTCTTTGTTCTTAAAACGTGTGCCATTATCTGACCTGACTCTCTTTGGAAACCCATGCATTGGAATGTATTGGTTTATCAAGAATTTGATCACTGTTTTTGCGTCGTCCTTTTTTTGCTGGTATTGCTTCTGGCCAACCAGTGTATGCATCCACTGCTACTAAAAGGTACTGGTATCCGTTTACTCTCTCTATCATGTCAGTGTAGTCGATCACTATTTCCTGACCTGGCATTCTTGGGAGAGGGAATTTTCCCTCGTGTGGTTTCACTGTTGGTCTCACATTGTATTCTGTACACGTTCTACATTCCCTGATATAATTTTCAATCATTACTGGCAAGAACGGATGCCACCAATGTGTCAGATACCTCTGCATCTGTGTTTTTCCACAATGTGTCAACCCATGAGCTTCCTGGAGCATGGAAGCCATCAAACCTGGGGGTAGGACTGGTCCACCGTCCGGTGACCTCCAAATCCCTTCTGGCTCTGTGGCCCCTCTCTCTCTCCATACTGTCAGTTCATGAGGAGAGGCTTTCTACTGCTCTTTTATTAACACATTTGTATCGTAAGTGGGCAGCAGGTCATACACTATTCTCTCTGTTTGTATCATTATCTACTGTGGGGTATACCCTGCTGCTTTCTTTGCTGCTGAGTCTGCTTCCTGATTGCCCTTCGCTACTACTGTATCTGCTTTATCATGTCCTCTACACTTGACCACCGCCACTTCTGCAGGTTTCATTAGGGCCACCACTAATCTTTTCATATCTTTTTCATGTTTAATGGGGGTTTTTGCTGCTGTTAAAAATCCTGCCCTGATCCATTGACTGACTGCATAGCCCCTGCCACATATGCAGAGTCGGTGTAGATATTTACTCTTTTTCCCTCTGACCATTCTAACGCAGCAATCATTGCCTGTAGTTCAGCCAACTGGGCTGATTCTTTGCTTGTCACTTTTCCTCTCAACACTTCCTCAAATCCCTCACTTTTCCGTCGCACTACTGCATACGCTGCTTTAAGTCCCTCAGTTGGATGTCTGTAACAGCAACCATCTGTGAACAGCACTTCTTCTGGGTCTACTAATGGAATTGCCTGTAAGTCTACCCTAACTTTGCCGTCTCTCTGTACCCTTTCCTCACACATGTGTGGTTCTCCTTCTCCCATGTTGTCAGCCATGTTGATTCCTTCATGTGTGAAAGTTATATGTGGTGCATTCAGGGTTTTCTCTAACCTGGTTTGCCGCAGTGACGTCATTGTGAAGGCTGTTGAGTTCACATAGGCCACTATACTGTGTGTCGTCAGTACCGTTAGTGAATGGCCCATGACTATATGTCCTACCTTTTGGAGAATTTTTGCTACCCCTGCTGCATGTCTTGTACATGGCGGGTGTTTGTCCTCTACTGGGTCAAGGGTAACACTTACATACATCAGCACCTGCCTGCCTCCCCCTTTTTTCTGAAAAAGAACACCATTAATTGTGTGTAACTTTTCAGAAATATCGAGGAAAAATAGCTCTTTGTTGTCCGGGACTGCTAAATCAGCAGCCCGCGTTAGGGCCTGTTTAAGAGATATGAAACTTTCGTCTGCCTCCGTGGTCCACTGCAAATGGGCTGACAAATTTCTCATGCCTTGCTCATTTACCATGGCCCTCAGAGGGAAAGTGAGCTCCCCATATGATGCGACGAATTGTCTGCTGTATCCTGCCAACCCGAGAAATGAGAGCATGTCTTTTACAGTGACTGGTTTGATATGATGCAGAATGGAGGATCTATGGGACGGAGAGACACCTGTTCCCTTAGCGGAAATCACTCTACCCAGAAAAGATACCGTTTGTCTGCAGCATTGCAATTTAGCCCGTGAAACTTTGAAACCGACGTTATACAGGTGAATCAGCAACAACTTTGTGGCTACCAGAAACATGATCGGGTGCTGCCAAAAGAATGTCATCCACATACTGGATCAATACCACCCCCTTTGGGAGCGTCAGATCCTTCAACTGCTGTTTCAGTACCTGATTATACACCCCCGGCGACAAAATAAACCCTTGAGGGACCCTTGTGTAACGTAGTTGCTGGCCTTTGTAGGTGAACGAAAAAATGTCCCTCAAATGATCAGCTAGGGGCAAACAGAAGAATGTGTTGGCCAGATCAATGCACAAGAACCATTTATGGTCAGGGGTCAGCACAGACATCGCAGTGCAGGGATTTGGAACTGGAATTGTTGGAGTAGAAACGACACTATTAATCCGTCTAAGATCATGTGCCATCCTATATTTACCTGTATTCTGCTTCTCTACAGGTAAGATAGGAGTGTTCCAGGCTGACTGAGAGGGTTCTAGCACCCCTGCTGCTAACAATCCTGCAATTGTGTCAGCAATGCCGGCTTCAGCCTCTGGTTTGTGTGAGTATTGTTTCTGCCAAATCGGAGTGTGGTCTATTAAATCGAATGTGATCGGTGTGACGTGTTTGCAGTGACCAATGTCTGTTGAACGAGCTGACCACAAGGTATTTGGTAGAGTATCAAGCATCGATGCAGCCTGTGGATGGTCAGTTTTTTTCCCTGCCGTGAAACCTTTCAATCTGCCTATATTCCAGCAGTACCTTGTCAGTTGTCCTGTACATAATTCTGTAGGCTTCCTCCGATGGTGAATATTGTAAACCGGGTAACTGAGTCCACACCCAATCAGTTAGCCCCATCAAACGTTTGGACGTAGGTCCCAGATCCTTGGCCTGATATTTAGCATGCACAGCCAATGTGACATGAGGTATAGCTTCTTCAGACATCTCATACCATTTCAACTGTTCTGCAGTTAGTTCAACAACACCTTCTTTCCCTAGCAGAATACAACTAGAGGAAATATCCCATTGAGTCCCTTCTAGGTGCTGATAGAATGCATACAGATAAATTTCATTATCATCTCTATCATAATATAGGGTAACATGGAGGTGATCTGCAGGAGGAGCATAGGGATGCAGCATCTGAACCCAGGGTCGCTATTGGTTGTATAGAGACTGTATGCCATTGTTCTGCCTGTTTTCGGGTTCGAGAAGTCCCCAGTATATATCCGCCCACTGCCCTTCTGCCATTGGTGATGTGTCCGGTGATAGCATCATTTGGGATCCAGAGTGAATCATTGTCATAGAACAATTGACAGAATGGCCATTTGGAAAAGTCACTACCAGTGCGTCTGGTCCGCACAGAACCGAGACCCCGCATCTCACCAACAAATCACGTCCCATCAGATTGACAGGGCATGCAGGTGATGAAATATACTGGTGACGAAAGGTCTGTCCGGCCACCGATGTGATCAGTGGCGATGTCAAAGGCAGATTTTCTGGTTTGCCCGAGAACCCTACTAACTGGAGGATGACATGCTTGACCGAGGTATATCACAAGTGATGGTAGAAAATCTTGCACACGTGTCAACCAAAAAAGACAGATTCTTGTCCATTGTCCTCATTTGCATATAGGGGTCTGCCAACCCCACATGCCCCTGAGTCCTCGGGCCCCGTGAATATTCGTACCCCTGCCCTTCCGGCATAGTTTGGGGGTACTGACCTTGCACCGGAGCTGCAGCTGCATTTGGGGCTTGGTAAGGCTGATCAGCCTGTTGAAAAGGAGGCTGACTTGAGCGGACAAACTGTCCTCGGATCGATCCCTGGCCTCCCTGGGGTCCCCACAACATGGGACAATTTCTCCTCCAATGCCCGGGTTGGCCACATTCAAAACAGGTGTTGGGTGGCTGACCTCTGAGTCCTCCGCGGCCCCTTCCTCTAACACGCATTCCTTCTGGAACACCTATAGGCCTGCCCCCATACTGGGGCTAGTGTGGCATCCAATCAGGTGTTGGGTCTAGACTCGGCAGATTGTTTTGTGGCGACGGCTGCTGAACCATCTGATTAGTCGTCTTTTGGGAGGCCTTCTTTGTATCATTAGCCTTCCTCCTAGCCTTATCGAGCCGTAACTTCAGCAACTGCACTTGAGCTGACTCATTGCTCTGTTTATCTGTACGTACCTTGTTGCTTTTATGGGGACTCTAACCCCATGGGACTTTAAACGCGTACGTACTAAACTTTGTTGCTTTTATGGGGACTCTAACCCCATGGGACTTTAAACCCTTACGTACCTTATTGCTTTTATGGGGACTCTAACGCCACGGGACTTTAAACCTGTACGTATTAAACTTTGTTGCTTTTATGGGGACTCTAACCCCATGGGACTTTAAACCCATATCAATACCTTATCAATACTTTATCCACTTACTATTACTAGGACACTTGCAGTATAATGACAACAATCAATTTGGTATCTCCAATGGCAGAACTTCGATATAAACAGGCGTCTGCTCACCTGTTTTTTTTATGCGGCGCCGCTTGTTGTTGTCATCAGACGTCAGTTGTTCATTGTTTCTATTTTCCTCTCTTCTCCGTCTTCATCACGTCGAGGTCACCAAATTGTAGGACTTTGGCTCAATCTACCAACTTACTTTCTTCTATGTGGGAGCCCAGTCCTGCGTGTTCTTTAAATGAAGCAATAGGAGAAGATATTCAATCTCACACTCTTAATTTATTTTAAACAGTAAGTGGACAAAGTATACAGAGCTCTGGGTCTAGACCTTTCCGTCCCTGACAAACTACAAAGTGTGTCAGTTCAAAAAGTAAGACCTATTCCTGTCCCTGACCAAGTCTTTTATACAATAAAAAATGTCATGCAATCACGGAGGTAGAATTATCTTCTGATTGGCTGTTGATCTGATTCCATTCTCCGCCTCCCCGCGTTCCCGGATGTCCGATCCCACGTCTTTTGCCCGCGAAACGGAGCACCACGTGACCTCCTCGCCCGCGAAACGGAGCACCACGTGACCTCCTCGCACTCTTCCGGGGTGCGAAACAAAGCATCACGTGACCCCCTTCTGCGCGCGTTACACAGCATCACCAAAGGCTTCCAAATGCAGAGTATATTTACACTCGCAGCCAGCCTTCTATTTTACAAGTAAGCCATATATTTACAGCAGATGGGAGCAACAGTCGCTCTCCATCGTGGGTAAAAACCTGGTCATCAAGTGTGAGGTACTGTCATTGTTATTATGCGTGGCACAGGTCTGGCCTATTCACAGAACCTGTGCCACCGCAGTCACCCGGGCCATGTTCCACTTCATGTGGAGATCGAAGATGGACTGGGTCCGAAGGGACACCATGTATAAAGATCTGGGCAACGGGGGAAAAAGCACATCCAATGCCATCCTCATCCTGATGGCCACCTTTGTGTGTGGCTGCATCAAGCTGTGCGTGGATCCCCGGTACGCAAACACCAAGTGTCACTATGTACTGAGGTTCTACCTATCCCCGGTGTTGCGAAGGATGGACCTGGCCTCGCAGCTGCAGAACGCTCAAAGTAGTTGGACCGTTCCATACCACCTGTCCTTTGTGGAGAAATTTATGAAGAAAAACACCTTTGACTACAAGTCCATCAGGAAGTGGTCAGCACGTAGTGTCCTTGAGACCCTTCGGGAAAAGGAGAGGGTGGATCCTGTTGAGTGGTTCCCTGAGCAGACTGTGAAAGTCATTTGGCAGTATGACTCATCACCAGGACTTTCAAACAAGCACCAAGACATGGCTTGGCTGATGGGGAGAAGGGCTCTGCCGGTGAGATCCTTCGTACATGCCCAGACTCTCTGCCCCACCGCACGCACTCTCGAAGCGGCTGCGGGGGGGACAAGACTGTCACGCACCTCCTTCTGGAATGTGCCTATGCAAAGGAAGTCTGGAGAGGAATGCTGTGGTGTTTGTCGAGGTTCATCCTGAGCAGCTCCGTGATGCGGAACTCCATGCTTTATGGTCTGTTCTCCAGGACACACACCGAGAAGAACATCAACTGCGCCTGGAGGATCATCAACTCGGTGAAAGACGCTCTCTGGGCTGTTGATCTTCCAGCTGAAGGAGTTGGACCCCAACTGAGTGTTGCAGACTGGCACATTCCAAGGTCCAGGACTAGGTGTTGAGGGATGCGCTGAAGCTTGGGGCAGCTGCTGCCAAGGCACGGTGGGGAAAGACCACTGTGTAGAGACTGCCTGCCTAAGAAGAACAGCCCAGTACTTGGGCTCTGCTGACGTCTCAGCAATATATACGGATGGTCAACATACAGACTTGTATATATGAATGATTAATTTTGATCTCTGTATGTAAAGAAATGCAATATATACATATGAATGGCATCACCAGTTGTATAGATAACAAAATATTTTGCATGAGTATATTTTTGAAATTTAAAAAAAAATTCACAAGAATAGAATAAAACTCCCGGAAGTGACGGCTTACCGGTCGAGCTCTATTCCGCTCTGTGGGACTTGATTGGCCAGGACCTTCTGGAGGTGTATGTCAGTATGCTTCGGGCAGGTACCAGGAGTGAATCCAAGAAGAAAGGCATCATCACCCTCATTTCCAAGCAGAAGGGGGAGAGGGAGGAAATTAGAAATTGGCGACCAATTTCGCTGCTGAATGTAGGTTACAAAATCCTATTAAAGGCCGTTGCCAACTGGGTCAGGTCTGCTCTGTATTCGGTGATTCACCCTGACCAAAAATGTGCTGTACTGGGCAGGAAGGTCGCTGAGAGTCTTGCACTCCTCAGGGAAACGATCACCTATATGCAGGATAGGGGAGTGGACACCTGCCTCATCAGCCTGGACCAGGAGAAAGCCTTTGACAAGATAGCACATAAGAGATGTCTTCTCCAAAATGGGCTTTGGGGAGGGAATCTGCAATTGGATTTGACTGCTCTCCATCAACATTGTCAGTGCAGTCTCAATCAATGGGTGGGAATCAGATAGCTTCCCAGTCAGATCTGGAGTCAGGCAGGGCTGCCCTCTCTCTCCTGCCTTGTTTGTGTGCTGCATAGAGCCATTTGCCGAGTCCATCAGGAAGGATGCGAGCCGGAGACGTGACTATTCCTGGCAGCGGGGGCCTACAGGTTAAGGATGTACATGGATGACGTCGCTGCTTTCTGCTCGGATCTGCTGTCCGTGCACAGACTCATGTGCATTTGTGACCAGTTCGAACGGGCCTCGGGGGCCAAGATAAACCAAGGCAAGAGCGAGGCCATGCTCTTTGGGAACTGGGCCGACCAATCCTCGATCCCCTTCACCGTCAGGACTGACCACCTGAAGGTGCTGGGTATTTGGTTCGGAGGGGCTGGAGCTTGCGCCAAGTCTTAGGAGGAGCGTATCTGGAATGCGAGGCAGAAAATGGGCAGATGGGAGAAATGGTCACTCTCCATCGTGGTAAAAACCTGGTCATCAGGTGTGAGGTACTCCCAGTATTATATGTGGCCTATTCCCAGAATCTGTGCCGCCGCAGTCACCTGGGCTATCTTTCATTTCATGTGGAGATCAAAGATGGACTGGGTCTGAAGGGACACCATGTACGAAGATCTGGGAAACGGGGAAAAAAAACCCAATGCCACCCTCACCCTGATGGCCACCTTTGCTGGAAACTCTTTGATGCAGTCACACTGGGGAGAGGGCATTCATTTGCTCTGTTTGTGGAAAGGGATTCACTCATTTACCTGACCTTGAGAAACATGAATGCACTCAGTGACTCATCCTACCTGCTGACACACACCAGCGAGTTCACACTGGGGTTGGCCATTCTCCTACTCTGAGTGTGAGAAAGCATTCTCTATTATCAACCTCTGGGTACATCAACTGGTTCACACTGATGAGAGACCTTTCAAATGCTCACACTGAGAAAAGTTTTAAATGATTCTCAATTGGAGTGAGAGAGAGAGTTGTCATGGGGGACTTCAACTTTCCAAATAGTGACTGGAAGACTATAGTACGAGTACTATAGATGGGTCAGTTTTTGTCCAGTGTGTGCAGGAGGGCTTCCTGACACAATATGTAGACAGGCCAACAAGGAGCGAAGCCACATTAGATTTGGTACTGGGTAATGAGCCTGGCCAGGTGTTAGACTTGGAAGTAGGTGAGCACTTTGGTGATAGTGATCACAATTCTGTTATGTTTACTTTAGTAATAGAAAGGGATAGGTGTATAGCCCTGGGCAAGAGTTACAGCTGGGGGAAAAGGCAATTACGATGCGATTAGGCAAGATTTTGGAAGCATAGGATGGGGAAGGAAACTGCAAGGCATGGGCACATTAGAAGTGTGGAGTTTATTCAAGGAAAAGCTCCTGTGTGTCCTAGATAAGTATGTACCTGTCAGGCAGGGAGGAAGCTGTAGAGCGCAGGAGCCGTGGTTTATGAAAGAAGAGTAATTTCTAGTCAAGAGGAAGAAGAAGGCTTATGTTAGGATGAGATGTGAAGGCTCAGTTAGGGCACTTGAGGGTTACAAGGTAGCCAGGAAAGATCTAAAGAGAGCTCAGGAGAGCCAGGAGGAGACATGAGAAGTTGTTGGTGGATAGGATCAGGGCAAACCCTAAGGCTCTCAATAGGTATTTAAGGAACAAAAGAATTACGAGAGTAAGATTAGGGCCAATCAAGGATAGTAGTGGGAAGTCAGAGGAGATAAGGGGAAACACTAAATGAATATTTTTCAACAGTATTCACTCTAGAAAACAACAATGTTGTCGAGGAGATTACTGAGATACAGGCTACTAGACTGGGTGGGATTGAGGTTAACAAGGAAGAGGTATTAGAAATCCTGCAGTGTGTGAAAATGGATAAGTCCCCTGGGCCGGATGGGATTTATCCTAGGATCCTCTGGGAAGCCAGGGAGGAGATTGCCGAGCCTTTGGCATTGATCTTTAAATCATCATTGTCTACAGGAATAGTGCCAGAAGACTGGAGGATAGCAAAAGTGGTTCCCCTGTTCAAGAAGGGAAGTAGAGACAACCCTGGTAATTATAGAGCGGTGAGCCTTACTTCAGTTGTTGGTAAAGTGTTAGAAAAGGTTATAAGAGATAGGATTTATAATCATTTAGAAAAGAATAATTTGATTAGGGATAGTCAGCACGGTTTTGTGAAGGGAAGGTCGTGCCTCATAAACCTTATTGAGTTCTTTGAGAAGGTGACCAAACAGGCAGATTTGAGTAAATGGGTTGATTTAGTGTATATGGATTTCAGCAAGGCATTTGATAAGGTTCCCCACAGTAGGCTATTGTACAAAATGCGGAGGAATGGGATTGGCTTGCTGAAAGAAGACAGAGGGTGGTGGTTGATGGGAAATGGTCTTTCTGGAGTCCAGTGGTGTACCACAAGGGTTGGTTTTGGGTACACTGCTGTTCGTCATTTTTATCAACGACCTGGATGAGGGCGTAGAAGGGTGGGTTAGTAAATTTGCATACGACACTAAGGTTGGTGGAGTTGTGGATAGTAACGAAGGATGTTGTAGGTTACAGAGAGACATAGATAAGCTGCAGAGCTGGGCTGAGAGGTGGCAAATGGAGTTTAATGCGGACAAGTGTGAGGTGATTCACTTTGGTCGGAATAACCGGAATGCAAAGTACTGGGCTAATGGTAAGATTCTTGGTAGTGTAGATGAGCAGAGGGATCTCGGTGTCCATGTACACAGATCCTTGAAAGTTGCCACCCAGGTTGACAGGGTTGTTAAGAAGGCATACAGTGTTTTAGCTTTTATTAATAGAGGGATTGAGTTCCAGAACCATGAGGTTATGCTGCAGCTGTACAAAACTCTGGTGCGGCTGCACTTGGAGTATTGTGTACAGTTCTGGTCACCGCATTATAAGAAGGATGTGGAAGCTTTGGAAAGGGTGCAGAGGAGATTTACTAGGATATTGCCTGGTATGGAGGGAAGGTCTTATGAGGAAAGGCGGAGGGAATTGAGGCTGTTTTCATTAGAGAAGGTTGAGAGATGACTTAATAGAGACATATAAAATAATCAGAGGGTTAGATAGGGTGGACAGGGAGAGCCTTTTTCAAAGTATGGTGATGGCGAGCACGAGGGGGCATAGCTTTAAATTGAGGGGTGATAGATATAGGACAGATGTCAGAGGTAGTTTCTTTACTCTGAGAGAATGCTTTGCCTGCAACGGTAGTAGATTTGGCAACTTTAAGTACATTTAAGTCATCATTGGACAAGCATATGGATGTACATGGAATAGTGTAGGTTAGATGGGCTTCAGATTGGCATGACAGGGCAACATCAAGGGCCGAAGGGCCTGTACTGCGTTGTAATGTCCTATGTTCTTTGTTCTATGCAGATGTATAATGCTGATGCATTAATATGCTCAAACTGGGGAGAGGCCATTCCCCTGCTCTGTGTGTTGGAAACTATTTGTCTATTCAAAAAACTTTCTGAAACACCAGTAAGTGCACACTGGTGAGGAGCTGCTACCTGCTCCGTCTGTGAGAAAGATTTAGTCAGTCTTCCCACTCTCTGAGACACAAGTAAGTTCACACCTGGCTGCAAGTCCTCCCCTCCCCTCCCTCCCCCCCACACACCCCCAAAACCCACAAGGACCAAGAAGTAGATGCAGTGGAACAGGAAAAAGTGGCTCTTGTGATGTTAAGTGTGTCAGCCAGCAGAAGGTGGCATTACTTGTCAGAGAGTGAAATTCTGACTTTGAAAGAATGAATTAAAATGTGATTAATCAAAGTGTGTCCCATTGCAGGCACAACTGGGCACACAAACACATGGACACACGGAGGTACAAAATCACCTTCACACACAGCCATAAAGAGACTATCAGACACATGCTTCCATTGCAGACAGAATTTGTCATTCATACACAGACACACTCAAATTTCCCTCCAAGGTAAACTGTGTTCCGTTGCTTGCAGAGCTGGTCACCAGCACAAAAAAAGACATTAACACAGAGACAAAAGCACAATACAGACAGTGAGACACAGAATCAGACTTTTACAAACACAGTGATAAGCACAGACAATGTCACTCTGCATATGATCGGG
This sequence comes from Chiloscyllium plagiosum, assembly GCF_037043375.1. Classification (NCBI taxonomy): domain Eukaryota; kingdom Metazoa; phylum Chordata; class Chondrichthyes; order Orectolobiformes; family Hemiscylliidae; genus Chiloscyllium; species Chiloscyllium plagiosum. The sequence continues at coordinate 77,403,189 of NW_028270165.1, read as the reverse complement.
GTTATTCTGTTTAATAAGCATATATTACTTAATACAACAAATCTGTATAACTATCATTTGTAAACTTGATTGTTTAATTGGCAGAATTCTCAAACACTTATTAAAAGTAAACTTGCTGACTTGTTTGTTTCAGTCCTACTCACATGTTACATTGATTTGTGTGAAAATCCTGTGTTTCCTCGAGAAATAAATTTGTGTCCATTGGGTGCAGAAGCCTGTGTTCTGTTGTTTAAATGAATTGCTGCTGCTGGTTTGAAATTGCAGCTTTGTGTCTGTATGGATTTTAAATCTGGAGCCTATGTGTGAGGTGAGGAGGTGGGCGAGGGAGGAGAGGAACCGACAGACAATTTGGACTAAACTATTGAGCTGTTGCTTTCTCTCTCACCACCTCCTTGCCCCCTCTCAGCTCATGAAGATGCCTCCCAACCTGGGGGGAGGTATGCCCTAGGGAGAAGGGGCTGACTGGATGAACTGAGATTTGAGCGCAGATTTGGATGCCTGCCTGCCTGTCTCTTTCTTTTGCATTTCTGACTTTAACCTTATTGTCTCTGTTCTTTCCCATTCTTTTCTTCCTTGTTTATCTTTTAGTTTTTGGTTTTTTTCTTTCTCATGTCCTCTCTTTTTCACCCTTCATCTCGCTGCAGAACAACTCCCCCCAGGTTTTTGTCTCCACCATCTCTTCGCCTTTTTATTCCTGTCTCTTTTTAGTCTCCCTTTCTTTCCCATGTCTCTTTTTTATGTTCATTGTTTTTGGTTCCCCTTTTTATTATTCTCCAGGCTCTTTTCTTTCCTTTTTCTTTACAGACCCCCACTCCCAAGACTGAAGGAGTGAAGGCCGAGTGCCATTTTTGACTGGACTATCAACTCAGTTCTGGGACTCCCAGGTTTAAAATCTTGCCGCAGCAGATGGTGGAATTGGAATTTGGTCAGAAATCTGGAGTTCAGAATCTAGTGATGGAACCATTTTCAGGGAAAAAAAGTCTTCCGTCTGATTCACTCATGTCCTTTTTAGGGAAAGAAACTGACCTGGCAGGGCAGGATTCACTCAGTTGTCCCAGCTGCATCCATTACCTGATATTGGCCTACACGAGTCTCCGGATGCACAGCAGCCCCCATCACTCAATAGATGAGCAAGGAGAAACTTACTTGAATACAGTGTGTAGGTTGAGATTGCTGAGAGTGAGACAATATTTCCTATGGGTTAAGGCTGTACCGAGGATCAAATTATAAAGGGACAACTCAGTGTTAACCACTTGTAAAGCAGGTGGGCTGGGCGGTAGGGGTGTGGAATGTATGCGCTGACCTTGACCTGCTTAAAAAAAAAACTACTTTTCATGCGCCTTTTTGCTGGGGGGATCTGAAGCTGTAACAAAGTTGGGTCGCAGTAAAGGTCACCTGAATTTCCTGTCCGACTCAGACTCTCATTGAAAGCTGTGAGATCTAACAGGGTTTTGTTTTAAAGCTGCTCGTTTCTTTCAGCCTCCAGCACGAAGTTTCCAATGTTGTGTATCAGAAGGAGCAATGAATGAGCAGCTAGTATCATTAGAAATGGTAAATCTTTCAGGAATGCTGGTTCATAATTTCATCGGCATTGCAAGGTTTACTGGCAACAGTGGAGGTGTGAGCTGTATTCACTAGAAATAAAGACTAAAAATCACATAACACCAGTTTATAGGCCAACAGGTTTATTTGGAAGTACTAGCTTTGCTCCTTCATTGGGTATTTGTGGAGCAGGATCATAAGACACAGAATTTATAGCAAAAGATTACAGTGTCATGGAACCAAAATGATATATTGAACAAACCTAGATTGCTGTTAAGTCTTTCGTCTTTTAGAGTGAGATGTAGATTTCGGTTCATTAATATGTACATCTCAGAACTTCTTTTAAATCACATTCTTAAAGTAGCTTAAGTTTTAAGGAAAAAAAGCAACCTCTCAGCTCAGACAATGCACTAAAGGTGTGAGGTTCGAGTCTGTCTTATCCCAATCTTAAGTCAGACTAGTTCTATTTCCAAAGTAGAAATTTACAAAATATTAAATGGGTTTGGCATGGATGAGTTGGACTGAAGGGTCTGTTTCCATGCTGGACATCTCTCTGACTCTAACCACAGCTTTATAAAGTCTCAGTAGCACAACGGTGCTTTTATATTCCAACCCTCTTGAGATAAATGACAACATTGCATTCGCTTTCTTATTCACAAACTCAACCTGCATGTTTACCTATGGAGAATCCTCGACCGGCACTCCCAGATCCCTCTGTACTTTGGCTTTATGCAATAATTGAGTAGCCAGACAAAATGCAAAAGTAATAAAATGTCGCTGCAGCCTCTTTTCCATCTCTTGCGGTTTGGACAC